>NC_139037.1:41935891-42286845 GCF_964662115.1 Mustela nivalis | reverse complement strand
AGGCAGGGTGGGCGTGGGTGGTGAAAAGAGAAAGGAGAGAAGTGGGAGAAACAGAGATCCTGAGCATCATGGGACGGGAATGTGCAGACACAACTGTTGAGAGAGGGATGAAAGGGGAAGGGGCAGAAGGAGAGGGGGCAGTGGAGAAGGGACGAGGAGAAGAGTGGAAATGAGGTTGTTGGAGAGAGGCAGGCATCAGTCAGCGACACTGGGAGATCCCACCTGTCAGAACAGAGACTGCCAGGCCGCTCAAAGGAAGCGGACCACGGGGCGGGGACTCACCGTGATGTTTCCCCAGTCCTCCCAGTCTAGGTCGAAGCGGTGACCATGAACGCGGAGCAGCACGCGGCGGAGCTCGGGCGTCTGTGGGCCTTTCTCCAGCACCACTTCGAAGGGCCACACACCCCGAAGGCGGCCCATGCCCGTGCTCACCATCGAATAGGTGCAGGCGTCTGTAAGGTGGAAGGTGGTGCCATCGAAGGTGCGGAAGCGGAGTCCGTCTGAGGCGAGGCAGACGCCTGGGCGGCGCCGGGCTGCGCGGCAGGGTTTGCAGACCACCTGGCCGCCAGCGTGGCAACGGCAGCAGCGGTTGGTCGCGGGGTGAGGGGGAGGCAGTGGCGCGCCGGGTTCCAAGTAGCGGCCAGCCCTCAAGCAGCCGCACTGAGCCTGGGGCACGCAGTCTGCGCCACTCAGCAGAAAGCCCGCGTCGCATACGCAGCCCTCGCGGCAGAGCCCAGGGCCGTGGCAGCCAGGCGGTGTCTTCAGCCCCGCGCAAGTGGCTGAGCAATCCGGAGCGCACAGCGTGTAGTGTGAGTGTGCGGGGCACAGCGGGCCTGCAGGAGCAAGGCGGATTGGAGGATTGCTTCAAGGCATTGTCTACTAGGAGTCTCACCCTCCACCTCTGGGGCTAGGATGGGGCATCTGGGGCCCTGCAGGGGTAAAAGTCCACTTAGGCAGAGCTGCAGGAACCTTCAGATAGCAAAAGACCAGGTAGTTAACCATGGATCAGAGGCCTGATTATGGACCAGCCAATCTGTAGGGCCTGGATGGATAAGGGCTGGGCGGCTGGACCATGAACAGGTCTGAGTCCCTGAGAGGTAAGGGGTGAAGGGCTGGTCCATAATCGGGGCTAAGAAGAGGGAAAGATGAGAGCTGGCCTGGACTTTTGTTGGCTTAGGCCTGACACTTTAGGATGGGCCAAGGTTGAGGGTCTGGTGGGGAGTGGAGGGATGGGTGGAACCCAGCGCAGTGGGAAGTCCAGGGTCTCAGGGTTGTATTGTGCAGGGATGAGCTGACATCCTGGGATGGGCAACAGCCCAAGAGCTGGACCTCAGTCAGGAGTGGGACCAGGTTCCCCAGATGAGCAAAGATGGAGAGGCTGTACTGAAGCCCTAGGCACTCACTGCACAGACTCGAATTCCGCCAGGGGAAGACTTGGCCGCCCAGCAGCTGGCAAGTTTCACAGTAGAGGCTGAGCATGGGGCAGGGTCCAATACCCAGGCATACATCCACTATGCAATCTTGGACATAGGGGCCTGGTGCCAGCATCTCATGGCACAGCTGGAAAGGTCCCAGGGGGTCCAAGAGGATGTCACAAATGTGGGCAAAGTGAGCTGGGGTGCTGGTGGTTGGCAGGGTGACACAGGATGGTGGCAGTGGCGGCACCTTGTCAGCAGCATTCAGGCACTCAGTCGGAGAACCCACCAAATAGCTATGGCCAAAGGCCCAAACCAGTGCATCCTCAGGCATATTGGTGCCCAGCACAATTCCAGGCACCTGGAGGTCATCCGAGGGATCCCCATTGTAGTCAGCACACAGCCCCGCCACATGGCCCATATATGCTGCTGGAAGATCCACTACCACGCGGATCCCAGGGGCATAGGTCACACGCAAGCCAAAGGGGCAGCTGATTACAGTGTTCCAGCCATGGCGAAAGATGAGGGTTCTGTTGCTCAGAGCCTGGAATGGTAGATTCTGCCAGTCTCCATTCACCTGTGTGAAGAGGATATGTCAAGCTGGGGCTCTAGGGACCCAGTATCAGTACAAAGGATGCCTATGTCCCTAGGTACAAGCAGGGCCTCCAGAAGGCCTTGTTGAGGGACTAAGGATCTATTAGGACCTAAAACAAAAAAAGCAAAAGCAAACTAAAAGCTTGGGATGCTGTCCATGGTACTGATACTTTTTTCAACAAATACTTGGATGATGAGAACTGTGGATTCTCGGGTTTCAGTCTGTGGATCAGATCAGATCAGATTCCGGGATCAGATTTGGGGAGTGGAAACCAACAGCCTCTAAAAGTGACACAGGTGCACTTAGTCTGTGTTCAATAAATATTTGTTGAACTAATGCATGGATGAATGAGTGAGGCTCATTGGTCAAGTTAGGCTGTAGAGTTCTAGAGATGCTCGGATTTCTAGGTAATGGCAGGGGCTCCAGGGTGCTATGCAAATATACAAATGTTGAAGCTGCTGTTCCTGGTCTAACCATATTTGCCCACAGCTGCTGGGGCTGGGAGTATAAGAATTGGGGGTGAGGGTTTGTAAGTTTTGGGAACTGGGGATTTGGAATTCCTGGACTGGGTCTGGGGATGCCCAGGACTTGGGCTGAAATTGCGTCTGAAATACAGTTAACACATGTAACCTAGAATGGTGGCTGGATCACCATAGGTATTTAATAAGTGATCACCGAATGAATAAATGCGATTCTTGGGTCAGGACTGGAGTTTCAAGAGCCCAGAATCAGGACTGAAAGCTCTGGTATACTGGGGATCACAGTGAAGTCAAGGCTAGGAGTTTCTGTCCCAGACACTCAAAGCCAAGAATATCTGTCTCAAACACTTAGGTTGAACTATATGAAACTGCCACATTTGGGGCACCTGGGTGGCTCAGTGGGTTAAAGCCTCTGCCTTCGGCTCAGGTCATGATCTCAGGGTCCTGGGATCGAGCCCCGCATCAGGCTCTCTGCTCAGCAGGGAGCCTGCTTCCTCCTCTCTCTCTCTCTCAGCCTGCCTCTCTGCCTACTTGTGATTTTTGTCAAATAAATAAATAAAATCTTTAAAAAAAAGAAACTGTCACATTTGTAGGAAAAAACATCGAGTATTGGCAGATTCATATGGTCTGATTTTAATAACTACATGTGAAGTGAGGTAGTTAAGTGCCCTTGGATTTTGGAGTTAAGTTATCTGGGTTCAAATCTTCACTCCTAGTTTGGTTAGCTGTCTCACTTTGGCAATTTAACTTCTCTGTAAAATGAAAGAATAATATTCACTGGAAAAAAATGGAAGGATAAAGTAAGGATTTGTATCCTTCACTGGAAGGCAGTGTTCCTGGGACTAACTGAATTTAAATAAATTAAAATAAAAATAAAAAAATAAAATAAGACTTCTAAAAGCAAAAATATACCATATTGGTGGGCTGGAAAACTCAACATCTCTCCAAATTGGAGTTATAAATCCAATAAAATTACAATGAAAAAATTCCCCCCCAAAAGACAAAAAAAAAAAAGGCAATCAGTGATAAATTTAAAATATAGCCAAGGAAAACTGCTGATGAAAAATAACTGACAGTGTCTGGGTCCTGTCCTCTGTTGGTCGGTGAATACTCATCCCTCATCCCCAAAGCTCCACAGCTGCTCTCCCAATGTCTCTACCCAGTGTCTTTCCCACCTTGATGAGTAAATTTGCCACACTGAAGTGGTGTCAGAATCATTGGAGACTCTGAATTATGTTTCACAAAGGAAGAAGTTGAGGCCATGTGTTGTTTGTTTTGTTTGTTTGTTTGTTTGTTTACTATTTGCAGAGACAGCATAACAAACCCTGGAGCAAAACCGCCAAGGTTTAAATACCAGCTCTGTTATCTATGAGCTATGTGACCTTGGGCAAATGGCCTCATCTCTCTGGGCCAGTTTCCTCATTGGAAAATGGCAAGGTCAATTGTGTCTACCTTAAAAGGACTTTCGTGCATTCTTTGTTATTACAGCGGTGCCTAGTAAGTGTATTCCCTGTAGCCTTTTCAACAACATTACAACCTTTTTCCCTTTGCCACAAGAAGTTATGGGGGACTGGGTAAGAGGCTTCTGGATTTAGAGTTTGGTCCTAAAGACTTAAGGCTTGAGTTCTGATTTGGGGGTTAGTTAGTTTTGGGGGATTAAAGTTAAGCAGCTGGGTCAGAGACCATGGGGCAAGAGGAAAGAGGTGGGAGTCCTGGGTTGAGGGTCCAGTATCATAGGACAAAAACTCAAGATATGACCTTAGCTCTAGGTTAGGGGGATCTAGGGATCAGGGTTTGGGAGTCTTGAGGTAAGGACTCTAGGTGAGAGGTTATATAAAGTGGGATCCCTGGGTGAATGTGTGGGCAGGGTTGGGATTTTCTCACCAGGACATGACCGGGTTCCTTGGGGTCCAGCTTCAGGTGGTAACCAGACAGAAGCACTTCCAGGCTACTTGGGACTCCATCAGGACCAGTGCCCAGGAGCACCCGGAAGTCTGCCAGCTCCTGCGGTGTGGGAGAACTAAGGCCGCTCAGCAGGTACACACAAGAGCCAGGGAAGCGAAAACGGCGCCCATCGAAGGTGATGTAGTGACCTCCGCCGGCTGCCACGCATGTGGCCATGCTCCAGGGCACACAGGTGCGCAGGCCATGGGACAGAATGCAGCGCTCGCCTGGCCTGCAACCACCCTGGCTGCAGATCACGCTCCCTCCTGAAGCTGGGCAGACACAGCGGCGCATGCAGCCCACACCCTCCCATAAAGTCTCGCCTGGTCCCAGCAGAAGTCCCTTGTGTGTGCAGCCACAACCACCAGGTCCCCAGCGCTGCAGGACGCAGTCAGGACCGCTGTGGACATAGCCAGCGTCACAGGCGCACGTTTCCCCGCAGGGCAGCAGGCACGACGCTCCCAACGGACCCATGCACGTCTCGGGGCAGGAGGAGCCACACGGCTCATAATGGCTGTTTTGGGGGCACTTGATGGCTGGGGGCAGAGGAGAAAAAGGTGGAGTGGAGCGAGTGTTCACATCAGGACCTCCCAGTCTGGTTCCAAAGACCTAATTATTCAGCTACCCCCGAAATGGAGACATTCTAGCCCTCAGCTTCGAAGAGTCGTGACTAGGATCCTGAGATCCTCCTTCTTAGAATGGAGGCTTTCCAGAAATCTCCATCTCACAGAGTAAATAAGTTTCTATCATCAGAAAGCAGAAGTCCCCGTTCTAGAACATAAAAGTCTGGCCCTGGGACGCAAAACTCTCACCCCAGAGTCTGAAGTCCTTGTCACCTAGAGGACTTTTCGTCCACCAAATGCAAGAAACTTGCCTTTTAGAATTAACTATTTCTGGACCCCAGGGCCTGGAAGCCTTCACCCTAGGACCCAGAAACCCCACACTCCAAGACCTAGGTGTTCCAGCTCCCAGAAACCAGAAATCCCGCCTCTAGGGCGGAGGAGTCTCCATGCCCAGACCCAGCCTCTGGTGCTTCCGCAGTCCCACCACAGGGACCCTGCAGGCTTGCCTCAGGAATCAACTCCAGCATCAAGGAGTGCCACCCCCTAAGTTCCAGAATCCCCTTCCCCAGTAACTCATAGCCTTTTCCATCTAAGGCTCACTCACGGCAGCCAGTCTGGAATCTCCAGGAGTCGATGTTGACACCCAGGCGCTGACACGCGTGCGCGTAGACCTGGAGGGTTAAGCAAAGCGCAGGTCGGTAGTTGGGAAAGGGGCAGATCCAAGCCCTGCAGCTGATCTCGAAGGGCGCAGGCATCAGCACGTTGTGGCAGGGGCTAAAGGGCCCGTTCAGATCGGCCAGAATGGCGCAGGGCCCTGGGGTCTCGGCTGGGGACGCTGGATTGGCGCAGGGAGCAGCCCAGAGGGCGTGGCATGGGGCGTCGGGTGGCTGCAAGGCCCAAGAGCGCAAGAAAGCGCGCAGGTCCGGACCGCCTACATCGTCTATCGGGTCCTGGTTGAAGTTGCCGCACAGGCCCACCACGTGCGCCCGGTAGCCCTCGGCCAGTTGCAGAGAGAGCGCGTGCTGCCAGTCGTACACCAGGCGCAGCGCTGCTGGCTCTTGCTTCAGACCTGCCTCTGCCCATAGTTCTGAGCTGCGGAAATGCAAACGCAGCCTCCCTCCGTGCAGCGTCGCCGGCAGCCGGATCCGCTGCTGGTCCACCTGCAGGGTGACCCAAGAGCAGGAGTCAGGAGTTACTGGGACAGTGACAGTGACAGCAGGCATTCCTGAGCATTTGAGGGGAAGCGGGGGATGGAGACTGAGGGGCTTGGATTTGGGGATTCGAAGAGAGTGGGAACTTCGGGGAGGGAAGGTGGGAATGAGTTACAAAAAGCACTTGGTACAGAGTCCACCTCATGCTCCATAGGAGGAGGGTCGCAATGCCTCTTGTCCCCTAACACTGGCATCTGGAACCGCCAAATCCTGTGACCTTGAACGTCTCCTAGGACCACATGCAGCCACTGGCATGTCTGAAATATTTCCTCAGGGAAAATTTGGAGCCATTATTCTGGTCGGACGGTCTCTCCATCCACTAACCAGGAATCTTTTTATTTTTTAAATTATTTTTAATATCTTCTAACTAGGACTCTTGTTACCAATACCCAGATGTGACCTCGTGCAAAATCCAGAAGTCTTCCTTCTAGGAATCTAGATAAGTGATTCTACTAAGAAGTCTCCAGTTCACAGGAGAGCCTTCAGCTAGGACCCAATGTCTTTTCCCCAATTACCAAGAGCCTCCGCCAAGAACTTCTGGATCATTCAATATCTCTCCTCCCAATCCATGATTTCCATTTTTTCCCATCCAATCACTGAGAAGGTTACCAACCCATTTTTACTCTCATTCACCACCTCCACCCTGGTCCAACCATCATCTCCTGCTTGGACAATGGTAGCAACCTCCTCACTGCGCATCCTTCACAAGCCCCATGGTCATTTCCCCTCATGGCAGCCACAGAGATCCTGCTCACACCCAAGTGATATTTCACCCTCCTCCACACACAATCTTCCCTTGGCTTCCACCTTACACAGAATAGAAGACAAAGTTATTGCAAGAGCCCATACAGTCTGACCCCATGGTCTCTCCTCCTCCTTCCCACAATCCCTTCTCTTCATCCTGGCTTCTTGCTGTTCCTCTAACGTGCCTGTCAGATTCCTGCCTTAGGCACTTGCTGTTTCCTCTGCCTGGAGTGCCCATGGCTCTCTTCCTCACCTCTTTTAAGACTTGGCTCAAGTTTCATCTTCTTAGAGAGGTCCTCCTACTTAAAACTACACTCTCAGACATCCTGATGCCACACTCCTGATCCATTCTTTCCTGGTGGCAGGTGGGTTCCCCAGAAGTGTGTGGAAGGGAGTGTGGAGAACCATGGGCTCCTGCATCAGGTCCTAGCATCTTGTACTTCCGAGCTTCCCATATATGAGCCCATTGGAGCCCATTTCCACACATGAGCCCACAGTCTGATGAGTGAAATCTTTTCATCATCTTGATTTTCCCAGATGAAGAAACTAATGCCCAGAGAGTTTAAATAATTTGCCTGAGGTAATACAGATAACAGATGGTCAACCAGGGATATGAACTTAGGCCATCAGGTTCTGGAGTGCATTGTCTTTCTTTCTTTTTTTTTTTTTTTTAAAGATTTTATTTATTTATTTGACAGAGAGAAATCACAAGTAGATGGAGAGGCAGGCAGAGAGAGAGAGAGAGGGAAGCAGGCTCTGTGCCGAGCAGAGAGCCCGATGCGGGACTCGATCCCAGGACCCCGAGATCATGACCTGAGCCGAAGGCAGTGGCCTAACCCACTGAGCCACCCAGGCGCCCTGGAGTGCATTGTCTTTCTACAGTGGTGCTGAGGAGTGGCTTAGTACATCCATAACCTCATAGGTTTACTCCCTCTCGCAACCCTGATTAAATATATCCTAGTCCCCACAACCTTGCAGAGTAATGCCTCCCAACCTGAGGAGAAATTTCATACCTTCCACACCTTGGCTGCCTGTGGTCCAAGGTTAAATCCAAAGCTCCCAGAATGTAGAGGTTCCAGTTGTCAGTATTAGGGGACAATAAACCCAGCAAACTCTCCTCGTATGACACTTACCAGGAGGTGGACTCTGTTCTATGCTTTCTGTATTTTAACTCATTTCCACTTTACAGGAAACTGTTAACAGGTTCTAGAGATCCCTTAGCCCCAAATGCAAAAGTGGCCTGAAGACTGAGACGTTTTGTGTATTTGATGTTAAAACGTAATTGGTAGCCAAAGTTGATCTGAATTCGTGGTATGGCTCCTTAATGCCTTCATTTATCCCACTTAGTGTGCATATTCAGACCTTGCACTGCAGAGATATTAATGTTTATAATTATGTACTACTTATTGGGATTATTAATAATATACAGCATTTGTGTGGTATGACTGCTTGAAATTCCACAATCAGAAATGCACTGGGCCCCAAGCATTTTGGATAAGGGACTATGTGGACTTATATAAGATTGCCTCCACCATAGAGCTGACAAAAATGAGGGACAGGAGAAGGATACATTTTCCCAGGATTCCATACCTAATGGTTCTTACCTGCACAAAGCCGAACTCATGCTTGACAGCAGTGATGGTGACACCAAAGATACGCATTGTGACAGAGTGCATGGGCTGCCTCTCTCCAGAGGTGGCGATCCACAGCTGGAAGGCAGGGGGGCCACTGGGTAGGGCCTGAGGGCAACGGCTCAGCATGTAGGTACAGCCCCCAGGCACAGGAAAAGAGTAGCCGTCAAAAGTGTAGACGTATGGCAGTCCAGAAACCCAGCAGGTACGCCCTGTGATGTCCCCTGGCCCCTTACTGGAGATGTCCACTGTCTCCAACTTGGCCTCCGATGGCATTTTGGACTCAGACACAGTTTCAAGTTCTTGCCAGAAAGCCTCTGAGCCTGGTTTAGTCACTGCCATCACCTTGAGACCCAGCTTAGCTGCTGGGATGGTTTCTGTCTTGGGTTTGGACTCTGGTTCAGCTGCGGGCACGGGCAGGGGGAAAGGTGCGGGTGCTAGTTCAGCCACAACCCGGCCTTCAGGAAATGGTTCTTTTAGACCCAGAGGTTCAAGTTCTGGTTTTACGAAAGCCGAAGATTGAGGCTGAAGTTCATTCATGGCCATGGAGACAGGCCCTGGCTCTGCTTCAGGTGTGCTCTCTGCTCCTGGTTTGGGCACTGCCGTGGTTTTAGACCTGGAGATGGGCACCATTTTGGAGTCCTTTGGAGGTACTGGCTTGGGACTGAACATGATCTCGGTGGCTGGGGTGCTGGGCAAGCACTCAGGTTTGTGCCTCACAAGGTAACATGTGGTTCCACTGAAGCATATATGGTCCTTACAAGATCCTGGGAACTGGAGTGGCATCATCAGGGAGGATTCTAGAAGGGGATAGAATTCTGCGGGAGGGTTCAGATCTTCCGCAGTCAGAATATCTGGAGATGAGATGAGATGAAACATGAATGATGATGCAACAGAATCAGATCTTGGCATTTGATCCCATCCCTTTCCTGTCTGCATGCCCTAGGCCTTTAGGGCCCTTGGAGACTCAACATCTATAAGCTAGCAAGGTTCCCAATGTAGAGTGAAGCGGGCCTATATCATCAGAAAGAGAAGGGTGGGGCCGGAAAACAATACAGAAATGGTCAGCACAGGGGCGCCTGGGTGGTTCAGTGGGTTAAGCCGCTGCCTTCGGCTCAGGTCATGATCTCAGGGTCCTGGGATCGAGTCCCGCATTGGGCTCTCTGCTCAGCAGGGAGCCTGCTTCCTCCTCTCTCTCTCTGCCTGCCTCTCTGCTTACTTGTAATCTCTCTCTGTCAAATAAATAAATAAAATCTTAAAAAAAAAAAAAGAAAGAAATGGTCAGCACAGTGTGGGTATACAAGGCTGTGATGAGCTGGAGGGCACAGACTCCATCCAAGAACACTGATCAGTTACTACAAAATCTCTGTGCTGGTAAGTCTAAACACATCTGTGGGTCGACTTCCAGCTTGCCATGTTAAGCAGCCTTAAGAATGTATGTGTGTGTGTGTGTGTGTGTGTGTGTGTGTGTGTGTGTGTATTCTGTTGGGATCTAGCCACCCCGTTTCCTAGGGAGGGGAGTTATTTTTTCATAGCTGTTGAGGCATGATGCTTGACACCTACAAAGTGAACTTTTAAAAAATAACTTTGTTCTGTAGGGGTTTGCATATTTTCCATCAAAACATAATAAGGACTTTTGGTATGGATTAGAATATGAACCAAAGTATCAGCTCCCTGTGGTAGGAATATCTCTGTGTTGTACATTGCTGCATCTCTGGTGCCTAGAACAGGCCTAGCCAGAAGTACATCTAAAAAAAAAATCGTGGAAAATTAATAATAGCCAATGTTTACTGCATGCCAGACACTCTCCTATTAACTTTTTTTTTTTTTAATGCAACAACAACCTTATGAAGTTGTTGGTATGATTATTCACACTTCACAGAGGAGAAAGTTGAGGTTCGGGGAGGTGATGTGACTTGCCTAAGGTCACACAGCTTGTAGCAGGATTTGAATCCAGGCCTCTTGCCTCCAGAATCCAGCTCTGAGCCAATTTTTATAAACGAATTGAAGTCCATGTTTTCATTTCTAAGAAACCCCAGCCTTTCTGACTTCTCCCTCACTTTTCTGTCACCTTCCTTGTCTCCCACTGTTTTGGGGGGGACTGGAAGCAATTGAGTGGGAGCACCCAAACTGTATTCCGGCCCATGGCGACTGTCCAACTACTCTGTAGTCTGGGCAGAGCACTGAAGTGACAAACCTCTTTCTCAGCAGCCTGAGCGGGTTTGGGGTTTGCAGCTGCCACCTGCTCAGTGTGTAGCTTTGGATGGTGATTTCTTCCCTTCAGCCTCAACTGCTTCCTCTATAAAATGGGGAAAACAGGGGCGCCTGTGTGGTTCAGTCAGTTGAGCATCTGGCTCTTGGTTTTGGCTCAGGTCATGATCTCATGGGTCCTAGGATCTAGCCCCACATTGGGCCTGCTTGGCAGGGAGTCTGCTTGAAGATTCTCTCCTCTGCCCTTCTCCCCATTCTCTCTCTCTCAAATAAATAAATCTTTTTTTTTTTTTTAATGGGGGTAATAAAGAGGCCTGCCTCCACAGTGGCTGTGAGGAATATACTGTATAATGTACATACATTATATATAAGAGAATTTACCACTTAGCTTAAAACTCTAGGCTCTAAGTCTGTGTGAAGCAGCACAAAATAAAGCAACACAAAAAGGTGGCTGAAAGCTTGTGCTCTGGAAGCAAGTAGAGCTGGGTTCAAATCCTGACTCTGCCACTTTCTAGCTGTGTGAACTTGGCAAAAGATTTGACCTCCAACCCTTCCCCTCTCCAGAAAAAAGGAATTATTACAATACTGTTATATAGTCAACCTCAAAGACTAGAGGGAAGGTCAAGCACCCATTATTTTATCCCTTCCCCTAACCCTACTGTTTACAATTTATACTGTAGTAAAGAAAAAGAACAAGTGACCTTCAACAATAACTTCCTTTTTGAGCCCAGTGCCTGGCATATGATTTGGTGCACATTTAACAACTTATAACCATTATGATTCATTCCACAAATATTTACTAAGGGTTGAACACTGTCCTACCTTAAAATCATACAATTAACTGTGCATCTTGGAACTTCCTTAAAATTTTTTTTTTTTTTTTTTTAAAGCACTGACCCCAAGGAACTAATGGGAGACAGAGAAAGAGTATAAGTAAGTATATAGAAAGTGAGACGAGCTGTGGAAAAAAAATCAGGGAAGGGCTGCAGTTTTGTAAGGGATAGGGAATTAGGATTTTAAATGGAGTGGTCAATTTGGCCTTGGTAAGAAGGTGGCATTTGAGCAGAGACTTGAAGGAGATGAGGGTGCGATCCATAAAGATATCATGGGGATGGTCAGTGTTGAAGGTTCTAAGAAGGGAGAAGAAAGGTGGCTGGTGTGGCTGGGGTGGAGTGAGGGAAGGCAAGAATGAGAAGAGATGAGATCAGAGAGGTCATGGGAACACATTGTACGGGGCCTTATAAAACACTGTGCTTTTTGCTGGGTGTAATATTAATTGCATGGGAAGATTTTGAGCAGAAGATACCCGAACGACTCTGCCTCTCGGGCTGCTATGTGAGCAACTAAAGGTAGTGTTACGATTTTCCCCATCGCTGATCTCCAGGAATCCCATCGTCTGCTCAACTTCCCACCGCCTTGGGCCCCAGTGCTGCTCACCCACGCTTGGCTGCCCCATGGCCTGGGTCCCGAAGCCCGCGCCAGGGGCGGTGCCGAAACTAAGCACGCCCACCGGCGGCCCGGGAGTCTCCAGGAAGTGCACCACTCCGGGCTCAGGCCCATATGCCACCTCGGTCCAGACGAAACCCGGAGCGGGCTCTTGGCTTTCACCAGAGTGCTGCTCTGGGCCGCCGGGGATTAGGCGCCAGTGCAGGTTGGGCAGCGGCTGCTGATCAAGGAGCACCGGGGTGGGCTCGCGCGCCAGCAGCACCGCCACGTTGGAAAAGCCGGGCTGCGCGGTGAGCGCGAAGCTGCGGCTGAACGCGTCCACCGGAGGCAGGAGAGCGAAGAAGGGATCGTAGGCTACGCCCCCGCGGGCCGCCGCCGCCGCCAGGAAAAGCACCTGCAGGCGGGCGGAGGAGCGCAGCACCAGGGGGCGCACTGGGTCCACGGCGAAGTGCAGCACGGTTCCTAGGCGCAGAGCCCGCGCCCCTTTGGCGCCGCCCCCCCAGAAGCTCAGGCTGCCCAGGCTGTCCGCCACCACGTACACACGGTCTCTGGGTCCGGGAGCCGCGGGCGCGAACGGGGGTACCGCGTAGACGCGGCCCCAGTAATCCTGGGGCAGCAGTTGTTCGGACACGTGGCCACAGGCCTTATCTCTCGCTTGCAGGCAACTGTGGCCAGCCAGCAGCGCGACGGGACGAGTGGCCACGACGCGGGTGCCCGAGAGGTCGCCTGCGCTCTGCACCTGCAGCGCCTGGAACGGGTCGAGGTGCACGAGGAGGGTCCGGCCGGCAGCATGCTCGACGCCATCCAGCAGGATAGGCACCGGAGGCGTGAGGCTCAGACGTGTGGGCCAAGCGCCGGCCACCACCGCAAACTCCTTGTGCCGGTCGCTGGGCTGCAGCGACGGCGTCACCACCACGTAGCGAGTACCCAGCAGGCGGCGCGGAAGCGCTAGCGCCGTGTCTAGGGAGGTGCGCCCACGAGCGTTCACCACTGTCACGCCCACCGGTCGCGACGCCGCTAAGCGCACGGCGCCCCCCGCCGCCCGCCGCGAGCCCCGCAGCTCCACAGCGCTGGGCAGGCGCACCCACGCGGTAGTGCCTGGCAGCAGGTTCAGCGCGCGCCGAAAGGGCGGTCCCCCCACCGGGTGCGCCCTCACTTGCACGGCCGTCGGGGGCCCCTTCAGCGGTGGCGACACGTATAGGCGGAAGTCGGGCTTCTCAGCGCCCCCATTCTCCAAGAAAGCCGTGATGAAGTAACGGCCCTGGAATTCCACAAATGCAGCCGTTGGGCCTGAGGGAACCCGAGGGGAAAGGAGGGAGTCAGCATAATCTGTTAGATTTTGAGGTCAAATGCATCAGGCTCTAATCCTGACTGCTATGTCCTAGCCGTGTCAACATGGGCAAGGTACCACCTTTGGGCCTCAGTTTCCTCATCTGTAAAATGGGGGTGTTGCCTGAGCTATGGGAATATTAGATGAGATAATATATGTAAAGGCCAGGGAACAATGGTAAATATTAACTTAAAATAAAGTTGCATCCTTTGAACCATCTGTCCCAGAAAGTCCTGCTCAGCCTCCTTCCCACCACTGGTTTCTCCAATTTCCCGCCACAGAGTCTACACAAACATCCCTGCTTCCAGCTGGCCAGGGCCCTGACCCAAGAAGCTCCATGGTGGCCAGTCCCCTGTTACAGAACCATGCCAGGCAGCCCCAAACCCCAGTCTTCCCAGCCAGTCCCCTGCTGCAGCCCCAGATCAGCTCACCAGTCTTCTGCATCCCCCGTAAATCACTCACCCCACAGGCAGCCCAGGGCACCAAGGCACAGGAGGGCAGGAGAGACAGCAGCCATGGCCCAGGGAGAGGCTGGACAGATACCAGCTGTGCCGTCTCTCCTGCCAGTCTGCCTCCGGCCCCTGTACCAGAGGAGCAGGAACAGATGGGGGGCACAAAGGGAAGGCCAGAGAAGGGCTGAGGCCTTGGAGCCCAGGGAAAAAGGCAAGGCTGGAGGTCTCACCTGCAGGAGCTGGGCTGAGGCCACAGGGCGGGGGGAATTTATAATCCCAGATGTCTGAACCCAGACCTCCCTGGGTCCGCACGCCGGATGTCCCTATTAGCACCGGTTCCAGTCTGACCTGGTGCCATTGATCGGAATGAGGTCTAATTATGTGGGAGGGGGCAGGGAGACAGACAGAGGGAGAGAGAGAGGAGGAGGGACACAGAGAGAAGAAGGGAGGGGCAGATAGGGAAGGTGAATTAGGAGATCAAAGGGGGGCAGGGCAAGAATATCATGGTTTCCAAGAAAATTGGGACAGGACTCCTGAGCCTGCCAAGGACAGAGAGGCTTCAGGCTTGAACTTTTGGAGTTCCAGGAAGGAGGGGGCCAGGAGCCTGGGCTCCTGGATTCTGAGGAAGGAGGGGAAGTAGACGCTGGACTTCTGTGTCTGAGGGAGGAGGGGACTGGGGATCTGAACTCCTGGGTTGTGTAAGCGGACTTGCTGTGCTCGATGTCGGGGGTTGGCGGATATGGGGTGGAACTGCCCAAGAGAAGACAATGGCTTCCATGTGACTCCCCTCCTTCCAGAACATCCCGAGCTAGAGAACAATGGAGTTGCACCCTGCAAGGAGGATCTGGGACAGGGAGAGTCTGGCACTCCAGACAAGGAAAGATGAGGGAACTTGGATGCTATTTGCAGCCCCTTCCCTTGCAGGTCGTAGGAGCCTGCACCCCTAGTTCCCTTCTCCCCCCCAGAACCCTTCCCTTTGGTAAGGGGGAGGGTAGAAGGAGAATTCAAAAAGGAATTCTTTGAATGGCTTCATTTCTCACCTGCTTAAGATCCTTCTCCTGCTCTTCAGCACAAGCTGGAGAGGTGAAGGAAGGCTCCTCCGAGGGCACAGGGAACAACCTGGGCATGTAAAAGGGTGGGCTTTTCAGCGAGTGCTTATTTTCCTCCAGCCCCAGGTAGGGAACATAGATGCTCAAGATGGAGCTGCGGGCAAGTGGGGGAGGGGGCAAGGCCTGTCCCTCCAGGCTGAGTCGCTGGAACTTTGTCCCAGGAACCCAGGAGAGCCATGGAGGGTTCTATCCAGAGGAGGGTTGGGTTTGGCTTTACGAAGATTCCCTGATCTAGCGTGGGAGACTGAAGCCAGGACCCCAGGGGGAGGAGATGCAGGGACACAGGTGAGTGAGGCAGGAGCTGGAACCAGAGAAGGGAGGATGGCCAGGTAGGAGGGCTGCCAGCAGGCTGAGTGGAGGGCCGCCCTGAGAGGATCCAGGGAAGAGGGGCAGGTTTGGGAAGAAGCTAAGGGCCTGTGTGCCACCTGTGGTTGTGCGAGGCCTGGGGGCAGTCCAGGAAGCCAGAGAAGGAAAGCAGAAGCATGGGGGCATGCGAGATGTGCTGCCCCAGAAGGAGGTGAGTGGAGAAGCAGGAAGGGGGTCCGTTCCCAGCCCCGGGGGAGGAGGGGCCCCCCCACAGCGTTTAGGTCTGTGGAGGAAGAGGAAGTTCCTCAGATCTGCTGTTTTATCCAGAGGACTGGGGAGAGGGAAGGACACTCCAGGGGTTCCACAGAGTTAAAGCCAGAATATACCCAGAATAAAGTCCTTTGAAGTCTTACATTTTATACTCTCAATTCTTGCCAATTTTGCATTCACTTTCATCAGTCTATCCATGTGAGTTCTCATATAAAGATTTTCAAGTATCTATCAGTGACACCCATTAACCTACCCTTGAGCACATCCCCCAACCGTGAAGATCTTCAAGTGCAAATGAAGCTCTGGATTCAGCCTGTGGCTTTGGGTCTCCCTGGCCAGTGTCTTGGTGCCTTGGGGTTCTGTCACCCATGTATTCAAGGATCTTCATAAGCCTGCATCCTGATGACCAGACACTCTGATCCTTTCCACGGGCAGCCCAGCCTCCCACCAGAACTTGTTCTTTGTCATGTGGCCCTAGCCCCCCTCCCCACCACAGACAGATGGATCTTTCCGAAGTTCAGACCTGACCCCATTCCTCCGCAGTGGCTCCTTAGGGCCCCTGGAATGGAGCCACTGCTTGTCAGCCCGGCCGCTGACACCTCCCAGCTTCTGGAACTCCCCGCTTACGCTCCCCCAGCTTTCACTCTGTGCTCTAGCTACACAGAACTTTGGCTAGCTCTTCAAGAGTACAATGCTCTCTCCTCGTGTTTTGCACACATTGTTCTCTGTCCTAAGAAGACCCTTTCCTCTCCTGGCTCTTTTTGTAATATCCCTCAAGGATGCAGGGTCCCGTACAAAGTGCCAATGTGGAGTCCTTTGTCCAAAAATTATTATGAATGTCATGGGGGTGACAGCAGGGCATTCAACCAAGCACAGGGTCCTTCTAAATGTGAGGTGCTGTGGTGGGACTCTACAGGTCACAGTGCAGAAGCTGGCCCGGTCTTCAGGTCACCTCCCAAGCCAGGCACAGTAAGGAGCCCATTCTGGGCTCCCTTGCACTTCGACAGGCCCTAATCAGTCTTCCCTGTGCTTCTGCCATCCCAGCCCTCTCCACTTTGGGGTGCCATTGTTCGGTGAGCATGTATTTCCCCCAAGGCCTGGAGCTCTGTGAAGGCGGGATCTGGGGCTGGGATGGTCCACACTGTGTTCCCAGCCTCACTGTACAGGTCAGGGCAGCACCAAGCACTGATACCCATCCTTTTGTTTTGTGAAACAGGAAGGGGCTACCAGGGAGACATTAGGGAGGAATCAAAGGCAGAAGCCACACTCAGGTTCAACCCAGAATAGAAATATCCCTTTTCAGAGGACCCCTTTATCAGACTCCCCCACATACGTGCCCAGGGAACCAGCTGTGAAAGTTCGGCTTTAGCTGAGGCCTGGCAGGGAAGGGATCCCAGACTCGGGGACACTCGGGGCCTGTGTTAGCTTCACCAGACGCACACACATAGGTTTGATGTGGCAGGGGAGCGTCCTTGTATGAGAACTACAGTTACTTTGAGAAAATGCTCCAGGAGCCTGGAACTTTGGTTCCGGGATACCTGGTCTCAAAAGTGCGCAAGGCATTCTCACAGCCACAGTGGGGTTGGACCATAGGAAGAGGAGTAACCCTCACTGAGCTCAGGAAATTGGTGGACTCTGCTGGGCAGAGTTGGAAAGCTGCGTTTTAACTTTAAATTCTAGTTACATGGGATCATTTGTCCGTAGGAGTATTGTTCCTACATGGGGGTGGGGGACGACCCAGGCCCCCAGATGGAGAGGCAAGGGGGACCATGCTAGAGGAACTAGCGTGCCCCCATCTCTCTCCTCCCATTCTCTTTGCTTCCAAATGCATAATTAGCTACCGCTGGGTGTGTGTCCCCCTTCCAGGCCTATATTTCTTCGAAGGAGATTCCCCCTAACCAGCCATGGTCTCTGCCTTGCAGAACCAATGTCCACTCTCTGTTTGGTACCTAAACCTGGAAAAAGTTAATTCTTATGCTACAGAGAGGTCAACTTCCTCATCTGAGGGATGGATCGTTGCATAGCAGATACCAGGGTCCCACAACTCTTCTTTCCAGTCTCTGCAATCTTGCCCGAGAGCCAGATCATTGGATAGTGGTCCGTACTGTCCTCCTTTGCATAAGGAACAGAGGTCTCTGGTGAGGAAGCCTCAAATATCTCTGCAGTCCATCTACTTCAGGCCCCAACCTCATCTGGGTCAGCATTCTGCCTGGACTACTGCAGTAGCCCCTTCCCTGGTCTCCTTTCTTCGCTTCTGTCCCTGCACATGCAAACAGACCTGACCCTAGAGCTTCCTGAAGAGCAGGGAGCTCTACTCTCCTCCCTGTTCAAAACCTCCAATGGCTTCTCATGCCACTTCTAATAAAACCCAGACTCTTGCCGGCAGCTTACAGAGTCCTGCATCACCTGTCCCCTTCCCTCACCCCACCCCGCCCCCCAGCCCCTACACTTGGGCACACGCTGTACTATTTGCGTTGGATCTTCTTTCCACCTCCGGTGCAGTTAACTCCAACCTGAGCATCCTTCAGATCTCAGCTGAGTAGTCACTTCTTCTAGGAAGCCTCTCTCAACCTCAATTCCTGGGTCAGGTCTCCTGGTTCACGGTTCCGTGGATCTCTCCTTCATGCCGCTCCTCCCTCCCCCCAACCACGGTCACCACAGATGATTTACACTGGACTGTGTGATTATTTAACATTTGTTTCCCCACCAAATGGTGAGATATGTGAGGGCACACCCTGTGCCTGTGTTTGCTCAGTCTTGAATTCCCAGCATGCTGCACAAGTAGGCACACAATAAATTGTTCAAATTTAAAAGTGAGGGTTGAGGCAGGGTGCCCTCTGGCTCCCCCTCGTGGCAGCAACTGGTATTTTGCGGTTGGCACTAGATCTCAAATCTTCCCACTCCCCAACCCCCTTGGCCATCACACCTCACTCACCCTGATGGCTTCACCTGACCTCAGCCACCAAGGGCCGCAAACGAGAAGGACATCATTGTCCTTCTGGAGGACTTGGGAGTTAGACCAGGTCCCTGGGACTCAGATTGTTCCCATGGCTGGTGGAAGCTCATTTTTCAAAGCCTACACCCACCAAAAAAACCATTACAGAATCTAGGATGTTATCCCATGAGGACAAGGTCACGTGCACCTGGTCATGAGAATGGCCAGTCCAGTCTTGGGCCCTCTTCACCATGCCCCTCACACCAGCATCATTCCAGAGAACACCTGCAGGACTTAAGTCCATCTCCCCTACCCCTATTTTCTCTGCCTCTGGACCCACCTCCAAAGGAAGACTAGGGCCTGTTCCTCTTACTGCCTATCCCATTCCTGGATCTCCAATGAGGTGCGGTGTTACCAAGACTCAGGGTTTGGTCTTCCAAACCTCTAGGTTTGTGTCCAAGGGAGCCTAAGGCAGTCCAAGACAGAGTGAGAACCAGCCTTGCAGAGACACAGGGCTGACAGGTCCAGACGATCCAGGCCCTAGGTCCACAGAATCACAGGGACTACATTCCCTAACTATACTTTCTGACTTCCTACCCTCAAATCAGCAGAATCTGGCCCCTGCCCAACCAATCCCCTAACACCGTTCTACTGAGGTCACTATGGCCTGACATTACTGAACACAATAGTTACTTGTGTCTGACTTGTCTGGTTTGCGTCACTCTGTCCCTCCATCTACTTTTCCTATTTAGTAGTCTTTGCCAGGTTTCTCTTTGCCTGTTCCTTAAATATGGAAAGTCCCAGAGGCTGTCTCATCACCTCAGTGGCCTCATTCCCCATCTCTGCTAACGTAGCCTTCTTTTCGGTCCCCGGTTCCAACCTCAGACCAGGGCCCTGAGGCCTCCTTGCCACCACCCCGTGGATGTCTTCTGGGCCCCCCACATTCACCCGTCCCCCACTGGCCTCAGCATATTCCCTAAATCTGTACCTTCTTCCTGGTTCTATATCAGGTAGCTCCCTCCCTTGGCCAGAGACCTGGGCCTCACCTTGTACATTTTCCTCCCCCACAGTCCTTCAGCCCCATAACCTGTCCATTCAGCTTCCTCTCTCACTTACCCCTTCCTCCTTTCCCCTAGCCCTACCCCTGTCCAGTCTTGTCCTTACCCACTTGGGTCCCTGCCTTGGCTTCCCCCACACCCCCAGCTTCAGTCTTCTCCTCTGGTCCACCTCTTCATGACAGCTAGAAAGAGCTTCCTAAAGCCCATTCCTGACCCTGTTCCTCTCCCCCCGCCCCCCGCATAGAATCCTCTATGGCTCCCCAGCACCATCAGGCCAAGGTCTGAATTCCTCAGCCTGGAGGTCCTGTACCCTGCTCACCCCTCCTGCCTTACCTCTACCACAGTACTCCCCAGTGTCTGGCATTTACTCAGTCCTTGCTTGTGCTGGGCCCTCTGCCTGCAACAGCTTTCCCTTTGCTCCTTGTCCAATTATCTCCTTCTGATGTCATGCTCAGATCTCATCTTTCCTCCAGGAAGCCTCCCTCACCACACCCTAGGTTGAGCCAGGCACGTTTCCTGGGCTCCCGCAATCTCCTAGGTCTCCCTCATCACCACATTTCTGCTCACTCTAAACTGTCACTGTCTGAGCAGGGCTTGGGGCCACCTGGTTCATGGCAGCGTAACCCAGGAGAGGGCACGCCCAGGGGGTACCCTCATGGAATTCTGTCAACTGAATGAATGGCCATCCTCAGCCTCATTCAGGAACCTCAGACAGAACGGGGTTGGCGGGGCGTCTCTCCCCAGAGGAGGCTTTCCCAACTCCAGACCCCTGCATGAACCCCCCCAGCCCCCACAGACAGAGACAAGGGCAAGGGCCTAGGCCCCAGCTTAGAAAAATAGGACTTTCTTGTTGTGCCCCGGTGCCCCCGACACCCTCCCCATCAGAGTTTTAAAAACCGTGAGCAATTTGGTGAGTCTGAGGCCAGGTCCCACCGGGTGCCTGGCTCCTCCCACCCTTGGGGCCAGAAGGGCCGTAGAGGTGGGCGTGAGGCTAGGGTCCCGTGGGTTCGTGGCTGGGCCTCCAGGGCTCACAGTCCAGCTGGACCACGGTGTGGGCCCTGGGCGCGGCGGGCTCAGGGGCGGGTGGGGCCGGTGTGGGGCCCAGGGCGCCGTTGGTCTGCGAACAAACGCTGCTGACGGGTGCAGGCGCCTTGGCCTTGCCGGGGGGCTGGCCTCCGTGCACCTTGTAGCGCATAAGCAGCACGAAGATGAAGACCAGTACCGAGGCCACGATGACTCCACCGAGGGCAATGATCATGGTGCCGCCCAGGAAGGGTGCGTGCGGGGACCCGCATGGCCGCAGCGCCGGCTCAGTGGAGAAGCGGGCGCAGCCCACCGGCCGCGTGGCGGTCAACCCCGTGGCGCTGTCCTCGTATACCGCCAGCACGCACAGATCGTAGGTGCGGCCCGACGCCAGGTCCGATAACAAGAAGGAGCGGCTGTCGGCAGGAATCATCCTGGAGAGGGATAGGCAGGTGGGGGTCAGGTCTCTGCTCTGGCTGCCCAGCACCCACCCTGCACTGTGCCGCAACCCCTCCTGTCTGGCTCATTCCCTCCAGCCCCCTGTTAGGCCAAGTTCCTTCCCATCACGACTCAAATTCCCTTCCGTCTAATACCCAGTCAGCCTCCTGACTGATAACCCACGGGTCCTCTTAGGTTCCTGGCGCTTGCCGCTCAAATCCCCGTTTAATCTCCCTCTAGCCATAGTGCCCAGATTCTCTCTGGGGACGCTGCCCACTGCTCCTCTGCTCTGTGGGTTCAGGGCAGCCTCACTGCCCAGCTTCCCTACGATGCAATTTTCTCTCCAATCCCAGCTCTCCGTCTCCCTCTAGACCCCTGCTCAACTTTGCAGGTTTCCCCAAATTCCCCTGGTCAGCCTCGCCTCCATCTGGGGCCTGATTTCCCTTTTCAAGCTGCCCCACGTTGCTCCAGCATCCAGCTAGAATTCTCTCATCTAACCACCCGATTGTCGCACACTGCTGATGCCCGCCTTCTAACCTGCCAATGAATGTCCCCTAGCCCCACTGCCTTCTTATCATTACTGTATGTATACCCTGCTTTCAGTGAGCCCTCTCTGTTCTCATGAAACTGACGTACTTCAGCCATCACAGCTTTCTTTTTCTCCCTGTTGCCTTATTTCTTCCAGCTCTGGCTCTCAATTCCCTTTTTATCTCTGTTGCCTGGTTTTTATCCTTACCTTTCCCATTTCCTTTTATCCCTAGCACCCAGTTCTACTTTCCTTCCTTTGGCAGCAGAGCACCCTGTTGGGGATTTAACTTGTTTTACAATCTGTCTTATTCCTAAACTGCTTTAATGAGGGAGTTACAGGTGATTGTCTCTGAAAGGGTGACTAAGAGAGCATTTGTCTCACCCCCTGCCAGGCAAGGTGGACAGGATTTGTGGGATTTCTAGGTGTGGGCCCTCCATGGAGCCAACTCCCCCACCCGCCTCCAGGCAGTAAGGCCATCCAATAGAGGGAACAGAATAAGCTCGCTAGATTTCCAGGGCTGTAAAGGAAATCAGATGATGACCTCTTGAGATGTGGGCCTCTGGGAAAGAAAGGGGACCCAGGTCCTGGGTTTATAACATGCACACCCCAGGCATTGGGAGGCTGGCTCTTTGCAGCCAGGCCTTAGGGACTGCACCCTTTGCCCAGCCTGGCAGTGAGAAGAGGAAACCACCCACAGCCAGCCATGCAAGGGTAGCAGGGTGAGAAGTGCCAGCAGCAACTGGGTTAGAGCGACCATTCCTGACCACATGGGGCCGGCCACAGCAGATGTTCCAAATGCTCCCCAGCTCCGGGGCAGGAGATGTCCTGATCCTCCTACGCATAAGCCCCCGAGTTTCTTCTATTGCTTGCCACAATTCCATGGAGAAGGGAGTCCCCAACACTGGGCAAATTGAACGTGCCCTTTCACCTAGCAGGTGGAGTATGATCTAGGTTGAATTTGATTTAGAAAATAAAAAATGGAGATGTCACTGTATTGGAACTCTAACATCTGGAGCAGTTCATACTGCACAGACCCAAACCCTGATCTCTGTTCTGCTGCCTCCCTCATTTTGTTTTCCACAAGAACTCTGTACTTTCTTATTTGATCTCCTTTTCTTCTTACAACTTGGCTTCTATCTAATCCTGTCCTCTGGAAGCACCCAGTTCCTCTTTACCTTTTTATGCAATTTGTTTGTACCTCTCCAACCTTGTCCCCCTCCCCACAATTAACTTTCTATTCTTCTGACCTGATTACTTTTTACTCTTGCTGCCTGATTTCTTTTTTGTATCTGTTACCATTGACTTTTGCTGCCTTGTTTCTTTTTATCTTTTTATCTGCCTTGTTTCTTTTTATGCCAGATTTCTTTTACCGTCTCTGCCTAATTTCTTTCACTTCGCTGTCTGATTTCCTTTGTAATCATTTCAGCCTCATTTCTCAGCTGCGTTGCAGCCTGGGGTGTCAACAGATGTATCTCCAACCCTCCCCCCACCTCCTTCTGCCACCCACGCTGCCCACTGCCGGGCTGTGCACCTGTAGACGAGGATGTCGTCGGCTGAGCTGTTGTACTGGATCTGGTACATGCGGATGCCTGGGATGGGCCGCTGGTCCGGCCACTGGACAAGAGCAGCTGTGGCCCCATGCTCAGTCACCTGGACCCCGCGGTCGGTAGGGGGCCCAGGGTCAGCTGCCTTGGCAGAGGCAGAGGCGGCAGAGGGCGGGGTGAGGGCATCAGGATCCCCGTCCCGCGGGGGGTCACAGCTGGTGCTGTTGGCTAGCTGGGGAGGTGGTGGGGGACCCACAGTCAGCTCAACAGCGGCAGTGGCCTCACCGGCTGCATTAGCTGCAATGCAAGTGAAAATACCCCCGTCGCCCGGCTCGGTGACCAGTAGCTCCAATGTCCCATTAGGGAAGGCACGGGCACGGCTCGAGTTGCCCACCAGCCGGCCCTGGGGTGATACCCAGCGCACTCGGGGCTCGGGGTCCCCCACTGCCCGGCAGCGCAGAGCAGCTGGTCGGCCTGCAGGCACCGCCAGGGGTGGTGAGCGGTGAGTCACCACGGGGGGCTCACACACGAATTCCTCCTCACCCACAGCCCAGAAGTAGCGGCCACCCAGCGCAGGTGGGGAGGCGCAGGCCTCCAGGTCGTCCTCCCGGGCCAGGCGCCGCAGCCACACCAGCTCGCAGTTGCAGTGCAGGGGGTTTCCGCCGAAGGCCAGCACCAGGGCGGAGGCGGGGGAGCCGCGGGGCCTGGCCAGCAGCGGCAGGCGGGAGAAGAGCGGGTCGGGTGGGATGGTGGTCAGGCGATTGGAGGTCATGTCTAGCCGTGCCAGCTTGTGCAGGCGGGAGAAGGCGCCGGCGGGCACAGACGCCAGCAGATTGTGGTCGAGGCCCAATGTGTTGACGTTGCCCAGGCGACCCAAGGCCTCCCAGGGCAGCTGCTCCAGGTTGTTGTAGGAGAGGTCCAGGTCCTCCAGCGTCTCGGCGCAGTCGTCCAGGGCACCGGCCGCCAGGGCCGCCAGCTGGTTGTTGCTGAGGATGAGATGGCGCAAATTGACCAGGCCGCGCAGCTGACCCTCGCCCAGCGAGGTCAGCCGGTTTCCGTCCAGGTGCAGGGCCCGCAGGGCACGCAGGTCCGCGAAGGCACCCACGGCCACGTGGCGGATGGTGTTCCGCGACAAGCTCAGATGCAGCAGGCCGGTCATGTTGGCCAGGTCGCGGCGGCGCACGGCCGCAATGAAGTTGTCCGCCAGGCGCAGCTCGGCGGCCCGGCGGTCCAGCGAGGGGGGCACGAACAGAAGGCCTGCCCCCGGGCACAGCACGCTGAGGGGCAAGGACTGCGTCTGGCAGCGGCAGCGGCGGGGACACGGGCTGGGTGTGGCTGGCTGCGATGGAGACGAGGCAGGGGCCAGCGGCAGCAGGCAGAGGAGCAGTGGGAGGACGGCCATTGCGGGCAGGGGTGGCCTACAGGGGAGAAGGGAGGCATTAGGGCAGACTGAGGCCAGAAGAGGGGTGCCAGAAGCCATTGGGATGGTTCAAGACCCTAGAGAAGGTCACAGTGGGCTGGAAACCAAACAGTTGGGTCAAAGAGTGTCAGGCAGAGGAGCAGGAGTGGTCAGACCCATCAAAAGCCAAAGGAGATGGTCCAAGACTCAGAGGGACATGTCATGGAGGGTCAGAGGGAGCAGACACGAACAAAGACAGTCAGAGGAAGGGGAGGTAATTAGAGATGGTCAGAGACAGAGAATGAGACGGTTGATCAGAGTGGATAGAAGGGAAGCCAGAGGGCTTGAAACATGGTCAAAGACATGGTCAAAGACAGCCAGAGAGAAGAGGTGGTCAAGGTGGTGGGAATGACTAGAAGTAGTCAAACATGACCAGAGAAGGGAGGTGGTTAGAGATGGCCAGGAGAACAGAGGTGGACAAAGGAGGGGACATGGTCAGGGTGCTCCAAGAGATCTAAGAGACATAGTCAAGAAGATGGTCAGAAATGGTCAAGAGCCAGAGAGGCAGTCAGATAGAGGAGGAATGGGCAGACATGTCAGAGACAGCTGGAGATGAGGGTAGCTGTTAGGATGGTGGGTGTGAGGAGAGGCGATCAGAGAGAGGAAAGGCAGACAGAGATACTAGAGATGATGAGAGAACTCCAGTGCTCTAGAGAGAGGAGAGGGGGTCAGTAAGGGTCGCAGAGTGGCTGTTGGGACAGGCGGTGGGAGAAGGGCGAGAGCAATGGCAAAGGATGGTCAGAGACAGGCCAGGGCTCAGAGTCAGGGATGGGCAAGAGCAAGAGAGCAAGTGAAAGATGATCAGAGAGAGGCATGGTGGACAGAGATGCCAAAGATGGTCAGTGAGTGAAGAAGCAGACAGGTGGCCTGAGACAGCAGCGGTGGATGGAAGTGTTGAAGATGAACAGTGAGGAGTGGGGAACACGGCTGGTCAGTGAGAGGAGCACTGGCCAGGACAGGCATGTGAAGATGGTCAGATGAGACAGATGGTGGGAAGAAATTGGAGAACAGAGTGCGAGATCAGAGACCTGGAGGTGCCATAAACTGGGGAAGAGAAGGTCAGAGAGGGCCAGTGCTGGTCAAATCAATATCCAGAGAGTGTATGAGGCCCAGCAGGAGATGGGGGCAAACCCTTGGAGGAGGGGGGATGGGATATCTGTTTCCTGGGGAAAACCCAAGGGTGCCCAGGGGGACCTAATCCTCACTTCCCTCTACCCTCAGCCACAAAGTTTCTCCCAAGTCCCTCCCCACCAGCAAGCCTTCCCCGCCCCCCCCGCCCCCTCCCCCGGCCCCCAGTAGCCTTACCTGAGCTGGAAGTCGCCCCAGGGAGCAGAGTCCTCAGGCTCCAAGGGGTCAGGAGTCAGGACTCTGGTGGGGGGACCTGGTCATGCCTTCTCTGTTCCCAAGGCCTCTGTAGAGGGACTGTGTTGTGTCTCAGCCCAGATCTGTGGCCATGGAGTCTCTAGACCTTGATACTTGGGGTCCTAGATCTTTAAATATATGGCCTCTAGGGACCAATTTTAGAGACCCAGGCTCCAGTTCTGGTTGGTCAGAGCCAGTGGCTCCTAGCTCTGGTCTTGGGATGCTAAACAGCCAAATGGAGACTTTAGGTCTGAGTCTCAAGCCCAGTCCTGGGATCCAATACTGGGGTGCCGGGTTCAGAACTGGGGTGCCAAATAAAGATTTGGAGGTCTCTAGCCCTCAATTTCAGCATTCGGGTTTTCAGCAAGGACTTCAGGCTCTAGCACTGGCTTAGGCCCCTTGGAATGCCAGAGTTCAGATCTTGGAATTTGAGGCCTAAATCTCAGGGTTTGGGTCCCAAATAGGGGGTTCCGGAGTATAGATATGGGAATTTGGTCCCAGATTTCAAGGTCCCAGGCACAGCATTCAGAGTTCAGTTTCAGATTTGGGGCTTTAGATGAGAAATCTTGAGGTTCAGTTTCCAAATTTGGAGGTCCATATTCCAAGTCTTGGGGTTCCAAGTCGATGTTGAGATTCCAGCCCCAGATAGTAGGTGTTCAGGCGCCAGGTCTTGGGGTCCCAGCCCCAGATCAAGGTTTCAGGCTCAGGTTTCCAGATCTCTGGATCCAATCTCGGGGTGCAGGCCACTGATGTCGGGGTGCTGGCCCTGGGTTTGGGGCGGCTTGGTCCCAGCTTGCTTCCCTGGCGGCGGGGACTGGCCCGGAGGGAGGGAAGCGAATGCGGTGGGGGGGTGGTGGCAAGGCAGCCCCTGGGGCCGGGGTGGGGCGAGGCCTGGGCGAGGACGGACGGACAGACGGGGACACGCGGGGTGGAGACACCGCAGCGCAGGTTTGGGCGCAGGGGGGAGGGGCCGCGCTCAGAGACCCCTCCCCCGCCGGGGCCGGGGCGGGGGCCGGGCGGGGGCCGGGCAGGCGGGCCGGGTCCGGGCGCTCCCGCGGCCTCCTCGCCGGGAACCCAGGGCCTCGCGCGCGCCCGCGCTTAAAGGCGCAGGCTCCGCGCGTGCCCGTGCTTAAAGGTGTAGGCAGCCCTCATCTTTCAAAGGCGCGCGTCCGGGCCCCATCTCCCATGGAGTCGCTCTAGCGTTGCTTGGGAGCGAGAAAAAAAATCCTTGGATACGGAGGGGCCCAGAGAGAGACCTAGAGACTGAGACAAAGAGACACACAGATTGAGAGAGAGACAAAAGATGGGCAGGTTTAGATCCAGAGACAGGAGTAGAATGAGAGAGGTAGAGAGGCAGATAGACACACGTATTCAAGGATGGAAATACACAGAGACAGTGGGAGAGCCGGAGAGAAAGAGACTAGGACAAGACAGAGATAGACAGAAACAGAGACACAGAAAAAGTCAAAGAGACAGAGACACGGGTGGGCTGGGGGGTGAGGGTGCAGAGGCTGAACAGGGTGTGTTTCCAGTTCTTATTCACAGCTTTGAATATCCCTTCCATCCCAGAGCCTCGGGCCCCCAACCCTGTCTCCTGCACCACCTCCCTGGGATGTCCTTCCTTAGGTGGGGTTTCCTTACTTGGACCCTGCCCAGCAACAGGCCTGATCTTTCAAACCAGAGAGGAGACTCTGCTCCTTCCTCCAAGCCTCCTTGCCCTGGCTGCAAGGGGTAAACTTGGCTTCCAGACCCTGTTACCCTCTGGAATTATAGTTAGACCTCAAAACGCACTGGATATAGATATCCCATGAAGAATGGACAAGATAGGAAATGGGACAGAGGCAGGGGGCTGGACAGGTTGACCCAGAGAAGTGTGTCCACTGCCTTCCCCTCTCCCTGACTCAGGTCCACTGCCCCTTAGAGGACTCTCCAAGAATTATACTAACAAATGACTCACCAGGAGTGGGGTCTGCCTGTCCTGGCCATTGTGAGAGGGTACTGAAAGTGGGGGGGGGGGGATTCCGCAGGTCTTCTGGCACATGGTATCGCAGGAAGAGGGATGTGAGTGGTAGTCTGCAAGCCTGCCCTGAGAACTTAGTGATAACAACACAGGGGGCCTGATCTTTGGATCCCCTGCTCTGAAGGGAACATAGTCTTGGCCTTTGGTCATGGCCCTAACCCTGGGGGAACCTGAATGGTCACATACCATCCTCAGGAATGCCACCCCCCACCCCAAGTAGAGGAGTAAAGCCCCCTTGTTGGGGATAGGGACATGTATGCACATTGCCTTGCATCCCTAGCTCTGCTGAAGGTTTCAGAACAGACTTTTGGCTCCTTCCACTTATGTGTATTGAAAAATTGCAGCTAAAATTAACTCAGCTCTAGGGCCCGCCTTTCCGATCATTAGCAAAGTTCATCGGAGCTCCCCTCCAGCATAATGGACACCAGTTACTCAGACACTCAGAAAAAGGATGCAGAAGTCTCAGAGACACTACAGAAGTGTTGGAGGTGGGGAGATAGACAGAAATACCTGGAGACAGTCTAAGAGCAGATTTGACCCCAGGAAACGGGCAAGGGATTGGGAGGGAATGAGAGAGGGGAGGAAGAAAGTGAATAGACAGTGCGGACAAAGAGCAGATTACCCTTCTGGGCAACAGGGGCTCAGTTCAGCTGGGGAACATTAAGGAACCTTGTAGAACACATCAGAATTATGGTTCCTCCCCTTTCTCCCCCGCCTGCAAAATGTCTTCGCCCTACTCCTGCATTTATACCCTAGTCCTTATGCCTTTGGGTGATGGTCATCTCTTTGGTGGGAGGGAGTGGCACTGAGAGCCATCCGAGCTCTGAGGCAGAGATGCAGAAAGGGATACCTTACATGAACTAAACCAGTTGTCCTCACACTTTAGTTGTGTTGGGATCACCTTAACAATAGATCTCCAGGCCCCAGTCCCAAAGTTTCTGATCCAGTACTTCTAGGTGAGGCCCAAACATTTGCATTTCTAACAAGTTCCCAAGGGCTGCCAATGCTGTGGGTCTGGGGATCTCTGGGCACACTTTGAAAACCACTGGGCTAAACAAGAGCCATCTGCTTACTTGCAGGGAACTGTCCACTACAGCTGTGCTGAAAGCTGGTGGATTGAGGGGATTGAGGGGATTTAGCATTCTAAGTGTGTGCTAGAGAAACCAACATAATTAGAGACGCAAAGCAGGGCCCTGAAACAGAGAGGGTCAGAGGCAAAGATGCTAGTTCGATATTTACTGTAGGTATCTGGCTATGGTTTTGTGCTAAATGACACTGCAGCAGACGTGTGACCAAGGCAGTGTCAGATCCTGCTTTCACTGAGCTCAAATTTCAAAAGCAAAAAAGACACTCCTCCAGACAGCCCAGAGTGATCAGGACTGGGCTGGGAGAAACTTGGGCTGCACAGACTAGGACTGTAATGACAGAGACCCAGACCACAGTGGCCAGAGGGGTGTGATAGGAGACACACAGGGGAAAATAATTAAGGGCTTTGATGGCAAACCACAGGCCAGAGTGGTCAGGGCTCTGACAGAGGAAGCAGAGGGGATCCCAGAGGCAGAGTCTAACCTTTTAGGCTCTCCCAACCCCTGCTGAGACCTGAAGGATGAATACCAACAAAGCAGGTAGGCAAAGGGGCCCTCTGCATTGTTTGTCCTCATGCTATAGGACGTGCAGTCTGGGGGGTCTCTGCAGTACCTGGATAGTCCCGTGCATGTGTCTGTATGTGCTGTAATCCTTCATCAGATCCTGCAAGGGGATCCTGGTGGGATGGTCTTTGGGGTGCTCTGCTTAATTGCCGCATTTACTTAATTACAACATCTGGAGAAGGGGACAAAAGGAGCAGAAAAAGCCCCAGCAGGAAGAATGAGGTTAAACTGCCTGAGAGCTGAAGGGGTCTTGGGGGGAAGGGGACTGCTCATATACACACACAGAATCTGCCTAAACATACAAATACACATGGCAGACACATCCATATTCCTAAATGCACGTCACGTACTCAGAGGCTCACCAAACACAGACACAGCAGGCACATGGAACGCATGTACACCTGGTTTCATGTTCAAAAACAGGGGACATACACAAGTGCACATTTAGTCACACACCTCCAATACACACACGCACAGACCCATACTCAGACATGTGAGAAAGCATACGTGCAGAAACATACTCTGCTCACATTCTTTCTTGCATGCTTGGTGAGCTACATTCTCACACATGTACACGAGAAAAATATTCAGAAAGCCTATCAAACACCTACAAGGGATGGGCACACACACACGTGCATGCACACATGCGTGCACATGGACATTCAAATCAATGATGTCACTCTGTCAGAAAGAGTTTATAAATAAATTCAGGCCCCTTTCAAATTGGGGGTTGTTTGAGCAGTGATGCATAGAGGTGGGGTCTCTTTATCCTCAACTAATACCCACCAACCCAAGTCCAGCCTCCGGTGTTCACTGGAATTAGCTCAGCTTTGTAATTAGCACACGAATCAGTACTGGGGACTAGGAACTCACTTTATTATTTTTTAAAGATTTTATTTATTTATTTGACACAGAGAGAGAGAGAGGGCATAAGCAGGGGAAACAGAGAAGGAGAAGCATGCTCTCCACTGAGCAGGGATCCCGATGTGGGGCTCAGTCCTAGAACCCTGGGATCAAGACCAAAGCCGAAGGCAGATGCTTAACTGACTGAGCCAGACAGGCACACCCAGGACCCTACTTTAAAAATTAGGTCTGGGAGTGCCTAGGTGGCTCAGTGGGTTAAGCCTCTGCCTTTGGCTCAGGTCATGAACCCAGGGTCCTGGGATCGAGCCCCGCATCAGGCTCTCTGTTCAGCAGCGATCCTGCTTCCCCTTCTCTCTCTCTGCCTACTTGTGATCTCTGTCAAATAAATAAATAAAATCCTTTTTAAAAAAATTTTTTAATAGATAAAATCTTAAAAAAAAATTAGGTCTGAAGGTGCATTCCCATACGGATGGGTCAAAAGAGACAGGCAGGAAGATGTGTATATCCTCCCCACCCTCCCAAACATATACCTAGCCACCCTAAATCAGACTGATGGGTTTCTGGCAAGCATGGACTTTTTTTCAGGGCAACCACAAGATCCTGTGTATGAGGCTCTGCTTAATGATGTTCAAAGACCTAACTCAATGCTTGAGGTCTGCTTTAATGACTTCCAACTGTCAGCCTGGAAGAGAACTTCCATAAGTACATGGGAGAAAGTTTACATTTGTGCAAAGAATGGAGGGGAATATACTGGTAATTTTTTTTTTTTTTAAGTTGAACACATTCTTTTTTTTTTTCTTTCAGATTTATTTATTTCATAGACAGAGATCACAAGTAGGCAGAGAGGCAGGCACAGAGAGAAGAGGAAGCAGGTTCTCTGCCAAGCAGAGAACCTGATATGGGCCTCAATCCCAGGACCCTGGGATCATGACCTGAGCCGAAGGCAGAGGCTTTAACCCACTGAGCCATCCAGGCACCCCATATACTGGTAACTTTTAATTAGTAAACATAAAGCCTTTGGGCCACTGTATGAAACTGCTATATGAAAGCCTGGACACCACAACTGGGGATTAGAGGTTCATGTCGCAGAATGACAGGTGGCTGTCCAAGGTTTACTGTTATCAGGGGACTAGAGAGGAAGGGTCAGAGTATCCGTGCGTTCAATGTCAGCTACTGTAACAAAGAACCCTCTTGATTTCAGTGACTTCATACAATAGTTGATTTCTTGCCACAGGTGTCCTGCTTGGTTGGCAGCTGTCCTCCATCTGGTGACTCACACAGCAGACTTGTTAATCTTCTCCCTCCATTTTTTCCTGGGGCTCAGAATTATCTGCTTCCACCTGGCAAATGGGAGGAGACAGGGTGGAGAAGGTTCACCATCTTAAAAAACTGGCCCCAGAAAAAAACTTCAATAAACCTCCCTTCTGTCCATATTTTACTGGAAAGAACTAGTCACATGGCCATCCCGGATGCAAGGAGGGACTAGGAATTTCTTCCCAGGCTGGGTAGCCTCCTCCCAGTCACGATTATGCCGAGTGTATGGGTTATAATGGACCCAACATCAACCATCACCAGATATACAAGCTCAGGGCAGGCAGCCAGAACAGGCAGTGGGATCTCCTTCCACCGGCTACACCAAATCTCACTCCAGGGACACGTCTCGGCCCCACCCTGACCACCCACCCACCCACCTATACTGGGCCTTTGCCTTTGGGCTGGGTGACCACAAATTTTACTTCTTTGAGGGCAAAGTGAATCTGGCTTGACTTGATAAATGTTTAGGTCGATGCAGAAAGAGGATGGTGAGTGCCCCATCCCCAAGCACTCTCTCTCCAAGCATTTATTGAGCCCTTGCTGTGTGCCAGACCTGATGCAGGGAACGTACCTGTGAATCAGATATGGTCCAGGCTTTGGTGTTTTGTCTCCTCATAAGGCAGAAAGAGAATAGGTAATTTCTGAACTGTGTTTGGCGCTGTGATATTCCATTACGAACAAGATGGAGGAGAGGAGAGGAACAAGGACATCCCCAAGTCTACCTGCCAGTGCATGATGGTGGGGTTGGGGGTGGAGGTTCAGTGAAGGGATGAGGACAACATTTAAGGAGGAGGTCACCTGGCCCAGAGGGGGTGGGGCTTTCTAGGTGTGAATATAATCCCAGTATGCACAGATCTGTGTGCTAATCTGAAACTAATGATTCCAGCTTCTAACACAAATGGCTGTTGATTCAAGTGCTAATCAGAAATCTGAGCTCTGTGAATAGATACTGTGCTGATTCATGTGCTAATTATAAATTTATGCTGATTGTAAACTGTCCTGGAGCAAGGCTAAATCACAAATTTGGGCAGAAACTCATAATCCCCAACTCAGAGATCCACATGCAAATGGCCATTTTGAGTTGATTCATGTCCTAATTACAATCTCGGGCTAATTTAACAGAGCGATCAGAGGGTGTTACGGTCTTAGTGAAGAAAAGCACCCACTGGGAAGACTGATAGCCTAAGTTCATACCCCAGCTCTGCCACTGACCAGTTGAACTGACTTTGGGCAAGTTATTCCCTTCTTCGAGCTTCAATTTCATTCTCGCAAGTACCTCAAATGGCTTGTTGGGAGGATTAAATGAGATAATTCATGTACAAAGCTGGAAGCAGTGGTTCACATGTAAGTACTTGCTCTATGAGTACTAGCTGTAATGATAACAATAATATACAGCCAACAGTTCTGTCATTTCTCTCTCTCTTTTAAAGATTTTATTTATTGGGGCGCCTGGGTGGTTCAGTGGGTTAAGATGCTGCCTTCGGCTCTCTCTCTGTCAAATAAATAAATAAAATCTTAAAAAAAAAGATTTCATTTATTTATTTGACAGAGAGAGAGAGTAGACAGAGTGGCAGGCAGAGAGATAAGGGGAAGCAGGCTCCCTGCTGAGCAGAGAGCCCGATGAGGCTCTCCCAGGACCCTGAGATCATGACCTGAGCAGAAGGTAGAGGCTTAACCCACTGAGCCACCCACGCCCCGTTCTGTCCTCATTTCATTTAATCTTCATAGTGGGCCCTACCTCCAACTTATTCACGACTACCATTCTTCCTTGGGCCAGTGGCGGGGCCCCTTCCCTCTGGACTGACCTCCTCAGAGGTTTCCAGGGCAACCCTCAGCGTTCCACGTCCCGGCCGCTTCTGCTCCTCTCAGAACTATTCCCTGGTTTAGACATAACCGCTCATCTGCCACGTGGGGGCAGCAATACACCGCTCAGCCACAACGCGCGTGGTGCATTGTGGGGCACGTAGTCTCGTGCGTGGGTTAAATGGTGGTTCTGGCCTACCAAGCCCACTGCATTTCCCAGAAGGCTACGCGACACCCTCTGCCTCACCTTGCTCAAATCTGGTGGCTGAAGAGGCCTCTCCCCCTCTTAGAGCGCGCCTCCAGAGCGGCGCGGGGGATTGTGGGATGTGGGAACTGAGCCCGGCGCCCGGTGGGGGGACTGCTGCGCAAGCGCGGGGGGCTGGTCAAACCAGATGGACCTTAGCAGGTGGGTATAGGCCACTGTTCTGTCCCAGGAGTCGCAGCCGCTTTGAAGCAGCAGGGGGCGGGGTTATGTGGGGGGAGGGCGGGGGTCCTTTAAGAACCAGCGAGACCCCCACCGCTATATATGTCCTGGAGCCAGCCTGCGGATCTCCTCAATCGCCACTATCCCCTGTCAACTGTCGAGCCTGTTCATAGCGCTTTAGTCTTAAAAGAGGAAAAATCCCTTCCCCTTCTTTTCTCTCTTTTCCTTCACAGCTACCTCTCTACCCCCTTTAAAAGCAAAAAACCAAAAACTGCACCTTATTATGGTAATGTTCAACGATGCATAAAAACAGAATAGTGTAATGATCCCCCAGGTACCCATCACCTTTTTTCAGCAATTATCAACATATGGCCAGTCTTGTTGTATTTTTCTGCCTCCTTCCCCGCAGAATTAGTTTAAAGCAAAATCCCAGACATCATATGCTTTCATCCATAAATACTTCTTTGTGTATCTCTAAAATACACGTTTCTTTAAAAAAAAAAAAAACTTTATCGCACCCAACAACAAATAATTTCTTAATTTTATTTAATACCCAGTTTGTCCCGAAATTTCCCTGATTGTCATAGAAATGTCTTAACTGTTGACTGGCTTATATTAGAATCCAAACAAGATCTATGCATTGCATTTTGTTGGCACCTGTTTAAGTCTTTTATTCCAGGGTGGTTCCCCCTCCCTCTCATTTATCGCACAGTCTGATTTGGCTGGTTGCATTTGTTGGTGTCCTTTATTATGTTCTTCTGTCCCCTTTATGTCCTGCAAACTGGTAGATCTAGAGGCTGGGTCAGATTCAGGTTTAATTAATTAATTAATTAATTTTTAAAAAGATTTTATTTATATATTTGACAGAGAGAAAGCTCACAAGTAGACAGGCAGGCGAGGTGTGGGGGGAGTAGGCTCCCTGCTGAGAAGAGAGCCTGATGTGGGGCTTAATCCCAGGACCCTGAGGCCGCGACCGGAGCTGAAGGCAGAGACTTCACCCACTGAGCCAGCCGGGCGGTAAGAGTAGGGTGGTGATGGGTGATGTTGAGTTCTTCAGTCAGGAGGCACATAATAATGTCTGGATGTTTCTTTTGTGTTTGTGATATGAATATCCAGTGTTGGGTTTCAGTGTTGTCAGCCTGATCCATCCATTATAGTAACACAGCCAAACTTTAGAAGGGAAGTGTCTATATGCTCTCCCCTCCATCTCTTTCCCTCTTTTTTTTTTTTAAAGATTTTTTTTTTAAGATTTTATTTATTTATTTGACAGAGAGAATTCACAAGTAGATGGAGAGGCAGGCAGAGAGAGAGAGAGGGAAGCAGGCTCTCCGCTGAGCAGAGAGCCTGATGCGGGACTCGATCCCAGGACTCTGAGATCATGACCTGAGCCCAAGGCAGCGGCTTAACCCACTGAACCACCCAGGTGCCCTTTTTTAAAAGATTTTATTTATTTATTTGACACAGAGAGAGAGATCACAAGTAGGCAGAGGCAGGCAGGGGCAGGGGGAAGCAGGCTCCCCACTGAGCAGAGAGCTTGATGTGGGGCTCAATCCCAGGACCCTGAGATCATGACCTGAGCCGAAGGCAGCAGCTTAACCCACTGAGCCACCCAGGTGCCCCATCTTTCCCTCTGTTTCACAAAAAATCCCGACACTTTTATGTTGCTAAAACTCTTCCATGTAGCTAAACTCAAGAGGCAATCCTGTCCTTAACGCTGGTTCTGCAACAGCCGGCCTATCCTGTGCTGTCCAGTATGGTAGGCACTAGCTACACAGGGTACTGAAGGTTTAACTAGTCCTAATTTAGATGTGCTATAAGTATAAACACACACTGGGATTTCGAAGACTTATTACTAAAAAAAGAAAAAGAATGTAAAATATCTTAAGAGTTTTTAAAACATTGGTAATAGGTAGGGGTGCCGGGGTGGCAGGGAAGCATCCCACTCTTGGTTTTGGGTCAGGTCGTCATCTCGAGCTCCTTGCTGAGCATGGAGTCTGCTTCAGATTCTCTCTTCTCTCTCTGCCCCTCCTGTTCGTCCTCTCTCTCTCTCTCTCAAGTAAATAAATCGATTAAAAAAAAATTTTTTTTAAAGATTTTATTTATTTATTTGACAGAGAGAAATCACAAGTAGGCAGAGAGGCAGGCAGAGAAAGAGAGAGAGAGAGGAGGAAGCAGGCTCCCCGATGAGCAGAGAGCCCGATGCGGGACTCGATCCCAGGACCCTGAGATCATGACCTGAGCTGAAGGCAGCGGCCTAACCCACTGAGCCACCCAGGCACCCTAAAAAAATTTTTTTTAAATATTTTATTTATTTATTTGACAGAGAGAGAGATCACAAGTAGGCAGAGAGTCAGGCAGAGAGAGAGGAGGAAGCAGGCTCCCTGCTGAGCAGAGAGCCCAATGCGGGGCTCGATCCCAGGACACTGAGATCATGACCTGAGCCGAAGGCAGTGGCTTAATCCACTGAGCCACCAGGCACCCCTGATTTAAAAAAAAATTAAAAAAAACAACAACATTGTCAACTTGCTGAAACAAGAGTATTTGGGATGTATTAATAATAAAACATATGACTGGACTATTTTATTAAAATACTTTCACCTTTTTTTTCTTTTAACTGTGGCTACTGGAAAATTTTATTTTATTTTATTTTTAAATTTATTTAAGTAATCTCTACACCCAACACAGGGCTCGAACTCATGGCTCCCATGATCAAGACTCACGTGCTCTTCCGACTGAGCCAGCTATGTGCCCCCCCCCAAATTTTTAAATGATGCACATGGCTTACATTATATTTCTATTAGAAAGCATCGTTTTACACCTAGTGGTTTTCAAAGTGTGATATCTGGGTCTGCAGTAGCAGCATCATATGACAACTTGTTAGAAATGCAAATTATGTTGCTCTAGACCCACTGAACTGTAATCTCTAGGGACAAGACCCAGCAGTCTGCATTTTAACAAGTCCTCCAGACCAGTCCTGTCTGAAAACTCCCCTTCTGGTTTCTGTGACACAGCTCTCCCAAACCCACCCACTTCTCACTGCTCCACTGTTAACACCCTGGTCCAAACCCCATTCAGTGTACCACCTGGACCACCACAATTGCTTACAGACCGGTTTCCCTGCTTCTAATCTTGTGTCCTATTTGTAGTCCTCATACAACACTTTGTGGTGGTGGCGGGGAATTGTCTTTCAAAAACATAGATCATACTACTTCCCTTCTTAAAATCTTCCAGCGACTTTTCATTGCACTTATATTAAAATCCAAGCTCCTTCTTGTGGCCACTGCACCCCCTCCCCAACCCCACATAGTCCTTCACCCTCCTTTTCACTCCTTCTGCCCCAGCCGTCCCTTCTCGCTGTTCCTCACACACTTCCAGCTCTTTCCTGGCTCGGGGACTTTGTGATGGCCATTCCCTCTTCTGGGAACATGGTTCTCCCAGATCTTCGTCAGCCTGACTCTCTTGTCCTTGAGGACTCTCAGCTCAGATGCCCCATCTCATTGCTGCCATCGTGTCACTGCAACTAAAGCCTGACTCCCCTGTACCCCCATTCACACAATATCACCCGCCTTTCCTTCTTCCTGGCATGTTCCACATGCTGTCCTTTGTCTCCATTTGCTTTTCTGTTTCCTCTACCATAACGGAAGCACACAGGGCAGGGACTCCCCTCTCTGGTTTACCACTTTTTGTCCCCAGCTCCTCACACAGCACCTGCACACAGTACACAGTAGGTTCTCAGTAAAGGTCTGTTCACTGACCCAGTAACTACTCTCCTCGGTCTCTCCTGTCGCTTCTGTCCTCTCTGAAGTAAGAGGACCACTGGCAGCCACAGCATTTGAAAATTCAGAACACCCCACAACACTCTTGGTGTTTGCCTTCTGCCATGTTGGGTTATCTGACAACATGGAGCCCACTTGTCTGTTTGGGCACAGTGGGCAGGAGCTGCTCTACCTCTGAGGGCCTGATGAAGATACAGATATTAGAACAGAGGGATGTTGACGCATGGAGATGGTTATGCACCAGATGGAGGAGATGGGGGGCTAAGCGGGAGCCAGCGAAGCAATCAGAAATTAGCAACAGTGGGAAGCCACTGTCGCTCCAGGCTGGAGGAAGAAAGGGAGGAGGTGGCATCAGGAAAGCCCAGAGACAAAGTCACCTAAAAGAAACTGGAGGCCCAGTGGGACTGTCAGGCTGGCTGGAGCTGTGAGGAGGCACAACCACGGGGAGAGGGATTGAATTGCCATGGCCCCTTGCTCCCACTCTCCAGGCTCCTGTCACTGCTTCCCACTGGCAGAACCCCAGATAAATCCAGATAAAGGGGGAGACTGGGAACTGTGGCTGGGATGCAGGCAGAAAGGGGAATATGAACAGTTCTGGGGATAAATACAGCCTCGATCAGCACAGCATGGATTCCCTGTAAATCAGGGTCCCCCACCATGCTCTGTTATCCCACACCAGGCCCTGCTCACTGGCTTACACTACATGTCTGACTACTGTAGCATGCAGGTTAGGGTAGAGTTTGCAACCCCAGTGTTTCAGTTATCTTTTGCTACATAACAAATTGTCCAAAAATTAAGCAGCTTAAACCAACCATTTTCTTTTTCCTCTGACTCTATGGATCAGTTATTCAAGAAGGGCTCAGTGGAGTTGGGCTGTGCGCACTTGGTGTCCATCATATGGTTGAAGTCAGATGCTGAGTGGGGCTGGAGGCATTTGAAAACTCAACTGGAGGGATGCCTGGGTGGCTCAGTGGGTTAGGCAGCTGCTTTTGGCTCAGGTCATGATCCCAGGGTCCTGGGATTGAGTCCTGCATGGGGCTCCTTGCTCAGCACAGAGCCTGCTTCTCCCTATGCCTGCCACTCTCCTTGCTGTGCTCTTTCGCTCTCTCTCTCTGATAGATAGATAGATAGATAGATAGATAAAATCTTAAAAAAAAAAAAAAAGAAGAAGAAAAGGAAACTCAACTGGTCCAGGTAGCCAAGGTGGCTCACTCATATAGCTGGCAATGTTGACTTCAGATGAAAGGTCAGTGGGCTGTTGATCAGAGAAAACACACGGGGCCACTCCAGCATGGTGCTCTCACGTGGAAGCTGGCTTCTTTCTCCCAGACCATGTGTCCCAAAAGTTCCAGGGCATTTTTTTTTTCTCCTGAATTTATTTGGTCAGAGAGCCTGTATCAGCTGTTGATGGCAACTGTCACTCCATTTCCTTCTTCCACATTCTTTTGACCTCATCGGTTCCCAACACCTGCTCAGATTCAAGGGCAGTGAGGGGGTGGGGGGAGTGGAATAGACTCCACCCTTGAAGGAAGTTGTGGTAAAGTCAGATGGCAGGAGGCAGGGAGAGGGGTGAAAAATTGGAGCCGTTTTTGTAGTCTTCCAGAGTCTCTGCTTTATGGAGTGTGTTAGGTAAGGTAAATTACTAGCTACCATTAACCAAGGAACCCCCAGATTTCAGTGGCTTAGTACAGTCTATATTTCCTTCACACCATAGTGTGATGCAGTCAGGATCTGTGGCTGAGTCACCCAGGGAATCAGGCTCCTTCCATCCGTTGGCTCTGGGCAACTTTAGTTGGCTTGCGCCTCCTTGCCCCCCCCATCCTCTCTAATAGTGGTTGTTGAAAGAAGTGAGGGTCACAAGTGGGAGGTTTTTAGGGTGACACCCAGAGGTCCAATGAAACACATTTGCTGGGGCGCCTGGGTGGCTCAGTGGGTTAAAGCCTCTGCCTTCGGCTCAGGTCATGATCCCAGGGTCATGGGATTGAGCCCCACATCGGGCTCTCTGCTCTGCAAGGAGCCTGTTTCCTCCTCTCTCTCTGCCTGCCCCTCTGCCTACCTGTGATCTCTGTCTGTCAAATTTAAAAAAAAAAAATCTTAAAAAAAAAAATTAAAAAAAAAAAAAAAAGAAATGCATTTGCTCACGTGCTGTTGGCTTACATACCTGACTGCAAGGGATGATGGGAAATGTCCAGCTGTGTGCAAAGGAGCAAAGGGAAGCCATTTTAGTGACAAATTAGCCAGTCTCTGCTGCACATTTTAGAACGTGGTATCTCTGAAAATAGGAAAGTTTTATTTATTTAGTTTTCTTGTCTATTGCCTGTCTCCCTCCACATAGGATGTAAGCTCTGTGAGGGCAGTTTTGTTCATCATTACATGTCTTTCACCCATCCAGGAGCCTGGACAGATAGTGTTGGATAAATGAATACATGCATGAGTGAATAAAAGTTCAAAAACTTCAGAGGATATAATATTACAAACCCAGTAAGACTGATATATTTTTTAAAGATTTTATTTATTTGTTTGACAGACAGAGATCACAAGTAGGCAGAGAGGCAGGCACAGAAAGAGGGGGAGGCAGGCTCCCTGCTGAGCAGAAAGTCCGATGCAGGGCTTGATCCCAGGACCCTGGGATCATGACCTGAGCTGAAGGCAGAGGCTTTAACCTACTGAGCCACCCAGGCCCCCCAAGACTGATATTTCTAAGGGAGTTTTAGAAACAGAAGAAATCTCTCATGGGTAACGAGCACTTAGGTAGGACATAGGTTAGCAGGATATGAACCCTATTACAGAATTCTACATAACAGTGGCTTAAACAAAGTAGAAGTTTATTTCTCTCTCACCAATAAACCAAGTATAAACAGTCTAGGGCTTCATGGTATCAGAGATCCAGGCTGCTTTAACCTATGGTTTTGCCATCACTTGGGGAACAGCCTGACCTTCGTGGTCCAAGATGGCTCCCACCACATCCGCATTCCAGGCAGTGGGAAGAAGAAAGGGGAAACGGACTCACCCCACAGCTCTTTCTTAGCATAGGTGAACTGAGAAATGAAATCTTAGCTTTGGTGCCTGATTTATTTTACCCTCTGTGGTGTGACAGTTGTCTCCTTGGTTCCTTTCCAGGGCAAAGAGCAGAGGTCTGACAGCAAGGTCAGGTCACAGATGAACAGGGAATATAGGTGCTCGTTCCGGGTTCATACAAATAATTTACAAAAAGGGGCAGGACGAAAACTTGTGTATATGATATGGTCAGAAATCTGAAGTATTTGCATGTACATTGTCATATCTATTGATTCTGCTTATTCTTGTTCATGTTGTCTTAGACTTGTAGGAAGACTTTGAAGACCAAATACAGTTATACGTTACTCCAGAGGAGATATTAATCCAGGACAAGACCTAGGTTTACCTGGCTTAGGGCATATAAGGATAAGCTATTAGTTCACATGAAGGCTACGTGACTTCGAGCTCACTCTTACCTTGAGTGTAACAGCATTCAGTGTAACAGCTTAAAATGAAGAGCTTATGTTCAGACTCTCCGGTCAGGGTGGGTCTGGGCATTTACTTCTGCCTCTCTAGTCCCAAACTGTCTTCTGGATTGGAAAATGCCCTTAGAACAATGTGAAAGCATTTCTTCCGAAGGCATTTGTGCTCTGGGTTCCTCTCTTGTTTTATTTTGGGTTTGGGGTAGTATTTCCTTACCCTCTTACCAGTGCTTTGCTACTTAGAGGAACTCTTCCCATATATTTCATCCTGCATTTTCATTTGTTCCTCAGTGAGATGGTGCTTTCTGGTTTCTTAGACCACCATTACTGGCAGCAGAAGTCCTGTCTTTTTATCCCTCTGCAAATTTGCCTTTATGTATTTGTTGTGTTTTCTGAAATTAAAATATTTTTTAATGATTATACAAGTTAAAAATATTCCCTGTATGGGGTGCCTGGGTGGCTCAGTGGGTTAAAACCTCTGCCTTCAGCTCAGGTCATGATCCCAGGGACCTGGGATCAAGCCCTTCATCGGGCTCTCTGCTCCCCAGGGAGCCTGCTTCCCTTCCTTTCTCTGCCTGTCTCTCTGCCTATTTGTGATCTCTGTCTGTCAAATAAATGAATAAAATCTTTAAAAAAATACTTCCTGTAAAAACAGAAATTTTAAAAATAAAGAAAACAGAAGCAACCTAAATCTCACCACCCAGAGATTCCACTGTTGATATTCTCTTGAATGTCATTCAGTTTTTGCTGTGTAGATAAACACAATTTTACATGCATAATTTGATATAAAAGGCATCTTGTTATATACATTATTGTTATCATCTATTTCTTTCAGTTGCAACCCTGTTTTCCTCTTACCCTCCCCGATCTCCTATCCTGACCCAGGTCACCAGTGTTACCAATGGTGGCAGCCTAAGGTGTCTCCTTCCACAACTTTATGCATCACCTCTCAATATGCAAACATATATCTACATGTTTACAAGGGATTCTTCTGGTCACTGTTTGGCCTCATACTATATTCTCTTCTCCCTACCTTACTTTTCTCAATTAAAATCCCTTCAAATGAGCTTAAAGAATTCTAATTCATTTATAATGACTGCATTTATGACATAGATGAACCACAATTAATATACCCATGGATCATTGCTCTAATTATATTTTAAAGACCTTCATTTCACAAATAAAAAGTCAGTTGTTGTGGTCTAGGATGTCTGTCCATGCCCAGTGTCAGGGTCATGTTCCTGCTAAGAGGAAGGACAAAGAAAGGGAGCCCACATCTTTGCCTCGAGGGACACAACCTGGAAGTTGTTTCTTCCCACGTTCCACTGGCCAGAAGACAGTGACAAGGCCTCACTGGCCTCCAAAGAGGCTGAGAAACATAGCCTTGGCTAGGAGACCAGACACCCAATTACAAATTCTATTTTAATAGAAGGGGAGAAAACAATGCCCATCACCGGGATCCTGCTTCATTCACCTTGCAAGTCAGTATTTGCCAGCACTTTCCCAGAAGTCAAAGTGGGAAACATCTGTTTACTTGTTAACATTGCACCTGGTAGGAAATAAAGACATCATGAAACCTCTTTACTAGTTCTTTTGGTGCTTACAATTTTCATCTCTTTAAAACAGTTTGTTTTTTTTTTCAGGTAGAATTTACATAGAGTAAAATACATCCTTTTTAGTATATTGTTTTGTGAGTTTTGACAAGTGCATACAGCCATGTAATCTTCACCACAAGAAAAATAGAGAATTTTTTTTCAATTTTTATTTTTTTATTTGAGAGAGAGAGAGAGAGCACAGAGGGAGAGGCAGAGGCAGACTCCCCACTGAGCAGAGAGCCTGGCATGGAGCTTGATCCCAAGACCCCAAGATCATGCTCTGAGCTGAAGGCAAACATTCTACTGACTGAGCCACGCAGGTACCCCCCCCCCTTTAAAAAAGATTTTATTATTTCTTTGAGAGAGAGAGAGAGCACAGAGGGAGAGTGAGAGAGCGAAGCAGACACCCTGCTGAGCAGCTAGCCTGCCAGGACCCTGAAACCTTGACCTGAACCGCAGGCAGATGCTTAACCGACTTAGCCACCCAGGTGCCCCTCAAGAAATTTTTAATTTAGAGAATTTTGAAAAGATGAAACATAAAAGAGTATGAGGAGTCCTCTACAGTCTATCTGCCCCCCGACAACCATCCAACTTGGGCCCATCCTTTCCCACTCATTCTCCTCCCCTGTGTGGTTATGTAGCATTGTATTTTATCTGGAAATAGTTAGGTATTCACATCAGAATTTTATCTGAAAGTGAGAAGAAGAAAGAGGTGCCTTTTCCAGGCAGGCTACCTGGCTTACAACTGCCCGCACTGTGACTGTCTTAGGACTCCTTCCACAAGTTGAGGCTACCTACACCCACCTCCTGGCTCTGGTCATTAAACCAAGGTTACGCCTGACCCAGATGAGGCAGTCACGTTCTTCACTGCATACAGTAGAAGCACTAACTAACTTAAACAGCAAAGGGGATGTGTTCAAGAATGTTAGGGCCCTTCCACCACGTTCTTTGTCAAAGCAAAATGCACTGAGGCTTCTTCTGTCTTCTCCCTCTTTCATTTTGATGATGTTGCCCTCATCTACTTGTTCTAAGATTCCTACATTCAAATTCCAGGGAATGAGGAAATCAGGAAGAGTGGAGTACATCCGTCCGCAAAGGTTAGGACTTCTAAATTGCTCATTTATTCCCACATTGCTCATCAGCCAGAACAAAGTTCTATGACCACTCTACACACAAATGCAGCCAGAAAATACAGTTTCTAGTTTGGTGGGCAGATGCCCTGCTGAAAATTTCATGGAAGAAGAAGCAGCATGAGGATATTGGCAGACACTAGTATTCTTATCTGACAAGTGATCAATTCAAAAAGAAATGGTGGGCATGTCTGGGATCCCTTAGACCTCTGCAGGGTTCAAGAGCCATCCTTCATCCACCCCATTACTGGTGGCCATTTATTGCAATATTGAAAGAGTATTTACTGAGCACCTACTGTGCTGAGGATATAACAGTGAAGAAGGCAGGAAGGTTCCTGTTCTCATGGAGTTCCATTCTAGAGAAAGTAGCAGACAGGAAAAATGGGATCACACAGTTCAGAGAACTTCAGGTATGATAAATACAGGAAGAAAATGAAATTGATGGTGGGAGGTGGCTTGAGTGGTGGTGGGCAGGAGAGGCCTCTGTGAGGGTGTAACATTTGAGCTGATATCTGGAGGGTGAGAAAGGGCTGACTCTACCTGAACTTTGAGAAAAGCATCGTAGGCAGGGGGAACAGCAGGTACAAAGGCCCTGGGGTGAGAATGAACTTGACTCAAGAAACAGAAGGCCAGTGTAGCTGGAGTAGGGGAAGCGAGGGAAAGAGGGGTAGGAGGGGAGGACAGAAAGATGGGCAGGTCTTTATGTAAGTATATGTTTTTATTTCTCTGGGGTAGATGCCTGCTTCTGTGGGATTGCTGGATCTCTGAGTAGGTGAATATTTACCTTTATGAGAAACTACCAAACTCTTTTCCAAAGTGGTGGTTCTGTTTTCCATTTCCACTAGCAGCGTGAGATTTCCAATTGCTCCCCGTCTCTGCGGACACTCGAGAGGGTCAGTCTTTTTCATTTTAGTCACTCCAGTGGGTGTGTAATGGTATTTCATTGTGGTTTTAATTCGTATTTCCCTAATGACTAATGATGTTGAACGCTTTCGCGCATGCTTATTGGCTATCCGGGTCTCTTCTTCTGTGATGTATCTGTTCACAATTTTTAGCCACTTACAAAATTGGTTCCCTGACTTTTCAAAAAGCCTCCCCTGACCACTATGGGGAGGAGGGATTGTAGGGGGCAAAAGTAGAAGCAGGGAGAGTAGGGAGGGGCTGTCGCTTCCACAGAGACGAGCTTGTCACAGGCTCACCACATTGCCTGCTTTCTGGCAGAGTCAGCCTGGGCCTTGCCCAACTCTTGGGCTGCTTGCCAGGACAGATTAAGACACTTCACAGATCTCATGGGAGGTGAAGCAGCCCTACTTCCTGGAGCCTGGCACTGGGTGAGGGGTGTCTCCCAGTCAGCTGGGTGCCCTCCATCTCACCCTTTTTTCATCCAATGGCCCATCCACCCACGGAGAGCCCAGGCCGACCAGCCTGGATCAGTGTTCTGTGCTCTGTACCAGTACAGTCGTACCAGTTGCTAACATATTTAATACTTTATTTTTATTTATATTTATTTATTTATTTATTAAAAGATTTTATTTACTTATTTGACAGAGAGAGATCGTAAGTAGACAGAGAGGCAGGCAGAGAGAGAGAGAGAAGCAGACTCCCTGCCGAGCAGAGAGCCCGATGCGGGACTCGATCCCAGGACCCTGAGATCATGACCCGAGCCGAAGGCAGTGGCTTAACCCACTGAGCCACTCAGGCGCCCTAATACTTTATTTTTAGTTGGTAAAGAGCCCACCCCCTCCCACCCTCACCCCCACCCCCACCTCCACCCCCACCCCAGATATCTGCCACCACCCGTCTGTTCCTTTGGGATACCTCAGACTTCCCCACATCTCAGCCACTAAAAGGTAGGGGGCTCCAGGACACAGACCCGGCTGTATGGCCACATTTGCTTGATTGGTTGGTGCCCGAGTATAAGGGCTATTTCTGGGGACAGCTCGGGCCTGGCTGGAGTTCGGGAGGACCAGACCGGGAGGCCGAGTCTGAGGGGTTGAGGGAGGTTGGTTATCAAGGTGAGCCCAGAACTAGAGACTTGAAATACTAACAATAACAGTAATGAGGAGGATGGTGATTAAGAGTCACTGAGCAGATAGAACATGCCAGGCAGACATTACTCTGATAGACCTCACAAAATCCTCACAATAAAATTGGACCACAGCAGCCATGCCCCCAACAGTCTGCTCCCCTAGCCCAGCCAGAGTGAGCTCGAGAGCACTGAGTGCTGGAGTCAGATGAAGCCCTTCAGGCTCAGAGTTTCCCTTGCTCTCTGAAAGCCAAGAGGCTCATTCAGCTTCCGCCATCTCGAGGCCCCTCTGGGGCCTGTTCTCTCTGCGCCCACTGCAGGCCTGGTGGTGGTGGTGGTGGGGATGTTGTTTCTTTAGCGACCAGACTGGGCCAGGCCTGGGTGCTCACGGCTGATGGCAGCCAGTGCTGCCTCCGACTGGGCCCTGGCCCTCCTCTGGCTTCCAAATCCCCCCACCAGGAAGGGCCACTCAGAATCTGTCCCATGACAGACATCCAGTTTCCCCTTTTCTCTCCTGAGACCAGGCCCAAGGAGCTATGGGGTGTGACGCGCCGATGGGGGAGGGGAGCTTCCTGCCTTGGGCCCATCCCCCCAGTGCCCTAACCTCAGGTTCCTCCTAGCCAGCCCCAGCTGAAGTCCCAGTCTCCTCCTGGGTCACCTTCCCTCCGTCCTCACTTCCAGCTACTTCCTCATTCGGTGGTGCAGCGCAGCCCAGCCCAGTGGTCTGCATGTTGTCCCCCACTCACCTCCTTCCAAACCCCCAATCCTGTGTCTGTGCTGTCTATATCTGTGTCCCTGTCTATCCCTCTCTCTTCTTCTTGGCCTCGCCACCCCTTTCTCCTTTCGTATCTTTCCTCTTGGCTCTTTTTTCCTTCTCTCTAAGGGTCAGATATCTGTCTTTGTGTCCTGTGTTTCCTTACCAAATTTATTTGCTACGTGACCTTGGGCAAGTGTCTGCACCTTTCTGTACAGTGAGGATGACGATGACAAGAGTGTCTACCTCAGATGGCTGCTGAGGGATTAAAAGGGTTAACACCTTAGGACAGAATGCAGCTCATTAGTGCCCATATTCTGAGGGCTCTCTTAATATCCTGTAAACATCACAAAGTTCTGATTATCAAATAATTATAGCTGGTGCTTATAAAAAGCTGACGAGTGTCAGACCCTGTTCTAGAAACATTAATCCATTCGCTCCCCACAAACCCCTACAAAATAGGCACTATTTTACTCCTTATTTTACAGATAAGGAAACTGAGGCCCAGAGAGGTTGGATGACTTATTTAAGGTTGCCCAGCCAGGAAGAGGCAAAGGTGGCTTCAGTCATAGCTACTAACTTCCTGGTACACTGATGGTTGGCCCCCAGTTGGGCACATGGACCCTTTCCCCTTTTATGTCCAGTGGTTAGGGGCTACAGCATGGCCCCCGGGGGGTGTCTTGGCCTGTTTCTTCCTGGCTTTATCTGTCTCTGTCCCTCCTCCTCTACTGTCCCCTCCTCCCTCCTGCCACCGCCCACCTCAGACTTCCTCCTTCACTTGGACGCAACACCACATCCCACTGGCCCTTGGACTCCGATGTCCAGCGGTGTTGCCTGCGTCATGGGGGTCCTTGGACCTTCCACCAGGCTCCTGTTCCTGCCTCTCCTTCTGACTGTGGGTGGTGAGTTGGGGGCTATCACAGCCACCTCCCCAATCCTTGGGCTCATCTTGGGTCAGAGCAGGGAGCAGGGTAGAGAGAGAACCAAAAAGGGAGATGGGGGAAAGCAGAGCCCCAGCCCCCCAAAACTTATGGCTGTCTCTCAGAGCCTGAGACTCCAAGATGTGGCCTCTGGTAGCAGCGGCGGGGGTGGGGGGAACTCTACTTGGTGTTGCAACAGGACAAGTCGGGGTAGAAGTAACACAGTCAGTGACCTTGACGCTGGCCCACAGGTCCCACCAGACACGGCTTTCCACTCTTATCTCCTGGCTCTCGGGACCCATCCTCCCCAGCTTCTGCACCCACCCTCCAGTCACAACCCCCTGCCTCAATTTACCTTCTTTTTCTCTCCTCAGGTTTCAGCTCTGTCCAGGCACAGGACGGTAGGCCTAGACTCTGTAGTCCCCCTCCCTACCTCCCAAAGAGCTCCCCATCTCTGTCTGTTTCCTAAGCTCTCCAAACCTTCCCCTGTTGACACCTCCTCCCAGTTCCCAGTGACAACCCCCAACCCCTGTCTCACATTCTCAGGATGCAACTGCTCTGTGATGAGTCCCGGGGTGCTGGCGGGGATTGTGCTGGGGGACCTGGTGCTGACCCTCCTCATTGCCTTGGCTGTGTACTCCTTGGGCCGGCTCTTCCCTCGGGGGCGAGGGGCTGTGGAGGGTGAGTGGGGCTGGAGGGGATAGCCTGGGACTCTCTGAGGGAGGGGTAAGCTCCCAAGTCACAACCAGCCAAAGGGACAATGATGGAAGGGCTGATTTTGTAGCAGCAAAAGGATCCCGGTTCACCGCCTTAACTCTGCATTCTGCACTACCCCCCAACCCCCCAACAGTGACCAGGAAACAGCGCATCACTGAGACAGAGTCGCCTTATCAGGTGAGAAAACCCTGCTTCTCTTCCTCACATCTCACTCCTACCCTGTGGGTGTCTGTCTTAAACACTTCCCCAGTCCTTCTAGAACCTAGACCCTAAAGCCAATTTCTCAGCAGCATTTCAAACCCTCAAAGGCTCTTGGAGAGCATCTGTCCAAAACTACTGCTTTTCTTTCTTTCTTTCTTTCTTTCTTTCTTTCTTTCTTTCTTTCTTTCTTTCTTTCTTTCTTTCATTCATTCTTTCTTTTTTTTTAAGATTTTATTTATTGGGGTGCCTGGATGGCTCAGAGGGTTAAGCCTTTGCCTTTGGCTCAGGTCATGATCTCAGGGTCCTGGGATCAAGCCCTGCGTCAGGCTCTCTGCTCAGTGGGGAGCCTGCTTCCCCCTCTCTCTGCCTGCCTCTCTGCCTACTTGTGATTTTTCTCTGTCAAAAAAATAAATAAAATCTTTAAAAAAAAACTACTTATAAGATTTTATTTATTTGACAGAGAGAGACACAGTGAGAGAGGGAACACAGCACAGGGAGAGAAGATGGGAGAAGTGGGCCTCCCACAGAGCAGGGAGCCTGAGGAGGGACTTGATCCCAGGACCCTGGGATCATGACCCGAGCTGAAGGCAGATGCCCAATGACTGAGCCACCCAAGCACCTCCCAAAACTGCTTTCAATGATCAATCATGACCTTATGCTCAGCTTAAAACATGTGAGGAAATACAGGGAGGGCTTTACCTTCGCCAGGGCAAATGCAGGCCTTAGCAAGAAGGCAGGCATGGAATTGTCTGGGACAGGATGATTTCTGGGAGAAGCTCTGGAAAGGCAGAGGACATGATTCAGCCCTAATTTGGTAATCTGAAAAGAGAAGTTTTAAGAATTTTTTGGAAGATCCTGTATCCCTTTGAGAAGCTGACGAAAGCGAGAGACTCCTCAGAAAAATCCACACAAAAATTTATGAAATTGTGAGTATAATCTAGGGGTGGTACAGGGATCTTGAAACTCTTCTTAAGAACCACCATGCAGGGGCACCTGGATGGCTTAGTGGGTTAAGCACCTGACTCTTGATTTTGGGGGTCATGATCATCAGGTCATGATCTCAGGGCTGTGGGATCTAGTCCTGGCTGGTTCTGTGCTCAGTGGGGAGTCTGCTTGGGATTCTCTCTCTCTCTCTCTCTCTGTCCCTCCCCTCCCACTCTTGCTCTCTGTCAAATAAATAAATCTTTATTTATTTATTTTTTAAAGATTTTATTTATTTATTAGACAGAGATCACAAGTAGGCGGAGAGGCAGGCAGAGAGAGAGAGGAGGAAGCAGGCTCCCCGCTGAGCAGAAAACCCCATGTGGGGCTTGATCCCAGGGCCCTGGGATCATGACCTGAGCCGAAGGCAGAGGCTTTAACCCACTGAGCCACCTAGGTGCCCCTAAATAAATCTTAAAAAAAAAAAAAAAATCTCCCCATCCTCTCCTTCCAGGTGTGCACACACATTCTCTCTCTCTCAAGAAAACAAACAAACAAAAAAAAACCAAAAACAAAACCTCCAATCAGAGGTATCTTTCCATTGCTTGCCTCTTTATCAATGCCTTTCTCAACTCTTTAGGGGGTCAAGGGCTCCTGTGAGAATCTAATGGAGGCCAAACAGACCCCTTCCCATAAAGGTGCATATCCAGACCAGTCATTTGCATATGATTTCAGGGACTCAGTCTGAGGGCTGCCTCTTCGGGCCATTAGACCCCTCTTCCCAAAACTGTAAGCCTTGTTCTGTGAAGTCTCTTACTTATTTGCAGCCACCTTTGCTTTGTGTCACTTGTGGATAAAAAGTCTCTTTGTAAAGCATAAGCCTCTTGAGTTTGGCTTTGTGAGGTCCAGAAGAATGAGGGAACTTTTCAGTTATCAGGGACCATGAAACTTTAGGGCAAGACATTATTCCAATTTATTCATCCTTAGGTGGAATTTGTGGAGCCCCTACACAGCAACAGAGTTTACATCCTAGGAGATGGACCTGAAGCAAATTAAGAAATAAGATAATTTGAGGAGGAAATAACAACTGGTGTGACAGGGCCTGGAGTGTGTGTGTGGTGGGGAGAAGTTAGATGACAAAATCAAGAAACACTTCTCTGAGGAAGTGACATGAGCTGAGACTTGAAGGGGGAGAAGGAACCATCCATGGGAATATCCAGGAAAGCGGTGTTTGGGCAGAGAGAACAGCTTGTGCAAAGGCCCTGAGGCTGGTGTATAATGATGAGGCAGAGGAAACAGGGAAACACTAAAAGCAGTTGATTAAAATACAGATCTTTTCCATGGCTGCAAGGTTGAAGAAGCTTCTAGGAGCCGTATAGGCCACAGGGAGAAGGCTGAATTTTTTTTAAGTTTATTCAGTGGACCTTACGCACTAACGGTTCCCACCCTGTCCCTCCCATTAGGAGCTCCAAGGTCAGAGGTCAGATGTCTATAGTGACCTCCACACACAGAGGCCATATTACAAATGAGTCCACATTGCAGCAGTCAACAACCTGATGCCTGGATCCAGTCATTCCTGATACCTCCCCAGCACCCTATTCCTACTCCCACCAAGATACAGATCCTCAGAGTGCCCTACCCGAGGGGTCAGACTTCTCTCCACTACTGCCCCCAAATAAACACGGCACACAAAAACACTGTTGAGTTATTCCAGATCTCTCGGCTGAGGGGGCAGGGCTATGTGGGGTTCCGGGAGATCATGGACCCAGAAACAGCTAAGTGGGAGGGAGGCTTTGGGCACCCTGGGATTCTGTGAGGAAGAATCAGAACCAGAGGTAGTTCAATAGCTTTATTCCACCCCAAAGTGGGGAGTACGTTTCCTGTGTGGCAGCACACGAGGCAGGATGAGAGGGTCCAACATCAAAGGTTTCACTTACAGGGGGGTCAGCCCCTGCCAGGCATGTTGATGTAGACTTTGTCATCTTCTGGGGGTGGGGGAGAGAAAGCATGAGGCCTGACCACCTACCACCCACCCACAGCCCCACCTTCCTGGGGACCCCCTGCCTCAGGGGTTTCCTCCGGAGTTCCCCCCTGCACCGCCCCCAGGGTTTCCCCAGAATCTCCTCCAGGGCTTCCCTGGGGGACCCCTCCCTGGGGACCCCCTGCTCTAGGGACACCTCTCCCTCCGGGCCCCACCCTGTCTCTGCCCTCACCTAGGGTGGGCCGGTGGCGCGGGCAAGCACACGCAAACACGACTGCGATGATGAACAGCGACACCAGCGCTTCGGCGGCCATGAGCCCTGCCAGCACTGGCAGAGAGAGGGGCCCACATCCGGAACAGGAACCTGGAGGGTGGGGGCCAAGACAGGAAGGCGGTTGAGGGAGGTTCCAGACCCTCAGGGCTGCACTTGGGGCCAATGGGGCTGAGGAAGTCCCGGGAGGGGAGGCAGGAGTGTCTAGATACCCTGAGGTTGATTTGGGGATGAAAAGGGAGGTGGGGGCCTGGAGAGAAGCAGGGTGTAGGGTCGGGGGGATCCTAGCACAGAGAGACATACATGGTGCTTTGGGCATAGTGGGTACTCCCAAAGAAGGCTGGGGGGGTGGCCGAGTCCTTGGGGCTTCATTTTGGTGATGAGGGCAGTGAGATGGGGACCCAGAGAGGACTGTAGATCCCCTGCGGGTTCTGATTTGGGGGTGAGAGGGGAGCTGGTGACCTAGACAGGATCCTCAGGCCACACTTCAGGGATGAAAGCACAAGGGAAGGGGTGCTAATTTCTCACCTGGGGTTATCAGAGCGGCTGCCACCGTGAAAAGAGAGGGAAAGTGGATTAGCAGGGAGAGGTGGTGTCCTGAGAAATAACCTCCATTTGGGAGAGAGCAAATGAGAAAGAGGCCAAGAGATAGAAAATCAGAAGTGGAAGTAGAGAAGATCCAGCAGTGAGAAGGTGAGATCAACAGGCTCCAGACTCAGCTTCTCTCCCATAAAGAACCAGACTCTGCCTCCAAAATGGATCTCCAGGGAGGAAGGGGTCCTAGGAAGATGTGCCCTCAGCACTCCTCCCTTCAGAGGCCGCCCAAGCCACCCCTCTCATAGGGACTCTGCCTGCCACTCCCCCTGCCCCCCCCCCCATAATCACTTTTGCTCACCTGGGAGCAAAAGAAGGAGCAGGATGACACCTGAAGGGGCCATGGTGGGCAAAAGGCTTTGGTCCAGAGAAGTCCTGAGGAACAGTGGGGGAGTAAAGAAGCAGAATAGCGGATGTCACCCTGCTGGTGGCAATGTCACCTGCTTCCTGTGTGAGGGTGTGGGAGGGGGAGAAGTAAAAAGTGGGTCCCTGTGACTGCCTTTGGGGATGAACTGGGGGTAGGGTCAGGCAGGAGAGGATGGATGGCCGGGGTTGTGGACATTGAGGAGATACTGGGGATATTTTGGAGGTGGAACCAACAAAACTTGCTGGTCATGTATGTATGGATGTGTATGAGAGAGAGGGATTCAGGATGACCAAAGCTTCTGGGCTAAGCTACTGGAATTACCGAGCGTTCCTTGACAGGGAGGGAGTAGGAGGGGAGAGTAGATTTAGAGGAAAGTGCCAAAGTCTCGGGACACTGAGTTGGAAATGCCTCCTAGATCTCCCTGCAGCACTGAATGACCACAGCTGCATCTGTGAATTTAGGGATACGTTTCTGGCCTGAGATGTAAATTTTCGGGTTGCTGGTTTATGAATGAATAAAGCCACAGGACTGGATGAGATCACCCAGGAAGTGAGTTCAAACAGAGGAGTGCCCCTGGCCCCCAAGAATGGGTGAAGAGGTGGAAACAGTCCAGGAAACTGGGAAGGAACAATGTGTGAGGGAGGAGAATCAGGACAGCCCAAGTCTTAAAAGGCTGGGAGAAATGATTAACATGGCCACCGAGATGGGAACTGAGAACAAGCCTCCCCTGGGAATGTCAGTTGGCTTAAGGGCTGGGAATTCCTGTCCGCTTAATTCACAGCTATACCAAGGCCCCCAGCAAAGGTCCTCCCTTTTTACTTCAGTAAAAAGGGCCCCCCTTATTACTTCAGTAATAAATAATCTTTAATGACGAATGAATAAATGAGAACTGACCTCTGAACGAGGTGATGTGGGGAAAGGGAGAAATTTGCGTCTACCGATGTCACTCTTACCTACAAACCTTCCCTCCCTTGGGACTAGGAGTCCCCAGAATCCCAGCCTCCTCTTACCCTGGGACTAGGGAATACTATTCCCTTCCAGCCCAGGCTCCAGAAATCAAAGCCTCCCCTTCCAACCCAGGCCCCCAAAATCAAAGCCTCCGGTACCCCCTTGGACAGAGACCCAGAAGTCCAGGCCCTCAGTGCCCTCCTCCTTCAGGTGTCGGCAATCCCTGGCCGCTTCACCCTCAGACCAGCTCCCTCTTTCCAGGTAGGAGGCGCAGGAGTCAGGCCCTCAGTATCAGCCCCGCCCATTCAGAGACTGGGCTAGTTCAAGCGCGACACGGGGACTCCCGAGTCTGTGGGAGGGGCCCTGCCCTTGACTGGGCGGTGCCAAGAAGTCCAGTTTAAAAACTCGCGGGGCACAGGTCCTAGATTGGGGACCCGGCGGCGGCTCCGCGGGGGAAGAGCGAGGCTGGCGCAGCGCCGAGGCCGCGGCCCTGGGGGCCAGCAATCCGCGCCACGGAATCCGCGAGGTAATGGAGGGGGTGGGGAGGAGAAGCATGCTCGGCCCCTTGGGAGAGCGAGGGCTGGGAGTCCGGCTCTCACGAACCCTGCGGGACTGAACGGGAGCATTAAGCCTGGGTGCTGTGAGTGAGCGTACTCGGTGTTTGAAGAGGGTAGGGGTCCGGGACTTCTGCTGGTGATGGAGGAGGGGCTGTGATTCTGGGATCCTGGGTCCTGGGAGAGTTAAGGAATCGGGGATTCGGAATTCTGGGTCGGGGGGTGGGGTGAAAGGGCTGGGAGCCCCGACCCCTGGGAACTGTGGGAGGAGGGGGCTGGCGGCCCGGTCTCATAGCTCTAGAAAGGAGCTAGACGGAGTCTTGGGGGCGTGGTTGTTTAAAAAATCAGCCACGAGTCGGTGTGGGTAAGGAGGCGCTCTGCCGTAGGGGGCCCACGCTGGCCTTGACCCTATCCGGGCCCCGGGAATTCCCGAGTCGCCACCCACCCCGGGTCCCCGGGTCCCCGGGCGGAGCAGGAATTCCCCACGTGCGGGGATTCCGAGCGCTCCACGCCTGGCGGCGCGAGCTGACTCTGAGAGGGCCACCTGCCGCGCGCCGCCGAGAGAGGAAGGGGTGGATGGAAGATTCCCTTGCGTGAGCGCCGTGACGTCAGCACGTCGTATCTGGGCTGTTTCCGAGTCCGCCCTCCCCCGCTTAACCCTTCCTCTGTTGGAACCCGGGCTTGGAAGGGTGAGGGTTGAGGGTTCGGACTTCCGGGGTGGTGCGGACCAGGCTTCTGGAAAGGTGCAAGGGAGGGCGAGGCTGAGGGCCCGGACTCCTGGGTCCTGGGGAAAGGGGTGTTAGGCTCTCGGAGTTCCGCAGAATGGGGCCTGGACTCTTAGAACTGAAGAGGGGATGCGGTCTGGACTTCCGATCCCCGACGAGCTAGGGGGCTATTGATTTGTCCTTCCTTGGGGAGAGGGCCCGGGGACTCGGACGCCTGTTTTCCCGGGAAGTGTGTCGAGGGCAGAGAGGTGTTGGGAACCTGAATGTGCAAGTCTCCTGGGAGTGATTCCCAGCGACCCCCAAGGCCTCGGGACTGGGATATCTGGGGGCTGGGATTTTTCACGGAAAGTGTGGGGAGGTGCTGCAGAGGAGCGCCCTCCACCCCCTTCCTCAGTTTCCACGACGCTGGTGGAAAATTGGGTCAGAGGGGAAAGTGCGGAGCAAAGGGAAGGAAACGGCGGAGGCGGAAGCTGCACCTGAAAGCTAAGATTGGCTTTGGAGTTCTCAGGCATCGTCAGTGTGCCAGTTTTTCCGCGCAGGAGGGTGAGGGAGGGTGCCCGAGTCCACTCCCCTGTAGTTGGGTGACTTAAGGAACTCTGATTGCTTCCCTCCCCTCTCCTTCTGCCCCCCCCCCCCCCCCCCCCCGCCTCCCCCGCAGTGAGCCGGAGTGAACGCAGCCACTGCCCATCACAGACCGTGAAGAAGCTCCTGGAAGAACAGAGGCGCCGTCAGCAGCAGCCTGACGCTGGTGGGACACCGGTAAGGCCCACGAAGCCCTCTAAACTGTAACTCGTGAGGCCGTGTCCTGTTGGGCAGATACTTGATGACTTGTGAGCCCTTGACCCTCGGAGCAGATCAGAGGTGTAGTCCTGACTTAGATGCGCTGTGGGCGGGGCATGGATGCTGAGGGATTTGTCCCATAAATTACCCCTTGTTCCTTTTTTTTTTTTTTTTTTTAAATCCCTCTACAGGGACAGTTTCCATCTCCCCTGGCCCAGTCCCTGACCCCATCTGTGAATGAAAGTGAGGCTGGTAAGTCTGGAAACTCACCTGGTTCCCTCAGCTCACCTCCCCAGCTTTCTTCAGGGACTCAAACATTCCAAATCTTAGAACTTTGGGGAACTTGGGAGTCAGACCCTCTTTCTTGCTGGGACTCGGTAGCAGTTTGATCGCCCAGATTCTCTGGAGCCCATAGGTCTATGTACACAGTCCTTCAGTGTTCGAGGGGCCCAGGCTCCCAGCCTTTTGCAGCTCCTGGAGTCTAAGCCCTCAGCCCTCTGAGTCCCAGCCCTTTGGTGTCCCACAAGTACTAGCTCTCAGGATGCTGGGAGATTCCAGGCTCTCACCCCCGTCCTCCAGCCTTGGTCATGACTTCCCCAACCCTGGTAACCAGGCCTGCCCCTGCTCCTCCTCTCACACACAGGCCATTCTCGCTTCCCAGTACACCAAGAGACTCTGGGTTCTGGACTTGGCAGCCTGGCTCCCACCACGGGCTTTCCAGACTGGGACCCCAACACGCATGCTGCCTACACAGACAGCCCCTACTTTTACCCTGCTTCTGCTGCTGAAGGCTTCCCGACTCCTGACTTCTACCCACCCTCCGACCCAGGGCGGCAGTGTCCATTTTCTGTGGGGATGGAGGTGAGATACAGAGTGGAACAGGATGCTGAAGGGCCCCTAAAATTCCCAGTTGCCCTTGTGCTAGATTAAGAGCCCGTTCTTCAGATGGGCAAAACTGAGGCCCCAAGGTACAAGGTCACTCGGTACAAATGGGGCATCCAGCCACCCTACTTGGCGTTCTGTGTGTGTGTGTATGTATATATGTCAAGAAAAGGAGTTCTCAGCTGATTGGCTCTGCCTACCACGTGTATCCTTCAGGACCCTCTGGATACCCGGCTGTATGGAGAACCTTCCCTGCCACAGGCAGGATCCTGGAGAGGTTCTGGACTCCCCTTAGGACCCCCACAGTTGCCCCCTGTGGCCACCGGACCATCCCTGGACACAGCCCGTGCTCACATGCTGGCTCTGGGGCCACAGCAGCTGCTGGCCCAGGATGAGGAGGGAGACACGTGAGTATGGGGGTTGCAGTCTGCCTGTTTCTGGCTTAGCTGGGGTTCTGCGCTCACTGCTTGTCCTCTATCTGTCCTCAGGCTCCTGCACCTGTTTGCGGCTCGGGGGCTACGCTGGGCAGCGTATGCCGCAGCTGAGATGCTCCAAATGTATAGACATCTGGACATTCGGGAACATAAGGGCAAGGTGAGGGCCAGGGGCCCAGACTGCTGGATTTAAAGGCAGGAGGTCTGGGGGCCTGGATTATTGGTTTTTCAGAGGGGAGGAGACCAGGGACCCAGACTGACCTTCTTATTTCCTGCAGACCCCTCTCCTGGTGGCTGCTGCCGCCAACCAGCCCCTGATTGTGGAGGACCTGCTGAACCTCGGAGCAGAGCCCAATGCCACTGATCATCAGGGACGTTCTGTCTTGCACGTGGCTGCTACCTATGGGCTCCCAGGAGTCCTCTCGGTATGACCAGTGGGTCAGTGGGGAGAAGGGGTTGGACTGGTTGTTCAGATCCTGGCTTCCAGGGCTAGGAGGCCTGGGGAGACTCGACTCCAGCACTGTGCCTTCTCCTCCCCAGGCCGTGATTAACTCGGGGGTTCAGGTTAACCTAGAAGCCAGAGACTTCGAGGGTAAGCTGGGTGGTGGGCAGGGTGGGTGTGGCAGGTGGGGCTGGGTGGGGGAGGTCGCCTCAGATGCAGAGCCCTCACCACCTCTATCCTGCAGGCCTCACCCCTCTCCACACAGCCATCCTGGCCCTCAACGTGGCTATGCACCCACCTGACCTATGTTCCCGGGTGCTGAGCACCCAGGCCCGAGACAGGCTGGCTTGTGTCCAGATGTTGCTGCACATGGGTGCTGATCACACCAGCCAGGTGAGCTGGGCAGTGGGCAGCCGGCCTCTAGAAGGGTGTGTGGGATGGGGCACCTGGACATTCGGGGCATTCAGACAAATGTTGACTTTGCCTCTGGCCAGCATGTGAACTTGAGCACATGGCTATGTTTCCCTGGGCCCCAGAGAAAAAGATCACTGACCTTAGGTTGTACTTACTATTCATCAAGCATCGAGTGTCATGGATTAGCTAATCGAATCCTCACCAACCCCCTTTGACAAGTGCTCTGTTATTACTTTTACCGCCTTACTAATAAAGAAACTGAGGTATAGGAGTAAAAAATCTTAGAGCTTGTAAGAGTCAGAGAGGGGATTAGAATCCGAGCCTCATGCCAGACTCTCGCACTCTCCTCTCTCTCAAATAAATAAAATCTTTAAAAAAAAAAAAAAAAGAATTTTGAACATAGATAAAATAGAGAAAATAGTATATCCACAAAAAATTATGTCTCTAAAGTGAAGAACTCTTTTAACCTCAATACCATCATTTCACCTTAAAAAAAACTTAAACTCATAATATCAAGTATCCTGGCTGTGTTCGAATTTCTGATTGACTCTAAAGTGATATACATTTTTTTTTAAGATTTTTTTTTTTTAAATTTGTTTATTTGACAGACAGAGATTCACAAGTAGGCAGAGAGGCACGCAGAGAGAGAGGGGGAAGCAGGCTCCTAAGACCCTGGGATCATGTCCTAAGCCGAAGGCAGAGGCTTAACCCACTGAGTCACTCAGGTGCCCCTGCATTGTTTTTTCATTAAAAAAAAAAAAAAGAAAAAAAACCCTTCAGACCCAAATAAAACCCTCATATTGCCATTGTAAGACTTTTAAAGGTGTTATTAATTTAGAGCTTTCCCCCTTCCATCTTCTGGTCTCCTCTTCATTATCTATTTGGTGAGCCAGATAGGTTGTTTTGTCTTGGAGAAACACAGCATATTTTTAATGAGGGCACATAATAAGGTCCCATTGTGGAAAATATCTTTATTTGCTCCAAAATATGAAGAGAACAACTCAATATGGAAGTATGTATGGGTTTGTTGAGTCCCCTGATTAATGCTGTTCAAGTCCCATCCTTATAGATCAAGTACAGTCTGTGTGAGATGTGGGTACATTTTAGCATGCCTAATGGAATGTGGGGTGGCTAGGGCAGCTGCAAGTGCAGAGTGCCTTTGGAGGATTAGGTAAGAACCTTCTTCTCAAAGACACTTGGGCTGGAAAACTGTCAAAAGAAACATAGTTCTGTGATGCATATGATGTGAATGGCATCCCCTTAAAGGTGATAGTCTTATATAGTGCACAACATAGATAACTGCGTAAGGAACCCCTGGGTGCTTGCAAAGGAGAAACAAGGTGTCTAAAGGCTCTTGGATTCCTTGGGAGGGGCTCTGGGTGTAAGAATTGGCCTGACCTCCGCCGTTCCTTTCTCTACAGGAGATCAAGAGCAATAAGACAGTTCTGCATCTGGCTGTGCAGGCTGCCAATCCTACCCTGGTTCAGCTGCTGCTTGAGTTGCCGCGGGGAGATTTGCGGGCCTTTGTCAACATGAAGGTGGGGACCTAGGTTGGAATGGGCAATTGTGTGAGATGTGACAGAGAAGAGCGGGGGGCTTGGAGAGGCCTGTGGGCTGTGGCAGTGGCAGGGACAATGTAGAGAACCCAGGTGGGGACCAGATAGGATGTGGATGGTTGTAGATTGCAGGAATGTATGGGACATAGACCGAGGGGTGTGTGGAATGTGATTGTGGAGGGGATTCCGGGATGTAAGTAGGGGCACATGGAATATGGCTGGGAAGGCAGCAGTGTTGGACTCTGGAGTGTACTGTGGAAGGCCCAGGCCAGCTGAGTCTGTATCTTTATCAGCCCTCCCCTCACTGTCCCCAGGCCCATGGGAACACAGCCCTCCACATGGCGGCTGCCCTGCCCCCTGGACCACCCCAGGAGGCCATCGTGCGGCGCCTGCTGGCAGCTGGGGCGGATCCAACATTGCGAAACCTGGAGAACGAGCAGCCTGTCCACCTGCTGCGGCCTGGGCCGGGCCCCGAGGGGGTGAGTGCTGAGCCCACCCTGACTGCAGAGTGGCCTCTGACCTAACGAGCTGAACCCCTGACCCTACCCACTCAGGACTTTAGAGGGTCTGTGGCCCTGGCCTCTCTTTTTAGCCTCCCTGACTTCTCCCCTGTCTTGTCCGCAGCTCCGGCAGCTGTTGAAGAGGAGCCGTGTGGCACCCCCAGGCCTGTCCTCTTAGGACTCAAACCCAGAACCTGGACTGATTTTCCAGTCCCCACCGTCCTGTGGGACAGCCAGCGTATGCTAATGTTGCAAATCCATGATAATGTATGTGAAATGTCCTGCCATCAGGGTCTTACATTAAAACCCCAAAATGGCTGCCCGGGGTGGGGGTAAACGATCCCCAATATTTGGGGTGGTGTAATACCCCTACCCTACCCACAAGGAGCCGTCTTGATGATTTCTGTGAAATCGAGGCCCCTTGATTGTTTCTGTGAAACACCCTAGACCCCTAACCCTTCCTCCTTTGGGATCTTCTGGGACCCCCTCCCCTACTCAAGTCCAGTTCAACTTACCTAGAATCCCAGATGTGATTTCCCTACACAGTACTTGGGGTACCCCCAGAATAGCTTCCACTGTCATCTGGTAGAGCTCCCGAGATGACTCCCCAAACCCATACCATTCAGGTCCTTACCCCTGAGACATAGGAAGGACTCTTCCTAGATTGGAGTTCCCTAGGTCCTATGCTTTCTAATTCAGAACTCAACTGGCAGGGCCCCTATCCCAGATCTCCGCATTTCCGGTGAATCCCTCCCCTATTTGAAATACCTTATTAAACTCAGTTTGGACTGCGCTGTCATTGTCTTAATCTCTGGGGGCATTGGTGCGGAGGAACGGCGGTGGTGCTTGACTGAGGAGGCATGTTTGGATGACTGCGTGGGTGGGGTATGTAGCAGACTGTGGGTGCCAAGTCTGCATCCTTCACCCTGTCAGTACCTGGTGGTCTGACTGCCTGTGGACATCATGAGACCACTGGTGTCTGCTCTATCTTGGGTGTGAGTCAGGTAGCCTTAAGTGCCAACGAGTTGATGCCCTATCCCGCCTAACAGCCCTCAAACCAGACTTAAAGGAGATGGTATAGAAGGACTCCAGGTCCCACACCTCTCTGTGAGGGTAAATGTGGAAGTGTGTGTTCTACACATGCTCTCAGAATTCCCCAACAGAATTAAGCTTCAGTTCCCTGTACTGGTTCTGGCTTGATGACATCCTTTCCTGACTGCGTTCCCTTCTCTGTGTCCTTTCCCACCTCTCCTACCAATAGATTGTCCTCAAATCCTGCTTCTGGAGAGACCCAAACTAAGAAGACCTCCCAATGGCCCTTTCTCATAACTGCCCCACAGTCTCTGCTCTGGACTTCATCCCACTCTTATCACCAAAAGAGGCCCACTGAAAGCCCTCTGACTCATCTTAACCCCTCACTGCTCAGAGCCTCTCATAGACAACAAACAAGCCTACTTGGGGGCATGTACCCATGTCTCCATCCCAAAAGTGAAGGCTTGAAACAACCATCACTATTCGCTAATGATCCTACAGTCTGAGCTGGGCTCAACTAGACAGTCCTGCTTTGGTCACTCATGCAGCTGCAGTCAGCTAGGGGCCTGTTTGGGCTGGGCAACTTTGCTCACATATCTGACAGCTTAGCTGGGACCACTGGGAGTGGGTCAAGCACCCTTCTCTCCATGTGGTCTCCAGGAACGTGGGTGGTTCCAAAAGGAAGTGTGCTAAGAGAGTACGTACTTGCTTGCCTCACACTTGCTGACATCACATTGGTCAAAGTCATTCACATGGCCAAACCTAGAATCTGGGGAGGGAGCACTACTCCAGGGCTTGAATATTGGGAGGCGGGGTTTCTGGAGCCCCCTGTGTTAGTCTTCCACATCTACAGCCCTGTACCAGCATGCACTTCTCTTCTGAGGATGTACATTGTGGCAGCTGACCTGTGAAGAATTCATAGGAACGTTATTCTATAGATTCTAAGAACTTAACTGGAATGCATCTTACAGTCATTGTAGGGCAGTTTAATTTCTGTATTTCTTCCTTCGCATAAAGGTATTTTATCTATCTAACTATTTATACACCTATCTGTCTTAGAAAGTGTGTGAGTGGGGAGTGGGGCAGAAGGGGAGGGAGAGGGCCAAGCACACTCTGTGCTGAGTGTGGAGACCAACATGGGGCTCCATCCCAGGACCCATGATCACGTCCTCAGCTGAAACCAAAAGTTGGATACTCTAAGGACTGAGCCACCCAGGCGCCCCCATAAGGCAGTGATGGCATCTTAGAGCCTACTGACATATAAGATTATATATATATATATATATATATATATATATATATATATTCCAAGATGTATCAACAAACACATGCACACACATATTAAAAATGAAAGAATGATAAAATGTCTCTAAGAAACTGTATTATTAAAAGAAAAATTAACAAATTGTTTTCAATGGGAAAAGAAGGGCAGCTTAATGGCACAAGAGCATCAAATGAACAAAAGCAATCGCCTGCTGGAATTCCAGTAACAAGTCTTTTTAAACGAATTACCCTAAGTATCACCATTAATATGTAAACATTAGTAAGGAATCACACACTGAGCATACTGAGCAAAATGGCCTTTCACTTCCTGTCCCATGGGCTTGGAGCTCCTTATTCAGTTAGCCTGTTGATCACCCTTGACTGTGAAAACAGAAAGCCAGCATTTCCCCCCTATCTGTGGCGCTAGCCATAGATTTCTGCTAGGTACAGTATAATGCAACTAAAGGTTTAACCAGTATCAGAATAATGTTGGAAACTGGGTTCTCCAATGAAGCTGTGGCATTGTATGCAACTTGCGTCATGTGGGCATTTTCTTCCCAATGTCTACTAAGTCTATATTTAATATACATGACTTGTAATTACATGTATATATTATGATGAGACACTCTGAGCTCATAGGCTCTTTGGAAGAAAATCTAATTCTAGGAGCTTCCTCCCTAGGCCATCTGCGATAAAATTGTGTACTAAGCTGACATTAGAGTATGACATATTACTGCCACCTGCTGGGAAGTTGTGTTAAAAGGGAAATCTACAGTGTGTAGAAAGTGAAAGTTATCACTTGGAGTTTTGCAGTGCACACCCCGAACAGCATATGGGACAGCCTCAAATTACTGGACAGCAGGTTAGCAAAATGAGTAAGAATATGGTTGCTGGAGCCAGGTTGTCCTGGTTGAATCCCTAGCTCTGACCCTTCCTAGATGGTGACCATTGGCATGTTATGTAACTTCTTACCTCTGTTTCTTAACCTATAAAAGGGAAGAGTGATAGTACCTCCTTCATGGGATAGAAGTAATGATTAAGTGTGTCAATGTATATAAAAAGCTCTGGGAGCAAGTGACTGGCATAGGGTGAGTGGCTTATGAGTATTTGCTGCCATATTGTTTTAAGACTGTATTTATTTATTTGAGAGAGAGAAAGAGAGAGAGCATGGGGGGGGGGCAGAGGCAGATGGAGAGGAAGAGGCAGACTTCCCCACTGAGCAGGGAGCCCAATGCAGATTAGAGCCCAGGACCCTGGGATCATGACCCTGGGATCATGACCCAGAGCCAAAGGCAGACACTTAACCAACAGAACCACCCAGGCATCCCTGCTTCTATATTGTTTTAAAACTTATTTAACAAATACTTATGAAATAGCAGGCACAGTTCTAACATCTCCACAAATACTAACCCTTTTAATTTCCGTAACAACCCTGTTGGGGCAGGGAAAAGCATATGCAGATGGTTAACCCCAACGCCATAAGATGGGGAGCATGAGGGTTTAAATTCCAATAGGCATTTGCAGACATCACATTCCCCTCTCTGGGACACATAACTGGAATTTACATACTTCAGGGGGATTCCTATTGCCTCCCAAAGAAGGGATGAAAACTTGTGAATAGGAAGAGGGGTTCAAGATTCTCATTCCCTTCTTGGAATCGTAGTTGGGGGTGGATGGTATGTGTGAATGAGTGTGAGGGTGAATAGAAGGCAGGAGAAACTGCCAGAACACAGCTTCCTCAGAGTCTATCTTGGGATTTAGCAAATAGAGGTCCAAAGTAATAAACCGTTCAGCACCACGGAAAGCTCCTGAGTGGGCAGGGGGTGCCTGTCCAGTCTGGTCCTCGCCCCCTGCACGCCAATCCCTGCCCTCCTACAGGCTCCGCTCAGATTTTTAGATCTCAGATCGTAAAGCTCCTTCCCATTGTTTGAGGAGGTGAAAGAGGCCTGGGCAGGGATCCATAGCAGCGTCCAGAGCTGTGATTACACACCGATTCCCCCACAGAGACGCAGGATGGCATGGTGGGGGAAGGATTTTATTGGCTTGTTAGTGGGGAGCACATGGGAGGGTGAATTCTAGGGAACAACAGACACTGGGACCAAGCTGGTGATCACCTTAAGGAACAATAAATTAACTTACAAAATAAATTAAAGTGAGGGAATCCCAAGCAGGGAGACAGCTGGGAATATCTGGGGATTTCTTGGGAATGGAATTTGGAATTGGAAAGGGGAAATAAGAACTTCCAGCCCCCTCAAAAAGGGTGCAAAATGAACATTTTTGAGGCCCCCCACAAGGCTGGGAGTTGGGGTTCTGGGGCTCCAGAAAGAGGGAAGGTCTGGGCTCAGCCAAAGGAGGTAAAGGGGGCTGGTTCAGGGTCGTTCCTCCAGGAAGCGGTAGGTGGGGTTCTCGTAGCCATGACGCTGCAGTTCCCGCAGCTGCTGCTCCTCCAGGGTCAGCATTGGGTCCACCTGCAGTAGAGGCCGGGAACAGAGAGGCATAGGGACCCGACCACAGATCTCACAGTTCCTTTGCATCCAGGGTCTGGAATTCCTCCCCCATCCCATGTCTTTGTGTCTCTCACCTCCACCACTCCATGGCTGATAGCCCCATAGGGCTTCTTCCTGCGCAAGAGCAGCAGGGAGAGGACGATCAGGGAGCCCCCACCTGCTCCCATGATCAGCAGACCAGACACGGCCTCTCGGGACACTCCTGTCCCTGCTGGTGCCTGCGTGGAGAGGACATGGGGCAGAGGCCATCTCTGAGGCTCACCAAGGCCCTGTGTGGCTTTGGGAGTCAAAACCTAGCCACTGACTTCTGACCTCTCCCCCTAAGTCCCCAGAATAGTCCTCCTCTTACCAGCTCATCTCTCTGAATCTCCGATGAGTGGAAAGGAAAACCCCTTGGAACAGACACATTCACCTGGGGAAGCAGGAGGTGTCAGCGACTCAGGAGTCTGGGCCCGGCTTCCTCCGCCCCTGGGCCCCAGTAGGGCATCCCCCAGCCTCCTTCTTCCCTAGGATCCCGAAATCCATGTTCTCAATCCCTTCTTCCCTCAGACCAATGAATCCAAACCTCTAACACCCTTCTTCTTCAGATGCTGGAGTCCAGGACCCCTCTCCCATCGACCCTCAGGCTCCCACAGGTCTGACTTACCTTTCGCTCATACTGCTCCAGGGGGGACATCTTCTCTTTCCCAGAGGATGCAGCATCTTGTTCTGTGGACCCTAACCCCCAAGTCCTATCTTATTCCTGAGAGTCGAGAATGGTGCTATGCCTGCCTGAGGAGGCGGTCAGAAGGGGCTCCGGACTCTACCCAGCAGGTCTGGAGTTCCCAAAGGATGGACCCTTTCCCATTCTGGGCTCAGGGACTAGCGGGATTTGGTGGCTGGGGTCTGTTCTGGGAGATACTCACCTTTCGGAAGGGCCATGGGGGTGTCTGCGGGCAGCCAGAGGAGGCAAGACAGGCAGAACAGTGAAGAAAGGAGGGCATCATCGAGGAAAGGGTGGAGACACACCCTCCCGGGGGCCAAGGCAGGAGGATCCTACAGACGTCTGCACAACCTTAGACATCTGTTCCTATCCTCTCCCACTCACTGTGTTGGTAAGACACCCCCAGACTTTAGGGGATTAGCATGGAGGTTGGGTGCCTGTCCCCTGAAGTCTGGGGCTATCATATTTGGGTTAACTCACCATCCTTGGAATCCAGAGGCTGAAGCCCACCCTTGTCCTCACTGCTGCCCGCTGGGGCAGGGGCTTCTAATTCATTGGGATCCAGGTGCTCAGAGTGGAGGAGCTCCTCTGAGGGGAACATGAGGAAAGGGGGTTGAGATCATGAACCTAGGGATGCCTCAAAACAAAGCTGGGGGAGCAAACGGCAACCTAATAGTAGAGTGATTGGGTATAGCCACAAGTATGATCTGGGAAAGTGGGGAGCTAGATGGAGACACCCCTGGCAGGGAGGACTGAGGTTGAAGTTTCAAGAGAATGGCTCCTTCCTTCCTTCCTTCCTTCCTTCCTTCCTTCCTTCCTTCCTTCCTTCCTTCCTTCCTTATCTTCTTTCTTTCTTTCTCTCTTTCTTTCTTTATTTCAGATTTTATTCATTCAGGGGTGCCTGGGTGGCTCAGCGGGTTGAGCCTCTGCCTTCAGCTCAGGTCATGATCCCAGGGTCCTGGGATTGAGCCCCGCATCATCATCGGGCTCTCTGCTCAGCAGGGAGCCTGCTTTCCCAGCCCCCTCTCTCTGACTGCCTCTCTGCCTACTTGTGATCTCTGTCTGTCATATGAATAAATACAATCTTTTATTTTAAAAAAGATTGTATTTATTCATTGGACAGAGACAGACACAGCGAGAGAGGGAACACAAGCAGGGGAAGTGGGAGAGGGAGAAGCAGGCTTCCCAAGAAGCAGAGAGCCTCAGTCCCAGGACCTAGAGATCATGACCTAAGACAAAGGCAGATGCTTAACAACTGAGCCACACAGGCACCCCAAGAGAATGGCTTCTTTAAAGAACAGGATTAGGTGTGGAATATCCAGTAGGAAGTCACAACAGATCTGGGGCTTCGGTAGGTCACAGTTTCTGGTGTTTGTTCTCTCATGGGGGGGGGGGGGCTTGCCTTCAAGTCTGGATTGGCTTTGCCACTTTCCTTAACCAACAGAAGGTGGGCCCCTGCCTTAAGAAGCCCTGGAATGGAAACTGGGGGTCACAGGCACTCACGGATCTGGGGCCGCAGCTCCTGAGCCAGGTGGGGATTCTGGTCAAGGAGCCCCAGGCTCTGATTCATCCTTTCTTCAATGACTTGAAGGTGGGTCTGCACCTGGGGGGGAGGATGCAGTGGGGAGAGATAGGGAAACTGAGGCAGGGTGAAGCAGGAAGGTCAACAGGGTCCAAGGAAAAGTAGCATATACGATGGACAGGAAGTAGGGCTCAAAGGCCAGGAATTGGGCCACAGGAGGGAAGAAACTGAAGGAGGAGAAGCAGAATAAAAAGAAAAGGAAAAGATGTACAGCAGACAGGAAGTGAGGGGCCTAGAAAAGGAAGTAAGGCAGAAGGGAAAGGAGTAGTCACCAGGAAAAGTGCCCAAGAGACAATGTAAGTCCAGGATACAAGGAATACAGCACGGAAGACAGGAAGTCAAGGTGAGTGAGAAGGAGGAGCAGAAAGTAGGGTCTGAGGGATAGAAAATGAGGTTTCAGGGGTTGCAGAGAAGGAAGTGGGATTAGGGGGGTCCTTTGGAAATGATGTGGCTCAAGGGCAAGATTTGGAGTTCAAAAGTGTAATGGAGTAGTCAAGACACGAAGAGAACATCCAAGAGGTAGGAATTGGGATCTGAGGACACAGAACAAGGGCTGCAGGGGACACAAGTGGGGTGAGGGAGAAAGGAGAGCAGATGGGCAGGAACAGGGTGCAAGGCCCAGGAGGGGGATTCTGGGAAAAGAAGTAGGAATCCAAGGGACAAGATGGGGGGTCAAAGGCACAGGGACAAGATGGGGGGTCAAAGGCACAGGGGTGGCGGTGGGGGAGTGGGGGTGAAGGCAGGAGTCGGGATCCAAGGGGCTGGAAAAGGTCCTAAGGCACGGGGGTGGGGGGTTGCCAGGGATAGGAAGGGCATCTTGAGGGATGGGGTCCTAGACACTGGGGTCGGAGGGCGAACGGGCTGTTTGGGGGCTGAAAGGATCAGAGACCTGGAAGCGCATCTGCTGGGCCTTCTCAGGGTCCACAGCCGCCACGTGCTGGTAGTGCCGAAGCGTGTGCCGCTGCTCCTTCTGCTCTGCCCGCAGGTAGCGCCGCAGGGCCAGCAGGACACGCTCCGCCTGCGGAAGGGAGAAAGGCTGCCTGCCGGGGCCTGCCCAAGACCTTTCCACCCTCTGGCCTCCAACCCCTCAGCTCCCACACCTGAGGCGGATCCCCCTGCAGCGCCGCCAGGAAACCTTCCAGGGCCGCCCGGCGCTGGTCGTTGATAAGGGCGATGACTCGGGTGGCGTGGGTCTCCACCAGGCGCTGTCGCTCCCCAGACACCTGCTCCTCCAGGGTCTGCAGGATGGACTGGAAGTGCTGGCGAGGGGGGTGAGCACAGGGCCAGGAAAGGTGAAAACTGGTGAGAGTCTGGGGCATAGGCAGTCTGGAAAGGCAGGGCTCTAGGGCCACAGGGTAGTGGAGGAGGGTGCCATGGGTCTAGGCATGAGTAGAATCCACCCTAGGGTGGGACTAGGTCCCGGGACACTGACTGGAAGGAATGGGGATACTGGGCCAGGCAGAGCCAGGCAGGACCAGGCCAAATGGGAGCTGATCTGAGGAGGGAAACAAAACTGTTTAGGAACAATCTAGGAACTGAGCTGGCTCACATTCAAGGGAAATACTTTCCAAGTATTATGGGATAGGGAAGGCTTTAGGCCTGGGTAGGGCGAACTGGAGATGGTCTGTGCCTGAATAGGACAGAGAGGAGTGGAGCAAGAGTCAGGGTGTGGGGCTAACCCCAGCCAGGACTAAAGGTGACCGGTGAGTCATGAGGCCGGGCCTACTGAGCCAGGATTGAGAAAAAGTGAGATTAGAGGGGTGGGACCAGAGTCAGGGGGCAGGGCCTGAGAAGGCCCTGGCTGCGTCTTTAGGGGCTCAGCTGGGGAGAGAAGCATAGAGCCGGCCCTCAGAGGTAAGCATCAGGTTAAGAGGAAGCTAAATATGGTCAGTCTGAGGAGAAGAGAAAGGCCTGGTCAGCCATAGGCCCAGAGAGGTGGGGGCCAGATGGAAGGGTGGGGCCAGGAGAGACCAATATAGTAGGGGCAGAGCTGAGGGAGGCCGGACCAGGCCAAAACCAGGTTGAGACCAGGTATGTCCCAGGTAGTGGGGTAGGGTGAGTAAGACCCACTGGAGGGTGTCCTACCTCGTTCAGGGCCTGTCTGTCAGCCTTGGGCAGGTTCTTGGACTGGTTGTCTGCCATAGCCCATTCACGCATCACCTGGGGTCAAGGGGAGCTTCAGGATCCTGGAATCTTCCTTGCTTTACCCAGTGAGTCCCCCCAAACCCTCTTCAAGACTCTGGAGTCTCCAGATCCCTTAGGTTCCACTGGTTCACCAGAGGTTGAGGCTCAGAAGGAATTTAAAGTAGAAGAATACAGTGTACCAGAGTTTTCATAGAATCTTGGTGGCATCTTAGTGGGATTCTAAGTGGGTCAATGATCCCTGATCATTAGAGGTGGTGTGGAGGGCTAGGGGTTGCTGGGGGCTTGAGGAGTCTTTGGAGGCAGCCTCAATATGCGCCTGAGGAATTCTGTGTTTATTTAGGGAGTTCTGTGTTGTAGGAAATCCTGGGGCTCCCAGGATCATTACCTCATTAATCTGGCGCATCCTACGTTCCTCCAGGTCCATCTTGGCCCGCAGGAACCCCTCATGCTCGCTGATTTCTCCAGGCATGCCAAAGTACACATCCACACCGTCTGTGGGTCTCGCGGTGGTGGTTGCTGCAAGGCCAGGAATCAGGGAATCAGCTTGAAGCCCATCGCCAGGTCACCTTCCCTTCCCAGAGAACTGAATTTTGTAGAGCACACTGGAGGCCACCGTATGTCCACATAACCATAACTGCTGTGAGGCATCGTGAGAGATCTAGTTCTGAACTGGGCCTGTTCTTGCAAAGCTTAGGAATCCATTACACCATCCTTCAGCCTTCCCCAAAAGAACCCTGAGGAACAACCAGATGGCTCCTCCACCTCTAGGTACCCCCAAACCATCTTCAACCCTTTGTATCCTTCACAGGACGGCCCTTCCTTTTCTTTACCCAGAGTTGCTCCCATCCCTTCCGTTCCCCTTAGTTGGGTCTCTCCCCAACAGTTCCCTCCTAAAGATACCCCTACACCAAGGCTCCCTCAAATCATCCTTCATCCAGGGCAGAGGGAACTAGGGGTCCAGAGACTGTCTCACCTTTGCTGACCCCTGCAGGGCTGTGGGAGCTTGAGGGTAGAATTCTTTCCTCCTCTTCTTCCTCTTCAGCCCGTGGGGGCTCCACGAAGTAATCATCCACTGGCTGTAGGAAGGAGTCCTCCTCTTCCTCCTCCTCACCGCCCTCTACTCTGCCCCCTAGGGGCCAGGACCGGGTGGAGGGGTCACTGAGGGAACAGAACACTCAGGGCAATGAGAATCTGACCTGCACCCCCAGACTTCTGTTTCCTGCCTCAGGAGCCTTGGGATGGGCATGGAGGATTCCCTCCTACTCACCCAACTGCTGTCCCAGACGGATCGGGGGTCACCGGAGGGGGACAGCACACATACTCCACACCTCGGAACCGATCTGTGCCACAGGGCAAAAGCATGCCGGAGCCATGCAGGATGAGGCCCTGGGAACTGCAGGCCTGTGGGAAGAGTAGGCCCAGATGTCAGGATTGTGGGTTAGGAGAGGACAGAGGGGAGCATGGATACCTAGGTCTTGGGGACTGATGGGGCTGGAGCCTGGAGTCTGGATTCTGTTCTACTGGGAAGAGGGGGCTGAGGTCCAGACTCAAGTTCTGGAGGGGATGGGGCCTTAGGGGACTGAACTCCTGGGTTCTGGGGGGTGAGGATGGGATGGGCCAGGGTCCTGACCTCCTGTGCCTCCTGATGCCTCCGGGTTGAACTCTCGCACTGGTCCATGCGCTCCTGATGCAAGAATCGGCAGCCTTCAGGCACCAGCAGGGCCTCGCTAACGAATTCACCTGCTGGAGAATGGGGGCACCACAGTGAGACCTTCCCACAGACATTAGCTCCAACCTCCTCAGAATCCAGGCATTTTATCCTCGAAGGTTTTCTGCCCCACTCTGGCACCAGGCATCCAGATACCTAATATGAACCTGAGCCCAGGGCCCAGAATCTCACCCCTGGGAGACACCCATCCCCCCGCACTTCTAATCCCCTCCCCCAACCTGTGACTCACGCAGGCAGCGGAAAGGCACAACCTGGTGGTGGGGGTGGGCACAGCGGCCACCCCGGGCACCCCCGCACCAGCGCTCCATGGGGATGGCCTGTGTCGCCTGTTCCACACGTGCAATCTGCAGCTCCGGGTACATCTGGGGGCACCGGGTAGGGGCGATCAGCTCGCAGCCTCGCCCCTGCCAGCCGTACTTCTCCACTGGCCATGTCCCTTTTCAAGGGTCTAATAATCTCCCTAGGCTCTGCTTCTCGGTAGAACCCGTCTTAGATATCTAAGCCCACCAGGCCCCCTGGCCACGCCCCCAGTAGCTTTCCCTCAGAAGCCCCGCCAACCACCCAGAGATTTAATACCCACCTCTCTTCGTGTCACCTCTGTCCTCTCCCCCAATAGGTTTGGCCCACCTTTAAGCCTCACCTTTTCCTCGGTTTGCTTCTAAGGAAGCATCCCTTCTTTCTGTATTAGAACTGCCTTTTTTTTTTTTAAGATTTTATTTATTTATTTGACAGAGAGAAATCACAAGTAGTCAGAGAGGCAGGCAGAGAGAGAGAGAGGGAAGCAGGCTCCCCGCCCAGCAGAGAGCCCGACGCGGGACTCGATCCCAGGACCCTGAGATCATGACCTGAGCCGAAGGCAGCGGCCTAACCCACTGAGCCACCCAGAACTGCCTTTTTGTAGCTAAGCCTCCTAGCTTTCCTATTCTCATTGAGCCCCACCCCTTTTCCTATCTTGCAGTCCGCAAGATCTTTTTCTTAGCCCCGCCCCTCATTTGACCACGCCCACCTTTCCCCCTACTTTTGAGGAGCCCATCACAGAGTTCTAAACTCCGTCTTTTCACTAGATACTGCCCTTAGCTGGCCCTCTTTGCCCAGTTCTCCTTTCCTGACCTAGTTTCTCAAAAACAGGTCCTGCCCTATCCTAAATGTGCCTCTTTCTTGGCCTCGCCCCCAGCTCCTGCTGCCTAGTTAGATCCCTCATTCTCCTTGGACCCTGCCTTTTGTACCACAAGCTCCTTTGGGGCGAAGCGGTCCAGTCTCGGAACCACTTTCCCACTGACCACGCCCCTCTCAGTAGGTCCCGCCCACCTGTCTGCAGTATTCCAGCACGCGTTGCGGGTCCCGGAGACAGCGTCGGGAGCGTTGTGGGTCTGGCTCCCAGCGGCCGGTGCGCAGGTCCCGGTGAAGCGTTAGGTGCCCGCATAGTCCGGCAACCTGGGCCGACCCCGGGGCCTGAAGGTCGGGTCGGAGGGGTCAGCGAGGGCCCCGGGACGTTGGCACGTGGGTCCCTCGGACCTTTGCTCCTTAGGACCCAGAGGTTCAGACTCCCAACACCAGCCCCCTTCACAAAGCACCGCGCACCCGCCTCCTAAGAGGTACTGTTCCCGGGGAAACAGCTCCCACAGGGCGGGGACGCCCCAGCTCTCCTGTTGCTATGGCGACCCGGGTCCCCCGGGAGTCTCGCGGCCTTGTTGCCGCGGAGACAGGCTCCGCCCCCACCCGGGCGCAGCCGCACTGGAGCCCGAAGGGGTTAAAACTGAATCGCGGGGGAGGAGGCCAGAACCCAGGCGTTCTGGCCCCTCCTCCCTCCATCCCTAGCTCAGGGTCCCATTCTCCAGCGCAAAGACGACAAGGCCTGGCTTCAGGGCCCTGCAGGCCTGGACTCCAATCCTTCCAGGGCTGGAGAGCTACATCCTGGGTCGGGGGTCGGAGGCTGAAGACCTAGACTGGGAGGCTGCGGGGGCCCTCAAATGGGTCCAGAGGATGCAAGGGGCAAACATTCTTGGATGCAGGTGTCTTACTGTCTGGTGGGTCCCGTGTTCAGGTGGGAAGGGGTAGGGGCTGAGTCACCTAGGTCAGGAGGGTCTGAGGGGGCTAGACTTTCGGGACCAGCGGCTCTGGAACAGCCAGTTCCTAAGCCAGGGGCGGGAGGCAGCTGGGAGGACAGAAGATGGGGGAGCTGGAGCCAGAACTCCTGGGTTCATGAATGCCTAGTGCCGTTAGGGGCGTATAGGGGCCGGCCCCTTGGCTGGAAAGACTGCGCTTTTTGCCCTGGACGTGTCTGTGTCCGGGTCCAAGGCCCGGTCCCGCCCCTTCCCCCATCCCCCAGGACCCGGCCGGGCCTCACCTCGGCCGCACCGGGGCTCCCACCGGCCAGGCTCCCGACGGCGAGCTGCGCGCGCAGAAGGAGCAGCAATAGCGGCAGCAACAGCGGCAGCGGCGGCGGGTCCCGGAGGCGGCCCAGACCGCGAGCGGCGGGGCTGGTGGGCCCCATGTCCCGGCCCTCGCGCCCTCACGTCCCCTGCACTCCCGCCCGGCCCGGCCCGGCCCCAGCGGTGACAGGAGCTCCCAGCGCCACCGCCGCCGCCGCCACCTCCTCCCGCCGCCCCCGGGCTGCGCCGGCGCCGCCAGCCCCGCCCCACGCCGGCCCCGCCTTCCTAGCCAGGACAATAGCGTGGCAGCTCTGCGCAGAGTGGAGCAGCTCGGGAACCCCGGGTGGGAGCCAGCGCCAAGCCCCCGCCTCCTAGAGATTCCGGGAGTCCCACCCCATGCAAGGGCATAGCCAGGAGTCTGGGTCATAGGCTCCGCCGTTTTGAGCCCTTCCTCAGGACCCTCACGCCCAGCTTTTTCTTCCCTCACACCCACTTACAAATCAGCCTTCTCTAACAGGCGTGACAACATTGGAGATTTCTCCCCCCAGCAAGTTCCTCCCTTGAGGTCCCAGGAATACAGGCCTGGGAAACTTCCCTAATCAAACACAGCAGCTGAGACCCAGTCCCCTTCTCCCTCAGATCCAGGAGTCTGGGCTGCAGGGGTCTTCATTTTCAGAACTAGAGACCAAGGACCCTCGCCTCTCCCGCCCACCCCTTTCTTCCTAAGACTCAGGAGTCTTGGCCTTCTGCTCTGCTTTCCAAGGATCCCAGGTGTTTGGACCTTTAATTCCTAGCTCAAGGATTCATAAATCAAAGCCTTTCTTTAAGGATGACCCGAGTCAGGTGCCATGCACCACAGGACTCAACCCATCCTTGCTTTAAGGACAATGGCATCTCTATTCTCTCTAGCTTCTCCCCCCCCCCCTCCTCTTCAGGGCTCACTGCTTTGTCTCCTCAAATAACTAGAATTCTGTCTACCCCAAGCCCACTGGAGCAACCCTGTCATGTATGTGCATCTGTGCATGTATGTTTGTGTAGATGTATGTCGAAAGAACCTGGAGTGCTACATGGGTGGCTCATGGTTTTGTTCCTACTCTCACTTCATTGCCTAGGGTAGAGGAAGGGCCTTAGGGCAGGTTTTTTAAAATTAAATTTTTAAAATTTTTATAAACATATAATGTATTATTAGCCCCAGGGGTACATGTCTGTGAATCGCCAGATTTACTTACACACTTCACAGCACTCACCATATCACATACCCTCCCCAATGTCCATAACCCCACCACCCTTTTCCTATCCCCCTCCCCCTGGTTACCTTCAGTTTGTTTTGTGACAGTAAGAGTCTCTATGGTTTGTCTCCCTCCCCATCCCATCTTGTTTCATTTATTCTTTTCCTACCCCCCAAACCCCCCACGTTGCATCTCCACTTCCTCATATCAAGATCATGATAGTTGTCTTTCTCTGATTGGACTTATTTCGCTAAGCATGATACCCTCTAGTTCCATCCATGTTGTAACAAATGGCAAGATCTCATTTCTTTTGATGGCTGCATAGTATTCCATTGTGTGTGTGTGTGTGTGTGTGTGTGTGTGTGTTTGTGTGTGTGTATCACATCTTCTTTATCCATTCTTAGGGCAGATTTAATGGAATCCTTCCTTGTGGAGGGTGATAATGCTAGGAGAATCCCCAAGACACATTCACTTCTCAACTTCTTTTTTTTATTAAACATAAATATTCTCATCCCCAGATTCCACCCCCACACAACCCAACCTACTTCCCTCCTCTCATGTCAGTTCTCACCCTATCCTCACTCCTTGAATTCAATTTTTCCAGGGTCTTGAAGGAATTTTGAAGGAATCAAGATAGTGGCCATCTTGGGTTCCCAGAGAGTGAACAGCCATCTTGGCTGCACTTCCATTGGCCAAGCAAAATGCCCCTCAGAGAGAACCAGGACAGGGCCTGGTCTGGCTTCTATCTAGATCTTCCTATGTTGCCTGTCTGCTCAGTACAGGTGGTCATTTTAAAATCTCTTCTTTCAATGTCTGGAAATAATTTCCATCCCTGCCTCTAACTCCTATCACCCCTGTCCCCATCCCTTTACAAAGAGCCCATCTGCCATCTTGAATCCCTTTTACACAGGGGAAATAGTTGGTCAAGTGGCCATCTTGCTCCTTTTGGGGCAGCTTCTTTGGCTGACCTGATTATACACCAGTAAGTCAGACAATTGTATGATCTTTCTCTCCCATCAATGTTCAGTTTTGGAGGAGGAAGGTCACCAACTTGTTCTGGTTCCTCAGAAATCAGGACAATCCATTATGGCAAGTTGAAGATTCCAGGACTCTTCATTTGGAGAGCTGTCATACATGAGTCTGGAGACGTGGGTGGCTGGGTATGGGGAAAGCAGCATATGGGAAAGGTGGAGTCCTGGGGGCCAGATCTGGGGGTCCAATGGATGTCGGTTTGCTGTAGCTGGTAAAAGCTCGAGGGTGGGGTGTGGTGAGATAACCTGCCCGAGCTCTATAAAGTCTGCAGGGGGGGACCATGCCTAGGTGTGGGTTGAAGTCACAGAAGGTAGGGGTCCCTGGATGTCCGAGGGGGGAGGGGGGCGGCAGGAAGAGGCCCCCTCCAGGGCCTTCACCAAGGCTCAGGCTCACACTGACTCCTCGGACCTTGTAGTAACCATTGGTTGGATCCTGAGGGGACAAACGGGATTCTATGAGTTATATGAGGATATGGTGGGGGGAGGTTAGGGTCCCTAATGGAGAGACACACATAAAACATGACCCTGAGACTTAGAAATAGGAGCAAGCTGAGACCCAGAGACAGAGACAGACATATAGACTGATAGGAAGATAAAGTGGGACAGAAAAACAGTGACAAGAGACAAAAAGACAGAAGGAAATGGGCAGAGAAAGGCAGCAACAGGGGGTTATAGGCCTGCTAAGGGTTGGTGGTAATGAAGGAGATGCAGTGGGGAACAGAGAGATTGAGACCAAGACATTCATTCATCTGCCCACCAGCCCCAAGGCTTTGATTCTGTGTCATGCCTGATGCTGTTGCTGGAGGTGACTACCACGGGGAGAGGCTGGGGTCCCCTGCCTTCATGGAAATCCCAGGCCAAAGAGGAAATGGCAAATCCCCAGTGTCAAGAGGCGTCAGGGTAGTGATGGGGGAAGGACAGGTGGAGGGATAAGTCTTAATGGGGAAGCAGAAGCAGGATTTCAGGACTGGGATAGGAAGCCAGGACAGAGTGGTCCTAGTTGTGACAGGTGGAACACAGCATGATCAGGACTGTGAGGAGGGAAGCATGGGCTTTCCAGAACAAGAAATGTTTGAGCCGAGACCAGAGGAATGAAGGACAGAATTAGGTAGGTATGGGAAGGAAAGTAGTGTTTCAGACTAATTGAGTGGCATGTGCTGTGTATAGAGGAGACAGAGAAGGGCTCTGGACTAGAGGCTGAGGTCAGTGGAGCTCAAAAGTGGGGACCCCAAAGGAGAGGCAGGTTTGGGGAGATATGAGGCCAGTGTGGGATCTGGTAGGTGGAAGGGGCCTAGCAGAGGCATCTAGGAGGCCTGGGGTGGGACTGTGATGGGAAAGCTCAAGAGGGAGGCCAAGGCTGGACAGATTTGTGGGCATAATCAGCAAGTATGCCAACAGGCTGCAGAGGTGAATGAAGTGGCCCAGAAGGCAGGAGGAAAGGGTGAAGGGGGCTAGGTCCCAGGTCTGGACCCAGAATTAACAAGGAGAGGACCAAGCTGGGAGAGAGCTGGAGACTCAGTAAAGGGAACCCCTCCCTTCCCAACACTCACCTTGGTCTCCAGAGCCCCCTCCTCATCCAGAACCAGGTCACTGTGGTCCGTGTGCACAATGGGTCCCTGGGGTAGGGTGCTTAGTGAGAGGGGGTACTCAGAGAATCCTCCTGGCCCAGTGCAAGACCCTGACAACCCCCAGCTGGACAGTGGAGGCCAGGCAGAAGGGACCAAGAGCAGCTGGAGCTCAGGTCTGGACTCAAGACAAAGGGCCCTGGGGACATATTTGGTCTAGGGGATAACTGGGTCAGGGGAATATTTGGACTTGGGGGACATTGGAGCCTGGGGTCACTTGTTTGGACTCAGACCCTCTTTGAGTTGGGGGGCCCAGTTGGGACTGGGTTTCTCATTGTTCAAAGGCTGAGTTGTGTCTGGGGACCCTAGTGTCCTACCCGGTCCTCGCCGCTGCCTATCTCCTCCTCCTCAGGGCCCCGAGAACTGGAACCGTCACTGCTCCCTGGGATTCGCACCAGGTTCTTTTGCTTGGAGAAAGAGGCTGAGGCCAGGGACAGTGGGACAACAGAAATAAGGGATAGAGCAGGGTCACAGTTTGTGGAGACCAATGAGCAGGAAGAAAGAGAACTGGGTTGGGTCAGGAGGCTGGGAAACAATGAGAACCTGGGAGGGTAAGGACCCTGAGAAGATGGGCATAGGGCTTGAGGGAGGAATCAGGACCCAAAGGTGAGCCAAGACCATAGAGGTGGGACTGGGGGCAGGTCAAGGCCAGATCTGTCGGTGGAAGGGGAGCAGGCTTGGGGGAAGGTACCGAGGTGGGGTTCAGTCACTGACCCTTGCCATGGCGCCAGCAGCAGAGGGTCACCCCGATGACCACCATAAGAAGAGTCATGGCGGCAGAAGCCACTCCAGCCACAATCCGGACAGTGGGCAGCAAGTCTATGGGGAGGACAGGGAGTGTTCTGATGAGGCTAAGTGTGAGGCTCAGGAGGAACCGGGGAACAGGGACTCAGAGCTTGCTTGGGTTGGATTCTCTGGGTTCAAAAGGTCACCAAGTTTGGGGATACCCAAGTTTGTAGTCCCTAGCTTAGAGTCCTTCCAGTTTAAGGGCATTTGAATTTGGGGTTCCACAAGTTTAAACTGCCTGGCTTTAGAGAGTCTGGGAGTTTGAGCATTTTTAAACTTTACAATGCCCCATATTTGGAGCCACCCTTCTTTGGGGTACCTAAGTATGAGGGGTCTCTCAACTTAGAATTCCACATTTAAAGGAATTTACTGTTTTGGGGGGACTCAGGATTCAAGGGACTCCTAATTTTGAGGCTCTTAAGGTTTGAAGCTGTCTGCATGTGGGGGTCCTTGGCTTACAGATTGTGGCGTTTGGGGGCTTGGAGTCTTCAGGCCCAGGATCTCACCTCTACGTCCCAGGCTGACCTGGGTACCTCCCTCACCCAACCGGTTCCTGGCACTGCAGTTGAAACCCCGGCTAAAATCGGATTCCTGGGTTCCCGAAATGTGTAGCACAGAGATCAGGGCTGGGCCCTGTCCTTCGCCGCCTTCTGGAACTGGGAATGTCTCCACCAGGAACCGACCCTGTGACCCCGCCTCCAGAAAGCCCTCATCCCATGACCAGACCTGGGGGCACAAAAAAAGGTAAGTCTTAAGGAGACTGGAAGGGGAGGGAAAGGCGGGCAGGCTGTGGATCACAGCAGTTTTGGAGGTCCGACTGGGAGGTCAGGGAGGCCGGTCATGACAGCGGTGACATTTCCTTACCACGGCATCTGGAGCTGGGGATGCGAAGACTAGACACTGGAGGCGGGCAGGGCCCCTCAAGAAGGCAGGCGCAGAATGCAGGGCGGTCACAATTGGGGGAGCTGGTTTGGAGATTGTGGACGATCAGATAGAGGCCGGGCCCTCGGAAACTCCAATTCTCAATAAGCCGGGGCCAGGTCTTGGCCCTCTCCACTAATGCCAATCAAGCAGGCCACGTCCCTCAATAAACTCTGAACCTCTCAGAGGCTCGCCTGGGTTAGGTCTCGCTCCCACCCCAGATCGGGGTCTACAAAGCTCGACTTTTCAAGGCCACGCCCCCCCCCCCCCCCCCCCCCCGCTTAGAGCTCGCCCACTCTGCGGGCTCCCAGTCCAGGGATCTGCCCGGTCTTCTAGAAACCGCCCCTTTCTCACCGTTCACAGTCAGCCTAGCCTCCGCCGCGCCGCCCCCCAGGCCCGAGAGCCCTGGCTCAGCCCTGCATACGTAGTCGCCTGCGTCTTGGGGCCCCACCGACGGAAGAAGCAGCGTGGTCCCGGACCCCAGCACCTGGGATGGGGTAGGGGCGTCAGGGGCAGGACCTTGAGGGGAAGCCCCGTCCACCGCCAGCCGCGGCCACAGGGCCCAGATCGGGTCTCACCTGTGCGTCCCCGCTGCGGGTCCAAGTTACCCGTGGGAGCGGGTTCCCGCGCCAGGCGCAGCTGAAAGAAGCATCTTCCCCTACGTCTACTGACATGGGCTCTGGCCTTGCCTGCAGAATTGGCCCGACTGGAGGAGAGAGAGAGGAGGCGTCGCACGGCCGGGGAGGGATGCAAGGATGCAACTTCTGACTCGGGATCACTCAGAAACGACAGCCTCAAGGGCCCAAGGATAGGCGTCTGCTCCATAACCACTCAGCTCACGCTCCCGACTCTCACGCCCAGGCCTCGCCCTCGCCCCGCCCCTCCTTGGCACCGACCCAGCACAGCCAATCCCGGCCTACATCTCATTCCGGCTCCGCCTCCTCTCTCTGCCCATCTTAGCCACGCCTCACTCAAGCCCCTGACCCGCTAAGGTCCGCCACACTTTGGCCCCACCCCGGGCCCCGCCCTGGCTCACATTGCACGTCGAGCGCGGTGCTGCGGTTGGCGCTACCCACAGCGTTGCTGACCTCGCAGGACACGGGCTCAGTCAGGAATGAGGCGTCTGCCACGACCTCCAACATTGGCCCGCGGGCCCCGAGCACCGGGGAGCCTCCCTTTGCCCACCTGCGGAGGGAGTGGGGCTGTTGATGTTGTCTCTGCTCCCCAGGCACGCCCACTTACGTCCCAATCTCAGTCCTCCCCAAACCCGTGCTCCAGTGACCTTCGTCCTCACCTATAGCCAGTGACAGGAGGTTGAGCTGTGGCATGGCACAGGAAAGTGACCTTCTCTCCCTCCAGCACAGTCTGTGGTTCTGCAGACAGAGTCACCACTGGGGGGTCTGTAGAGGTGGGTCATGGTCAGCGGTGAGCAAGGACCTGGAACACCTCCATGGAGCACCTGAGTCCAATGACCAGCCTCTCATAGGCTGGGTCCCCAGTCTCTTCCTTTTGAGCTAGGAGCCCAGGACTCCAATTCCAGTTTCCCCAGGACCACAGGTCCACAACCTCCTCCTTCCTAATATCCTGGACCCTAGTCTCGGGCCCTCTTTTCTGGGTCTGATTGTACTCACACTGCAGGCTCAGTGTGATAGCTGTATCCTTCCCCGATGGCAGGGCCTGGCTCCTGGCCCGACAGACCAAGGTGGCTCCATCATCATGGCTGGAAGGAGTCAAGGATAAGATGCTCTCCACTGACCCAGTGGTTCCTTCCTTCAGCAGGGTCTGGAGGTTATGAATAATAATAATGATTTCACTTACCCTGTATGCAGTGTTTACTACCTGACACTTCTAAGCGTTTTATTTAATCTGCACAATTACCCCATGAAGTGACTATAATGGTCCCTATTGTACAGATAAGGAAGCTGAGAGATGGAGAGATTCAGCCACTTGAACTCAAGACCAATCAACCAGCAAGTGGCTGAGCCAGGATTTGAACCTAGGTAGTCTGGCTCTGGAGTTCTTGTCCTTAATCACATACCAAGAGTCCCAACACTTGAACCTCTTCCCTCACATGCCCCCTCTCCCCTGGATAAGCGTGTTTTCCCTGAATGGGCAAAGGCTGCATAGAGATTTGGACCTGACCTGGCGGAAGGTGGTCCCATCCAGTCGGATCCCATCTCGGAACCACAGCAGCTCAGGGGTGGGGCGGGCATCCCCACGGCTCCGACACGTCAGATTCGCAGGAATTCCAGCCACCAGAGACACAAAGGGGCCGCCCAGCACCTGGGGGGCTTCTGGGGGCACTGTGGGGTAGATTGGGGTCAGAGCTCTATCCTGGGCCCAGAGACCCCAATCTTCCTGGCTCTAACTGACCACCCCTCTGGGTTCCCTGGACTCTGGTAATCAGTTAGCACTGGCTGTCCCCCTGGGCTTCCCAGGGACAAGTGAGGGTCCTCACCCAGCACATGCAATTGGGCTGGTCGAGAGCGGAGGCCTGCTTGTGTGGCCTGGCACTCATATGAAGCTTGATCCTCTAGCTCCACGGGCCTAATGTAAAGATCGTGCTGGCCGCTGGCTGCATTCCCTGAAATCCAGTACCGGGACCACCCTGCAGTTGAGGAAGAGGCAGTCACACCAAGGCTCTGAGTTTCTGGCTCCCAGAAACTCCCTCCCCCCGCCCCCAGACATCCCACACTAGAAAGACACCCAAAAGTGGGTGCTGGGCCAGAGAGACTCTAACCCCCTCCCAATCCAGAGTCACAGCAAACTGGGGGTGGGTGAAAAAGTCAGAAAAAAGCAAAAGAGCAACTGCCATAGAAGTCCGATTAGATACTACCTCTGGAGTGAGCAGAGGGCTATGATAGGAGAAAGGAGAAAGGAAGTCTTCTGGGGAACGGCCAGTGAATGTGAGTAGTAGTCACGTGAGGGTCTACTTTAGAACTACTTGGCAAATCTTTCCTTTATGTTTTAGGTGCGTTTCTGCATTTACGTAATATTTCATAATGCAAATAAAAACCCCCTACTCCCCCCAAAGAAGCTAAAACTTCAGTTCTTCCAGATGTTCATCTAAACCCAACAATTTCCCAAATTTGAAAACATCAAAATAGAAACTTCAGATAAGGCCCAAGCCCAGCACCCCTACCTGGAGCCAACCCCTCCTGAGCAGAGAAAACAGTCTCACCTGGCAGGTCCCTTTCGCCCCCTAGAGCCAACCCATCCTTAGTCCACTGAACCAGCCCCCAGTATTCGCCCAGGGCACAGGGCAGCCGGGCCTCATCTCCCAGCAGTGCCACCAAGTCATCTGGTTGTTGCAGAAAATGGGGCGACAGACCTAGGAGGATCGGGGGAGGGAACCAGGGTTGAGTTTAAAAATGAGCTTAGCTCGGTCATTCAGGACCCAGGAGTCCAGCCTCCCAGAGTTCTCTTCCTGCAGAACTAGGTGTCTAAGCACACCCCCCCACACACACCCCGTTCCATCTACCCCAATAAAGAGGCATCTGGCAAACAATCCTCCCCCCAATTCACCCCCCCCCCCAGGTACCTGCATGCCCTCGGAGGCAGAAGAGGAGGACGAGGAGGGCGGGGACCAACATTCTGAATGTGTGTCCCCCAAGATCCCGTAGACTTGCTGTTGCACTGGCTTCCTTGAAAACTCCTTCCTCAACGGCACACCTCTCACCACCCTGGTCGGAGCTCCTTTCGCGCCCGACTCTTCGCCCTAGGCTAGGAGCCACCCCGTTTCTGGCCTGGAGCTCCCCAAGTCTGCTCAGCCGCAGGCTCCAACAATCTGAAACACCGGCGGTTTCCGCGCGCTTGGTCTCGGAGAAACCGGGGAGGGTCTGATCCCACTCGCCCCGCCCCCTGGGAGACCTGCCTCTTCCCATTGAGAAACTCCCGCGGCCAAGACGCGGATGAATGGGGGCACCGCAGGCCGGGGTCTCCCGGCAGGCGGGCGCCCCAGCCAAATTGGGGTCTGGGAGCCGGAACACCTGGGTCGAAGGAGGGCGTTCTGGTTGGGTTGGACACCTGCACCCTGCCAGGCTTGTGGGGGGCATGACGGGGGAGAATGGAAGAAACTTGCTCAGACTAGGTCCTGGAGGGAACGCGCCGAGTGGAAACGAAGCTATAAATGGGAGCCCCTGGGGCTTCGCTAGTTTCCGCGCCTTGGGGAGGCGGGGCTCGGGGCTCCCCTGGGTCTGCGGGTCAGGAAGAGGACACCGAGGTGCCTGGGGGCAACTGGGACTCCTGAGAAGAGGAGGGGGTTCAGTTCTATTCGCCTTAAAACCCCAGCTCAAAATATCCCTCCCCTGCCTTGTTACTGCTGCAAACCATAGCACTTCCAAGGATCCAGGAATCCAGGCCCCCAGCCCTTCCTTCCCGGAGACCCCGCAGTCCAGGCTCAGCCCCTCATCCCACTCGACTGTGGTTGCCGGGCGACGGCTGCGAGGCGGCGGTGCCCAAGCTGGGCCAGGCAGGGAGGCTGGGAACCGCGCAGCTTGTCCTGACGGCTGCATGCCGCCCAGCTGGGGCGTTCCCACGCTGCAGGCCGGCCGGTGCGCTGCGCAGCTGGCGGGGCAGGTGGGCGGGACCCCGAGCCGACCGAGGGGGGTCTGGGGGCCTGGGACCCTGGGTCTGACATTCCAGAGCCTGCAGGGATTGGGGGGGGGGGGCACACTCAGGTTCTCTGGCGTTCCTGAGCTCAGGTTCTTGTCTCTCCAAATGGCAGGGGCTTGGACTCCAGGATTCTAAGATAGGGCATTCAGACTTCCGTTGACTGAGAAACTAATGGCCTGCGAGTTTCTGGGGAGTTGGGGACTGAATTAGGTCTCCTGCCTGCAGCGTGGTGCAGTTGGGAGAGGAGGATAGGGCTCAGAAAATCAGGTCTTAAGTCTTAGAGTCCGTGGATTAACCACCAATCTCTCCCACCCCCACACAGGCCCAGGAGGATTTGAAAATCACAGACAGTGAACATCTGCCCTAAGCCCTGTGTGTGGTGGGGGGAAGGGTTGGAGGCCTAAACTCCTGGGTCCTTGGGGAGAAGCAGCTTCAGCCTTGGGCTGCTGAGTCTGAGAGGGGTGGGTCCTCAGGACACAGACTTCTAGGTCTGGGGGCCTGAGCTGGCTTCTGTTTGGGGAATCCAGACCCTGGATTTTGACAGAGGATGAGCTCAGAGCCAGGACTCCTGAGTCTTGGGGAGGAAGTCAGTTAGTAAGGCTGTTTTTCCAGACACCTGACATCGCTTCCCCTTCCTGGCTCTCTTGGGCCCCAGACATGGAAAAATGGAGAGTGGGAGGCCCCAGAAGTATCCAGAGAAGGAAAACAGCCAAGGTGGATGGTGGAAGGTTTGTGCTAATTAAAGTTTCCAGCAACTGACAGCTCTACACCCCGGCCCTGAGGGACACCATCTGGTGAGAGCCCCTACTGACAGAAAAGCCAGCTCTGCATCCAGTCCATTCCCCAGGACGTGTGGGGGGCAGTTGGGAGAGGGAATATGGGGGAGGGTGAGGAGTCAGTAATGGGAGGGAAGAGACTAGAGGGAACATCAAGGATGGAGCTGTGGGGGTTCAGGCCAGATGCCTCATTTTCTTCCTGGAGGAGGACCAGAGAAGGGAGTGGGAATGGGAGGAGGGGGGGAATGAGCCGTTCCAATTCCTGCAGGAGATAAGTAGGAAGAAGAAGCTTATCCCGTGTGTGTGTGTGTGTGTGTGTGTGTGTGTGTTGTGTGTGTTTGTGTGCACGCTGGGGTGGGGTGGGTAGGGCAGGCCAAGCAGCATTAGGGTTATAAAATTCTAAGACGGGACAATCAGGAGGGCTCAGCGATGGAGAAAGAAATAAAAGAAGTGTAGTCCCATATTGACTGAGAACAAATATTACTGATGGTCTGGTGTGTGAGAGAGACAGAGCATGGGGAGTGGGGAACAGAGATGAGAACAAAGAAAGACAGAAAGCAGAGACACATAAAGGCACAGAGACAGTGACATAGGTAAAGGTTGCCTGAGATGTAACCACTAATGGAGGGAGGGAGGGGGAGAGAGGGAGAGACAGAGGGAAGCTTTGTGAACCAGAATTCACATGGCCACAGGGTTCCCAAGCTGGGCTCTCTCCTATACCCACTTAGGGCAAGTGGTCTTGGACCCTGCCTTTCCCTCCACCCACTCTGATGGCCCTGCACGCTTGTCTACCTTTGACACTCTTTTACACATATGTACTCTTGTGTATACTTTCACAGATCATGTTGTTGTTTTTTTTTTAAGATTTTATTTATTTATTTGACAGAGATCACAAGTAGGCAGAGAGGCAGGCAGAGAGAGAGAGGAGGAAGCAGGCTCCCCACCAAGCAGAGAGCCCAATGCAGGGCTCGATCCCAGGATCCCGGGATCATGACCCAAGCCGAAGGCCGAGGCTTTAACCCACTGAGCCACCCAGGTGCCCCTCACAGATCATGTTTCACTCTCACTTCCTCCGTGCTCACATGCTCCTGCACTCATGCACACATATGCACATAGATATCTGCATTTCCACAGTCTCTCAGACACACTCTTGCACACTCTCCCCCAGAGACCCCTGATGGCAATGAGGACATGTCTACTCTGGGAAGGTAGAGACTTGCCAAGGTCATGTGCCAGGGGAGGGAAGAGCTGGGGAGTCCTAACCCCACACTGGGTCCAGCTGTCCACTTGGGTCTGACCGGCTGCCCCTTATCCCTGGCCCCAGCCAGGCCCTTGGGATCATGGGGACTGGGGAGGCACCGTGGAATGTTCCTGGCATGTGCTGACAGGGGATTTCATACCCCAGCTGGGCTGGGAGGAGGCTGCTGGGCAGAGGCCTGGAGCTGGAGACTTGGGACGGCAGCCGGGGGAGGCAGGGTCTGGGTTTCTGGGCCACTGACCACATCAGCCTCCTCACTCTCCTGGCCTCCGGGAGCCCGCTACACTCTGAGCTGCTCTCCCCCCTGAGGGGCTGTGAATGGGGAGAGGAGAGCAGGGGTGGAGGTGGCAGGAGAGAAGAAGGGTGAGACTGAAGAGGAGGAAAGGAGAGAGACAGAGGGACCGACTCACGGGAAGAGAAGAAAACAGAGAAAGAGGAGACAAAATGGGCGAAGAGAGACAATAAGAAAAGCCAGAGACGTAGGGAGAAGGACCCAGCGAAAGACAGAAACAGAGAGGAGGCAGGCAGTGGACCCTTTGGGAGCCACAGGCAGAGGACCTGAGATGGCTTTGAGGACACCCGTCAGGGCTGCCCTGCTCCTCATGGGGCTGCTGACCACAGGTGAGTGGGATCCTGGCCCTGTGACTCAGTGGCAAGTGGCCCTCATTTTCCATTCATGTTCTCCAGACTGACCCCTCTTTCCTCTCCTGCTGACACCCCTGTGTCCCCAGGCCTGGCCCAGTTGCCGCTTCCTGCCTCAGCCCCGCGAGGCTTCTGGGCTCTACCTGAAAACTTGACGGTGGTGGAGGGGGCCACTGCTGAGCTGCGGTGTGGGGTCAGCGCCCCCGGCAGTGCGGTGCAATGGGCCAAAGATGGGCTACTCCTGGGGCCGGATCCCAGGATCCCCAGGTTCCCGAGGTATCACCTGAAAGGGGACCCTAGTAGAGGTAAGTGGTCAGGGCCCGAGACCCTGAACCACGAGCAGGGGCTGCCTAAGGTCCTGACCTGCGACCCTTGGTCTCGCCTGCAGGTGAATTCCACCTGCTTATTGAAGCGTGTGACCTCAGCGACGACGCAGAGTATGAGTGCCAGGTCGGCCGCTCGGAGACAGGCCCTGAGCTTGTGTCTCCCAGAGTGATCCTCTCCATCCTGGGTACGGGTGACAGACCCCCAGGATGCATGCATCCAGATTTCCATCCCTCTCCTGTCCTGGGGTCCATGATTCAAGCCCCCAGTCCCAGACCCAAGGTGCACATCTGATGAGCACTGAGACTCCAAACCCAAATCCTCATCTTTTTCTCAGTGGTGGCAGCTTACCTCACACCTTTTCTCACCAGTGCCCCCCAAGGTGCTCCAGCTGACCCCCGAGGCAGGGAGCACAGTCACGTGGGTTGCTGGGCAGGAGTACGTGGTCAGCTGCCTGTCTGGGGATGCAAAGCCAGCACCCGACATCACCTTCTTACAGAGTAAGTGTGGGTGAACTGGCAGGAGCCCCTGGGGAGGGGAGGGTGTCCTCCTAGAGGTCCCAGAAAATAAGATATTCCTGAGCGATGGGGATGCAGGAACGGACTTGGGGAGATATTGAGGCCAGTGTGAGACCCTGGAATGGGAGGGAACCTACAGGGAGAGACACCAAAGTGATTGCAGGACTGGCAGTCTGGGACTCAGGGAAGAGGCTGAGGCTCCAGACGGAGATATGGGTGTCATCACGGGTGCAGAAGCAAGAAGCAGGGTGATGGAGGTGGGTGACTCAACCCGGCCAGGTGGTGAGGGCAAGGGTGAGGCCCAGGACCTCCAGCATTCAGGGAGGCCTCGGTGGAGGTCAAACCGAGCTGGAGCTTTTCCCCTGGAACCAGGAGGGAGGGGGCACTGTGTCCACCCTAAGGATTTCCAGGCCATTCTCCACAGAATCGACCTTGGGGGGAACCTGGCATCCCTCTAGCCCTCTTGTTGCCTCCAGGCGGACAAACAGTTTCTGACACCTCTGCTAATGTGAACGCGGGGTCCCAGGAGAAGCTCTTCACCACGGAGGCCACAGCCAGGTATGAAATTTGCGATGCCCTCCCCTCAGCCTGACCCCCAAGTTTCTCTGTGAGAACTCCAAGCATGGAGATTAGAGTCAGGCATGAACATCTGGGACCTAATTGTTCACAACAACCCTCCAAAACTAGTTCCAGAGCATCAAGTACAAGGATTTGGGCCAGGAGAGGGCCTCTGGAATCCCAATTTTCACTGCTGACCACTGCCCCCCCCCCCAGATCTCTTCCATGGAATTCTAGATCCTAGAGGAAATCAGCAAAGAGACTTAGACCAGGTGTGGGAACCTGGGATCCCCCACCTCTTCTCCCTGAGTCCCCAAATTTCAGATGATGACTCTGACTCTAGAACTCCAACTTCTCATCCCAGGGTGACACCCCAGAGCTCAGATAATGGGCAGCTACTGGTCTGTGAGGCGTCCAGCCCAGCATTGGACACCCCTATCCGGGTCTCAGTCACCATGAATGTTCTGTGTAAGTGGGGAACTGAGTCAGCTGTGGGCACGGAGGATGCGAAGCAGGATTTAGGGGGTCCTGGGTGAGTGCAGAGATTAGGGAAGGTTCAGGTTATCAAGGAGAAACACGGGGTTTCAAGGGCAAATTGTGGGGTCTGGAAAGAATGGATGGGCTCCCCAGACCCACTGAGTGATTGCTGCTTCCCAGTCCCCCCAGGACCCCCGGTCATTGAATGGCCGGGCCTGGACGAGGGGCACGTGCGGGCAGGACAGAGCCTTGAGCTGTTGTGTGTGGCCCGAGGGGGAAATCCACCAGCCACACTGCAGTGGCTGAAGGTGAGGACAGAGGCCGGCCTGGGGATGGGAGGGGTAGCGGGGAGGTGGGGGGAGGAGCTGGCCCTGAGCAGGTGCGGCTCTCTCTCCATCTCCAGAATGGCCAGCCCATGTCCACAGCATGGGGCACGGAGCATGCTGAGGCGGTGGCCCGTAGCATGCTGGTGATGACCGTGCGACCGGAAGACCACGGGGCGAGGCTCAGCTGTGAGGCCCAAAACAGCGTATCTACGGGGATCCAGGAACGCGGGGTCACGCTGCAGGTCACCTGTGAGTCCTGATCCCAGCTGCCCATCTGTCACTCCGTTCCCCAGAGAACCATCTGTTTGTGCCCCCAAATCATGCCTATCTGATGCCAAAGACCTTGTTATCTGTCCCCAGTCCCCTGTCGGGGCCGGTCTGTGAGGCATCCAGCCAAGTTTCACGTCTCTCCTCTGCCCGTCATCCCTGCAGTCCCCCCCAGTGCCATTACCATCTTGGGATCCGCATCCCAGTCCGAGAACAAGAACGTTTCGCTCTCCTGCGTCACCAAGTCCAGTCGCCCACGGGTCCTGTTGCGATGGTGGCTGGGCTGGCGGCAGCTGGTGCCCACGGAAGAGATGGTCATGGATGTGAGGCAGTGGCCAGACTCCTGGGTCTGAGGGAGGAGGGAGCCGAGGGCACAACTCCTGGATCTGGGAGAGGATGGGCCTGGCAGCCTGGGTGACTGAGTCTGGCCTCCAGGGTCTCACAGAGGAGGGGGTGGAGATGCTTTCTGTGTCCTTGCTAGGGCCTGGGGTGAGCCCAGACCTTGGGTACCGGGGATGGGAGTGCTGTTGTTGCCAAGTCTGCAGCTCGCTCCTTGGCAGGGCCTGCATGGCGGCCACATCTCCATGTCCAACCTCACGTTCCTGGTGCGGCGAGAAGACAATGGTCTGACTCTCACGTGTGAGGCCTTTAGCGAGGCCTTCACCAAAGAGACCTTCAAGAAGTCACTCACCCTGAATGTGAAATGTGAGTGAGCCTCCACCCTTGCCCCCCCCCGGGGTGCCCCATTCCTTAGAGACCCTCCCCCCAACCCTCAGGCCCAACGCAGAGAGAAAAGCCACTCTTCTTGCTTTCCTCACAGATCCTGCCCAGAAGTTGTGGATAGAGGGCCCCCCAGAGGGACAACGCCTCCGGGCTGGGACTCGAGTGAGGCTGGTGTGTCTGGCCATTGGAGGCAACCCAGAACCCTCTCTTACCTGGCTCAAGGTTGGTGCCAAACAAGGGCTTAGGGAGGTGGCCAGAAAGGGCTGTGGGGTGGGGTTGCGGAAGACAGAGCCCCTTTCTGTCTCCTCCAGAGTCTTCGGAAATGTTGGAAAAATGTGAATTTCTTGAAAAATACTAAAGAGTTTGAGTTTTGGTAGGGAACTGGAAAAGACACAAATGCCATTAGGATGAAACGGAATCCTAGGAAAACTCTGGGAATTCTGGAGAAAAGGCAATTAATTTCATCAAAAGTAAAGGAAATTCTGGTTAAATCTTAGGGATTCAGGGGCGCCTGGGTGGCTCAGTGGGTTAAGCCGCTGCCTTCGGCTCAGGTCATGATCCCAGGGTCCTGGGATCGAGCCCCACGTCGGGCTCTCTGCTCATCGGGGAGCCTGCTTCCTCCTCTCTCTCTGCCTGCCTCTCTGCCTACTTATAATCTCTATCTGTCAAATAAATAAATAAAAAATCTTAAAAAAAAAATCTTAGGGATTCAGACGAAATGGCTGGAATTTTAGGGAAGGAACAAGTATTGCAGGTCCCAGGACAATGATGGGCAAAGGCTAGAAATTTGGGGGAAAGACTAATTATTCCACAGAACTTGAAAATTTATTAATATAAAATTCCGTTCATGGGATTTGGAGGTAAGAAAGTGAAATTCCATTAAAATTAAAAGAAATTCAGGACACCTGGGTGGCTTAGTCAGTTAAGCATCTGCCTTTGGCTCAGGTCATGATCTCAAGGTTCTGGGATTGAGTCAGGATCCCTGCTCAGCAAGGAGCCTGCTTCTCCCTCTGCCTGCCACCCCCACTGCTTGTACTCTCAAGCTCGCTTTCTCTCCCTCTCTCTCTCTTGCTCGCTCTCTGGTACATAAATAAATAAATAAAATCTTAAAAAAAAAAAAACCACAACAAACCTTGGGGTGCCTGGGTGGCTCAGTGGGTTAAAGCCTCTGCCTTCAGCTTAGGTCATGATCTCAGGGTCCCAGGATCAAGCCCTGCATCCAGCTCTCTGCTCAGCAGGGAGCCTGCTTCCTTCCCCTCCCATCCCCTCTGTCTACTTGTGATCTCTGTCTGTCAAATGAATAAATAAAATCTTAAAAAAAAAAAAACCTTGAGGGGCGCCTGGGTGGCTCAGTGGGTTAAGCCGCTGCCTTCGGCTCAGGTCATGATCTCAGGGTCCTGGGATCGAGTCCCGCGTCGGGCTCTTCTGCTCAGCAGGGAGCCTGCTTCCTCCTCTCTCTCTCTCTGCCTGCCTCTCTGCCTACTTGTGATCTCTCTCTGTCGAATAAATAAATAAAATCTTTAAAAAAAAAACCTTGACTAAAATAAAATAAAATAAAATAAATTCTGAGCGAATTCTGAGAAAATCCTGGGAACTTAGGGGGTAGTGAAAATTCCAGGGGAAAGACTAGGAATTATAGAAATGAAATTTAATTGGGTGAGTTGGGGGAAAATGCCAAGAATTTGGTCAATACAAAGGATTCTAGTAAAAGACTAGTGTAAGGGACACCTGGGTGGCTCAGTGGATCAAAGCCTCTGCCTTCGGTTCAGGTCATGATCCGAGGATCCTGGAATTGAGCCCTGCATCCGGCTCTCTCAGCAGGGAGCCTGCTTCCTCCACTCTCTCTGCCTGCTTCTTTGCCTGCTTGTGATCTCTGTCTGTCAAATAAATAAATAAAATCTTAAAAAAAAAAAAAGACTAGTGTAATAAGGGAATATTGGGAAAAGATTCAGAAATCTGTGAAAGACTATGAAATTAAGGGAACAATCGAAGGAAATTTGGGGGGAAAGTGGGAATTTTAAGAAAAAGAACTAAAGATAGGAAAAGATGAAGAAATTCTGGGAAAGGCTTGGGGATTCCATGGGACTTTCCTGGCGTGTGGTTGTTTGCTTAGTTGGAATGGATTTTGAGGAGTGGAGGGGAAGGTCAGCAGGGGGCACCAACCATTGCTGGCCTCCAGAGAGCCGTGAAGGTGGGGCGCAGAGATGGGGCGTGGGACTGGAGGTGGGTTCCCTCTGCAAAACCTCAGGGCTCTGGTGACCCAGGATAGGCTCTGGGGCCCCTGGTGGGAGGTGCTCTATTCTAGTCCCCATTCCTCTACCTTAGCTGGGTTCCAGGGGAAGGAGGCCCCTTTTCCTCATCACACGAATGGGGCTGTTTCTGGGGTAATGGCAGGGCAAGGCGGTCCCCCAGTCAGTGTTTGTCCTCAGGATTCCCGGACGGTGACCGAACCGCGGCAGCCCCAGGAGCCGCGGCGGGTGCAGCTGGGAAGTCTGGAGAAGTCAGGGAGCACGTTCTCCCGAGAGCTTGTACTGATCACGGGTCCATCCGACAACCAGGCGAAGTTCACGTGCAAGGCGGGTCAACTCAGCGCATCCACGCAGCTTGTGGTGCAGTGTGAGTGCGCTCCCAGCCAGGGTCTGGGGGAGGGCTTGGTCGCGGCAGGGAACTAAGCCAGAGCCAGGCTGCGGGACAGTGCATACATACCGAGAGCCAGGACGCTGCTGCAGAGCCTGGGATCTAGGCAAGGCGGATGCAGTTCTGAGTCTTTCTCTTCTGGTCTGTTCTTGAAGTTCCCCCTACCAACGTGACGATCTTGGCCAACGCCACAGCTCTGCGCCCAGGGGATGCGTTAAACTTAACTTGCGTCAGTGTTAGCAGCAACCCTCCCGTCAATTTATCGTGGGATAAGGAAGGGGAGAGGTGAGAGCACCAGTGGCCCCTCCTCTGTCTGGTTCTGGTCAGGCCCCTTCACGGTTTGTGCCCTCCTCCCCACCCCTGGCTGGTGTCCTGTCCTGTACCTACCACTCCTCTGGCTCTGATTTCATCTCTGTGCTAGCCCTGACCTGACCCTACCACCCCTCCTCCGGCCACAGGCTGGAAAGCGTGGCCACACCACCCCGTAGTGCCCCATTCAAAGGCTCTGCAGCAGCTAGGAGCATCCTTCTGAGACTGTCATCCCGAGACCACGGCCACCGAGTGACCTGCCAAGCCCACAGCCCTGAACTACGGGAAACCATGAGCGCCTTCTACCGCCTCAACGTGTTGTGTATGTGGAACCCCTCTTGATTTCCTCCCAACCTTACACTACTTGGGTCTTTACCTTGACACCGTCCTTTATCTCCATTCTAAAGCTTGAAACTTTCCTGATCTTTATCATGGACCCTGGCTCTACACCAATTCCTATCCTGCACAACCTCTGTTTTGCCTTCTATTCTAACCCCTGCTGTGAACCCTCCTGAACTTCTCTCCAACTTTTTTTTTTTTTTTTTGCATTTTAAAAAATTAACGTATAATGTATTATTTGCCCCAGGGGTACAGGTCTGTGGATCATCAGGCTTACACATTTCACAGCACTCACTATAGCACATACCTTCCCCAGTGTCCATAACCCAGCCAGCCTATCACTACCTCCCCACCCCCCAGCAACCCTCAGTTTGCTTCATGAGGTTAAGTCTCTCTTATGGTTTGTCTCCCTCCCAATCCCATCTTTTTTTTTTTTTTAAGATGTTTTTATTTATTTGTTTGACAGCTAGAGATCACAGAGAGGTAGGCGGTTGGGGGGGGGGAAGCAGGCTCCCCACTGAGCAGAGAGCCCAACGAGGGGCTCGATCCTAGGAACCCGGGACCATGACCCGAGCCGAAGGCAGAGGCTTTAACCCATTGAGCCACCCAGGCGCCCCATCTCCCAATCCCATCTTGTTTCATTTTCTCCCTCCCTACCCCCCATGACCCCCCTTCCTGCCTCTCAAATTCCTCATATCAGTGAGATCATAGGATAATTGTCTTTTTCTGGTTGATTTATTTCACTTAACATAATACCCTCTAATTCCATCCACATCATTGCAAATAGAAAGAGTTCATTCCTTTTGATGGCTGCATAGTATTCCAGTGTGTGTGTGTGTGTGTGTGTGTGTGTGTGTGTCCACGTCTTCTTTATCCATTCATCTGTTGATGGACATCTAAGTTCTTTCCATAGTTTGGCTGTTGTGGACATTGCTGCTATAAACATTCAGGTACATGTGCCCCTTTGGATCACTACATTTGTATCTTTAGGGTAAATACCCAGTAGGGTGATTGCTGGGTCATAAGATAGCTCTATTTTTAACTTTTTGAGGAATCTCCATACTATTTTCCAGAGTGGCTACACCAGCTTGCATTCCCACCAACAGTGTAGGAGGGTTCCCCTTTTTCTGCACCCTTGCCAAGTTCTGTCATTTCCTGACTTGTTAATTTTAGCCATTCTGACTGGTGTGAGGTGGTATCTTATTGTGGTTTTGATTTGTATTTCCCTGATGCCGAGTGATGTTGAGCAATTTTTCTTGTGTCTATTGGCCATTTGGATGTCTTCTTTGCTGAAATTCATGTTCATGTCTTCAACTGTTCATGTCTTCTGCCCATTTCTTGGTTGGATTATCTGTTCTTTGAGTGTTGAGTTTGCTAAGTTCTTTTTTTTTTTTTTTTTTTTTTGAGTTTGCTAAGTTCTTTATAGATTTTGTATACTAGCCCCTTTTCTGATATGTCATTTGTGAATATCTTCTCCCATTCTGTCAGTTGTCTTTTGGTTTTGTTGACTGTTTCCTTTGCTGTGTAAAAGCTTTTTATCTTGATGAAGTCTCAATAGTTCATTTTTTGCCCTTGTTTCCCTTGCTTTTGGTGATGTTTCTAGGAAGAAGTTGCTGAGGTTGAGGTTGAAGAGGTTGCTGCCTATGTTCTCCTCAAGGATTTTGATTGATTCCTGTCTCACATTGAGGACTTTCATCCATTTGGAGTCTGTTTTTGTGTGTGCAGTGTAAGGAAATGGTCCGGTTTTATTCTCCTGCGTGTGGCTGTCCAATATTCCCAGCACCATTCGCTGAAGAGACTTTTTTTTCCATTGGGCATTCTTTTTTGCTTTGTTGAGGATTAGTTGACTATAGAGTTGAGGGTCCCTTTCTGGGCTCTCTATTCTGTTTCATTGATCTATGTGTCTGTTTTTGTGCTAAGTACCATACTGTCTTGATGATGACAGCTTTGTAATAGAGTTTGAAGTCTGGAATTGTGATGCTGCCACCTTTGGTTTTATTTTTCAACATTCCTATGGCTATTTGGGGGCTTTTCTGGTTCCATATAAATTTTGGGATTATTTGTTTCATTTCTTTGAAAAAAATTGATGGTATTTTGATAGGGATTCATTAAATGTGTGGATTGCTTTAGGTAACATAGACATTTTTCACAATATTTGTTCTTCCAATCCATGAGCATGGAATGTTTTTCCGTTTCTTTGTGTCTTCCTCAATTTCTTCCATGAGTACTTTATAGTTTTCTTCCAAAGACTTTATACAGAGTATTTGTCTCTTTGATTACATTTATTCTTAGGTATCTTATGATTTTGGGTGCAACTGTAAATGGGATGGACTGCTTAATTTCTCTTTCTTCTGTCTTGCTGTTGGTGTATAGAAATGCAACTGATTTCCATGCATTAATTTCATATCCTGACACTTTACTGAAATCCTATATGAGTTCTAGCTGTTTTGGAGTACAGTCTTTGGGTTTTCCACATAAAGTATCATATCATCTGCAAAGAGTGAGAGTTGGACTTCTTCTTTGCCAACTTGGTTGCCTTTTATTTCTTTTTGTTGTCTGATTGCTGAGGCTAGGACTTCCAGTACTATATTGAATATCAGTGGTGATAGTGGACATCCCTGCCATATTCCTGACCTTAGGGGAAAAGCTCTCAGTTTTTCCCCATTGAGAACGCTATTTGTTGTGGGTTTTTCATAGATGGTTTTGATGATATTGAGGTATGTACTCTCTATGCCTACACTGTGAAGAGTTTGGATCAAGAATTTTGTCAAATGCTTTTTCAGCATCTACTGAGAGTATCATATGGTTATTGTTCTTTCTTTTATTGATGTATTTTATCACATTGATTGATTTGCAGATGTTGAGCCAACCTTGCAGCCCAGGAATAAATCCCACTTGGTCGTGGTGAATAATCCTTTTAATGTACTATTAGAGCCAATTGGCTATATTTTGGTGAGAATTTTTACATCTGTGTTCATCAAGGATATTGGTCTGTAATTCTCCTTTTTGATGGGGTCTTTGTCTGGTTTTTGGATTAAGGTAATGCTGGCCTCATAAAATGAGTTTGGAAGTTTTCCTTCCATTTCTATTTTTTGGAACAGTTTCAGGAGAAGAGGTACTAATTCTTCTTTAAATGTTTGGTAGAATTCCTCTGGGAAGCCATCTGGCCCTGGGCTCTTGCTTTTTGGGAGATTTTTGATGACTGCTTCAATCTCCTTACTGGTTATGGGTCTGTTCAGGTTTTCTATTTCTTCCTGGTTCAGTTTTGGTAGCACATACGTCTCTAGGAATGCATCCATTCTTCCAGATTGTCAAATTTGCTGGAGTATAGTAATATGTTCATAATATGGTTTTATAATTGTATTTCTTTGGTGTTGGTTGAGCTCTCCTCTTTCATTCATGATTTTATTAATTTGGGTCCTTCCTCTTTTCTTTTTGATAAGTCTGGCCAGGGCTTTATCAATCTTATTAATTCTTTCAGAGAACCAGCTCTTAGTTTCACTGATTTGTTCTACTTTTCTTTTGGTTTCTATTCCATTGATTTCTGCTCTGATCTTTATTACTTCTCATCTCCTGCTGGGTTTAGGTTTTCTTTGCTGTTCTTTCTCCAGCTCCTTTAGGGGTGGGGTTAGGTTGTGTATTTGATAACTTTCTTGTTTATTTCATTTTTTTAAAAAAAGATTTTATTTATTTATTTGACAGACAGAGATCACTAGTAGGCAGAGAGACAGGCAGAGAGAGAGGAAGGGAAGCAGTCTCCTGGTCAAGCAGAGAGCCCAATGCGGGGCTCAATCTCAGGACCCTGGGATCACGACCTGAGCCAAAGGCAGAGGCTTTAACCCACTGAGCCACCCAGGCACCCCTCTTTTTTAAAAGATTTTATTTATTTATTTGACACAGAGAGAGAGATCACAAGTAGACAGAGAGAATGGGGGAAGCAGGCTCTCCACTGAGTAGAGAGGCCAATGTAGGACTCGATCCTGGGGCCCTGAGATCATGACCTGAGCTGAAGGCAGAAGCTTAACCCACTGAGCCACACAGGTGCCCCACCTTTCTTGTTTCTTGAGAAATAGCTTGTATTGCTATATACTTTCCTCTCAGGACCACCTTTACTGTGTCCCAAAGATTTTGAACAGTTGTGTTTTCATTTTTATTTGTTTCCATGAATTTTTTAAATTTATTATTTAATTTTCTGGTTGACCCATTCATTCTTTAGTAGGATGCTCTTTAGCCTCCATGTATTTGAGTTCTTTCCAACTTTCCTCTTGCAATTGAATTCTAGTTTCAGAGCATTGCAGTCTGAAAATATGCAGGGAATGATCCTAATCTTTTGGTACTGGTTGAGACCTGATTTGTGACCCAGGATGTGATCTATTCTGGAGAATGTTCTATGTGTACTAGAGAAGAATGTGTATTCTGTTGTTTTGGGATGGTATGTTCTAAATATATCTGGTATTCCCATCTGGTCCAGTGTGTCATTTAAAGCCTTTATTTCCTTGTTGATCTTTTGCTTAGATGATCTGTCCATTTTGTTAAGGGGGGGTGTTAAAGTCCTCCACTATTATTGTATTATTGTTGATGTGTTTCTTTGATTTTGTAATTGTTATTATTCATTATTAATTGGTTCATATAATTGGCTGCTCCCATATTAGGGGTATAGATATTTAAAATTTTTAGATCTTCTTGCTGGACAGGCCTTTTAAGTATGATATAGTGTCCTTCCTCATCTCTTACTATAGTCTTTGGCTTAAAATCTAATTTATCTGATATAAGGATTGCCACACCAGCTTTCTTTTGATGTCCATTAGCATGGTAAATTGTTTTCCACCCCCTTTAAATCTGGAGGTGTCTTTGGGTCTAAAATGAGTTTCTTGTAGACAGCATATCAATGGGTCTTGTTTGTTTATCCATTCTGATACCTTATGTCTTTTGATTGGAACATTTAGCTCATTTACATTCAGGGTAACTATTGAAAGATATGAATTTAGTGCCATTGTATTGCCTGTAAGGTGACTGTTACTGTATATTGTCTCTCTGTTCCTTTCTGGTCTGTTACTTTTAGGCTCTCTCTTTGCTCAGAGGACCCCTTTCGATATTTCCTATAGGGCTGGCTTGTTGTTTGCAAATTCTTTTAGTTTTTGATTGTCCTGGAAGCTTGTCTCTCCTTCTATTTTCAATGAGAACCTAGCTGAATATAGTATTCTTGGCTGCGTATTTTTCTTGTTTAGTGCTCTGAATATATCATGTCAGTCCTTTCTGGTCTGCCAGGTCTCTGTGGATAGGTCTGCTGCCAATCTAATATTTCTACTGCTGTGTGTTACAGACCTCTTGTCCTGAGCTGCTTTCAGGATTTCAGGATTTTCTCTTTGTCGCTGAGACTTGTAAGTTTTACTATTAGATGACAGGGTATGGACCCATTTTTATTGATTTTGAGGGGGGTTCTTTGTGCCCCTTGGATTTTGATGCTTGTTCCCTTTGCCATTTATGGAAAGTCTTTGCTATAATTTGTTCCAATATACCTTCTGACCCCCTTTCTCTTTCTTCTTCTTCTGGGATCCCAATTATTCTATTTATTTATTTTCTTTTTTAGAGAGAGAGAGAGAATGAGAGAGAGCATGAAAGGGGAGAAGGTCAGAGGGAGAACCAGACTCCCTGCAGAGCTGGGAGCCAGATTCAGGACTCAGTCCCATGACTCTGGGATCATGACCTGAGCCAAAGGCAGTGGCTTAACCAACTGATCCACTTAGGTGCCCCAGGGATCTCAATTATTCTAATATTGTTTCATCTTATGGTATCACTTAGATCTCGAATTCTCCCCTCATGGTTCATTAGTCGTTTATCTCTCTTTTTCTCAGGTTCTTTATTCTCCATTATTTGGTCTTCTGTATTACCAATTCTCTCTTCTACCTCATTCATCCTAGCAGTAAGAGCCTCCATTTTTTATTGCACCTCAGTAATAGCTTTTTTTAAAATTTCAACTAAGTTAGATTTTAGTTCTTTTATTTCTCCAAAAAGGGATTTTTATCTCTCCAGGAAGCGATTCTCTAGTATCTTCCATGCTTTTTTTGAGCCCAGCTAGCACCTTGGTAATCATCATTCTGATCTCTGGTTCTAACATCTTACTAATGTCTGAATTGATTAGGTCCCTAGCTGTTGGTACTGCTTATGTTATTTTTTTTTTTTTTGAGGTGAGTTTTTCCACCTTGTCATTTTATCTAGATAAGAATAGATGAATGAGAGAACAAAATACTAACAGGGTAGCAACAACCCCCAGAAAAATATACACTAACCAAATTGGAAGAGACCCAAAACTCGGGGGTGGGGGAGAAGAAAAAAAAAAAAAACATGTATATATATATATATTAGACTGCTGAAAAGAACAGAGCTACACACTTGATTTGGGGTGTTTTAAAGAAAGAAAAACTTACATATATACAAAAATAAGGGTAATCATGATGAAGGGATAGAATATGTCTGTAAAGATGAAAATTTTAAAAAAAATTCTAAAAAAGGAATTGATAAGAAGTAGTTGAAAAAAGAAAAAAAAGAGGAAAGAATGCGATCAGGCTGGAGACTAGAACAAAGCCATGCACTAGATTTAGGGTATATTTTGATCTAGTAGAGGAAATTGTATCCCAAAATTATAAAGAAAAAAAAATCTTTACGTATACAAAAAAATAAGGTTAAATACAATGAAGGGATAAAATATAACTATAACAATGAAAATTTAAAAGGTTTTTAAAATGGTATTGATAAGATAAAATTGTTTAAAAATGTTAAAATAGGAAAGAGGAAAAAAATTAAAAGATAGAATAAGAAAAAATAAAATTTTAAAAATTTAACTTTGAAAGACTAAAAGATCATGGGAAAAAAACATGAATTCTATGTGTTGCCTTCCCCTAGCTCTGGAGTTCCACAGATCTCATTGATTGGTGAACTTGGTCTTGGCTCGCTGATCTTGTTGATATTCTGGGGGAGGGGTCTGTTACTATGATGCTCAAATGTCTTTGCCCCAGATTGAATTGCACTGCCCTTGCTGGGGGCCAGGCTAAGAAATCTGCTCAGGTTTGCTCTCTGGAGTTTTTGTTCCCTATAAGTTTTCCATAGAGCTTTCCTGTTTCCTGTTTTCCTGAACATCCTCCTTAGAGGATGGGAATGAAAATGGCAGCCTCCCAATTTCTAGCCCAGAGGAGATGAGAGCTCAGGCCCCACTCCTCAATGTGCCCTCAGAGAAAAGCCATCAATCCCCCCCATCTCCCTGGTCTCTGGCCATGTTCCAAGATCACCCAGCCTGTGACGGAGCATTTCTATCTCTGGCACACTACCCGTTTGGAGTCTCCAAACCCAGCAGATTCCTGCAGAGTGCTTTCATGCTGCTCCTCCCAGAGGAAAAAGGAGGGGGTCTCCCCAGGTTTGCCACTTGTGGGGTCCCTGCTCGAAGAGCAGTGGTTCGACTGTGCCACGGATCACAGTTTAAGGTAACTCTGAGCTGAGAGCTCACTCCTCGGCTCTGTCTCTGTAGCTGGCTTCCTGCTCTGATACTTGGGAGCTCTGCTACACTCAGACACCCTTGATCATTCTGTGACCTGGCAGAACCTGAGACCAAACTGTCTCTGCAAGGGTTTTACTTCCCACTTAGCCTCTGGAGTGACGTCCCTCAATGGAGCAGACTTCTAAAAGTTCTAATTTTGTGCTCTGCTGCTCCACCACTTGCCAGGAGCTGGCCCTCCTCCCGAGGTCTATCTTCCTGTATATCATTTTGGATTCACTTCTCCGCATGTCCTACCTTCCGGAAAGTGGTTGGTTTTCTGTTCTAGAGTTGCTGCTCTTCCTCTCTTCTATCTCCTGTTGAGTTTTTAGGTGTTCAGAATGGTTTTATAACTATGTAGCTGAACTCTTGGGACCTGATATTTCGGTCTCCTACTCCTCAGCCATCTTGCTCTGGAGGCCTTCTCTCCATCTTTTCTTTTTTTATTTTTTTAAGATTTTATTTATTTATTTGAGAGAGAGACAATGAGAGAGAGCATGAGTGAGGAGAAGGTCAGAGGGAGAATCAGACTCCCCATGGAGCTGGGAGCACTATGCAGGACTTGATCCCAGGACTCCGGGATCATGACCTGAGCCAAAGAGACAGTCGTCCAACCAACTGAGCCACCCAGGCGTCCCTTCTCTCCATCTTTTAACCTGACTCTAGCCTTTACTCTCTTCCTAAGCTAGATCCTAACCTCTATCCTGAACTCATAATAGCTGAGCTCATCTCTGAATACCTTGTCCACAACCTTCAGTCTATTCATGACTCCAACTTTAACCCTTATACCTCATCTCAAATCCATCCCAGAACCCAACCTTTACAACAATCTTGACTCTTGGTGGCGCCCTTCCCACAGACCCTCCGGAGTTCCTGGGAGAGCAAGTGTTTGTGGTGACTGCGGTGGAGCAGGGCGAGGCACTGCTGCCAGTGTCTGTATCTGCCAACCCTGCCCCTGAGGCCTTCAACTGGACCTTCCGTGGCTACCGCCTCAGCCCAGGTGCGTGGAGAGGCCACAGAAAGGGGTGCAGGTCTCCCGTACCGGAGAGACAGGCTCCTCACACTGATCTCCCCCAGCTGGTGGCCCGCGGCATCGCATCCTGTCTGGTGGAGCCCTGCAGTTATGGAATGTGACCCGCGCTGACGACGGCTTCTATCAGCTGCATTGCCAGAACTCGGAGGGCACCGCTGAAACTCTAGTGCGGCTGGATGTACACTGTGAGGCCCCATCATCAACCTAGGAAACTAAGGAGTTCTGGGAACCCCGCCCCCCTGCTAACCACACCCACTCAGGGACTCTTGCCCAATGTGGAGTCTCGTCTTGTGGAAGCTCTGCCTACCTAGGGATGTCCACTCATCCTGAAAGCCTCTCATTTTGGGATCCTCCACTGTGATGGAGTCATTCCCACTTTGGGAACTCTACCCACTAGAGAGACCTTACGTGGAATCTGCTCAGACAGGGGACCACCTACATGGGACTCAGTCTCATCAGGAAGCCCTGGGGTGCCTGGGCAGGTCAGTCAGCCAGGCATCTGACTTTTGATTTCAGCTCAGATCATGATCTCAGGGTCCTGAGATTGAGCCCTGGCTCCTCTGTGCTCAGGGTGAAGCCTGCTTAAGACTTCAGATTCTCTCTCCCTCTCCCTCTGCACACATGAGCTCTGTGTATGCAGGAGCTCTCTCCCTCTTTCTCTGTCTCTCAAAAAACAAACAAACAAACAAACAAAGGAGTGGGGAGGCACCTGGGTGGCTCAGGAGGTTAAGCCTTTGCCTTCGGCTCAGGTCATGATCTCAGGGTCCTCGGATCCAGCCCCACATCAGCCTCTCTGCTCAGCGGAGAGCCTACTTATCCCTCTCTCTCTCTCTGCCTGCCTCTCTGCCTACTTGTGATCTCTGTCTGTCAAATAAATAAATAAAATCTTAAAAAAAAATAGAAAGAAAGGAAGGAAGCCAAACCCACTGTGGAAGATCCACTTCCATACAATCCTGGAACTCCACCAGACCTCCTCTTGTCACCACAGAGGCACAGTATGGTGGAGGGTGGGGGAATGCCTCACTAACCCTGAGAGCTTTACTCCAAGTGCTCTGCATAAAGGGCAGACTGCATACCTGTGACTTTCCTGAGCACCTCTAAGACACCTCTCCCACCTGGGGCCTTCTCCCACCATCATCTATCTGTATGGCACAAGTGCCTTCCCCAATTCCTTGCCTCTTCAGATGCTCCCACTATCCGAGCTCTCCAGGACCCAACTGAGGTGAATATTGGGGGTTCTGTGGACATAGTCTGCACCGTTGATGCCAATCCCATCCTTCCAGAGATGTTCAGCTGGGAGAGGCTGGTAAGGATCCAACCTTTGGTCAATGGAGGTGGGGGCTGGTGGATGTGGTTTCTTGACTGTGAGCTCCTTGGGGGGAGGGATCACAGCTATATGATCCTATATAATGATATATTTGTTGGGACATCCTCCAAGAACTAACTAACTGTTGAATGGCAGATGAATGGATGCATGAGTGGGTAGGTAAACAAATGAGTGGGTGGCAGGTGGATGGATAGGTAGGTAGATGGTACATAAATGGAGGGAAGAACATATGGACAAACAGACAAGTGAATAGATAAATGATGAATAGATGAGTGACTAAATAGTTGAATGAGAGAAATGAATAGATAAATTGACTATATTAGAGGGTACATAGATAGATAAATACACCATTAGTAGGGCACCTGGGTGGCTCAGTGGGTTGAGCCTCTGCCTTTGGCTTGGGTCATGATCTCAGGGTCTTGGGATGAAGCCCCGCATCAGACTCTCTGCTCAGTGAGGAGCCTGGTTCCCCCTCTCTTTCTGCCTGCCTCTCTGCCCACTTGTGATCTCTCTTTCTGGCAAATAAATAAATAAATAAATAAAATCTTTAAAAAAATAAGCCATCAGTGGAAAGATGTCTGTGAAAGAATGATGGATGGATGTATGGATGGATGGATGGATAGGCAGATGGATGGATGGATGCATGGGTCAATGGAGAGACGGATAAACAGTAGTAGTTAAATCAACTGATGAACATTTGCATGTACTTATGGGTATGTGCATGTATGAGTAAATAGAAGGGGTGAATGGGTAGAGAGATGGAAGGGTGGATAGGTGGAAGGCAGAACGAAGATAAATGAATGGATGAATGCACAAAAGGATGACGGAGAGGTAGATGAATGGATAGATAAATGAATAAATCAATGCAGAGATGGATGGTTAAATAGATGGTGGATGGGTAGATAGGTCATTCTGAGCATGAATGATTGGGTAAATTAATGGGTGAATAATTTTCTTGATTGGTGGATGAATGGATGGGCCCAGGAATAAATGCGTGGATAGATGGATGGATGACTCAGGGAATGGAAAGATGGGGGAATGATTTCTTTGCTAGATCTATGGAGGATGACTGTGTCTGGAAGAATAAAGATGGACCCAGTTTGGGGGAGAATGAGGCTGGGGCCAGACTTGATGGGGGGAGCATCTCCTGTATCTTGTGCCTCAAGGGAGAAGAGGAGGAGGACCAGAGCCTGGAGGACATGGAGAAAATGTCAAAGGGAGCCACAGGGCGTCTTCGAATTCACCATGCCAAACTGGCCCAGGCTGGTGCTTACCAGTGCATTGTGGACAATGGAGTGGCACCTCCAGCCCGAGGACTGGTCCGACTTGTTGTCAGATGTGAGTAACACCCAAACTCTGATTTTAAGGCCTCCACTAAACTCACATCTCTCATGTCCTTCCACATACCTCATTTGACCAACAACCCCTTCTAGTTCCTCCCCAGGTGGAGCACCCCACTCCCCTAACTAAGGTGGCTGCAGCTGGAGACAGCACCAGTTCTGCCACCCTCCACTGTCGTGCCCGAGGTGTCCCCAACATCGTCTTCACTTGGACCAAAAATGGAGTCCCTCTGGATCTCCAGGATCCCAGGTGACTGAAGGCCTAGCCAGGGAGCACACTAGTCCTAACTTTGGTCCTCCAACCCCAGTTACCTTTCCTGAACTCTGTCCCACTCCCCGCCCTAGGTACACAGAGCATACATACCACCAGGGTGGCATCCACAGCAGTCTCCTGACCATTGCCAACGTGTCTGCAGCCCAGGACTACGCCCTCTTCACTTGCACAGCCACCAACACCCTTGGCTCCGATCACACCAACATTCAACTCGTCAGCATCAGTATGGTGGGAGTGGGCTGTGAGGGTGTTGGGCAGATGCTCCCTGGGTCTATCTGCAAGTCTAGTTGGCCCAGAAAGGCAGTGTTCCCCAAACCTGAGAAGTGTTTATGAACGGAGATGGAGTTTTAGCCTGCCTTGAAAATACTAGTGGAGACTGGATCTTCAGGGAACCTCACAACAAGGAAAAGAAGTGGGGGATTATTGGCCCAAGTAATTAAAAAGTAGGTTGTCAGGAGTTGCTGGATTTAGGTTCAGCTATCATCAAGAACTATCTGACTCTTAGGTCTGCTTTTCTGTGTTGGTTTTATTCTAAGGCTCTTCATAGAGGCTGTTAGACTTCCCAGGGGAAATGGAATTTTTTTCTCTTCCTAACAGTGGTATGAAATTACTAGACTTATGATTTATTGGCTCTATTCAGGTCACATCCCACCCCTATACCAACCCTGTGGTCAGGGAAGGCGACATCCTGGTTGGCTTGGCTCAGTCATGTATCTCTCCTACAAGGAGTGGGGTCATTTCCATCAGAAGTACCTGGTCTGAGAATGTGGACAAGTGGTTTTCCAAAGGATACTCAGGGTTCTGCAACCAGAAGAAACAAGGAATGAATGTGACATAGGCACCAAAAAACTCACACAAGGAACGTATGTCATATACAGCCAGGGCTGATAATTGTCAAGTCTATTTGCAAATTTGCCTACATGCTAAAATTTATTTGTAACTCCCAAATCAATACTCCTGCTGCTTTCTTGGTCATTTGGGAATATGTACAGAGCAGATAAAAAAAATTGAGTCACCCAATGAACATATTTTCGGTTGGGTTAGAACAAGGTGACACTCTGCTTTCTTGCCCCAGCTTTCACACTATAAGGAAATGTCCTCTCTGTAGTCTATTTAGTCCCACATGTATTGCACTTTTGTGCTTTTTGTTAGTGATTTTGCTATTTAAAGTGGCCCTTAGCTATAGTGCTGATATGCTGTCTAGGGTTCCTAAGGATAGGGAGAAAACACTTCTGTTGGATAAGCTTCATTCAAACATGAATTGTAACACTGTTTGGCAATGAGCCAAACACTGTGAGCTCAATGTTAATGAATCAATAAGATACATTAAATAATGTGTCTTAAACAGAAACACACAAAAAAACAAGGTCATGTATTGATTGGTTGATGAAAATTTTGTGACGGGAGGTTCACAGGAACCTAACTGTATTTCCCCCAGAAGCAATGATTTGATGTTCTGTAATTCAGTGTTCATACCAACTTTATAGAACATAACCACCGCTAATTATAAGAATCGACTATATATTTAAAATCATTCTTAGAAAAACCTGGAAGGAATCTCCTTTTGTAGCCTCTGACTACTCCCCTCATCCTTTTCCTCAAAGGCCGCCCGGATCCCCCAACAGGATTAAAGGTTGTGAGCATGACCCCGTATTCAGTGGGGTTGGAATGGAAACCTGGCTTTGATGGGGGTTTGCCACAGAGGTTCCAGATCAGGTGGGTCCCCGTCAGGGCAGGAAGAGATGGAAGCCAGCAGGGTTGGGGCACCTCCCCGAATGACTACTCTCCTTTTCATGCAGATATGAGGCACTGGAGACTTCAGGGTTCCTCTATGTGGATGTCCTACCACCCGAGGCCACCACCTTCACCCTGACTGGACTGCAGCCCTCTACACGATACAGAATCTGGCTGCTGGCCAGCAATGCCCTAGGGGACAGCGGAGTAACTGACAAGGGGTCCCAGATCACTATCACAACCCCAGGTGGGAAGGGACAATCTTGAGCAGGTTGCAGAGCTCCTCAGGGGACTTATGAAGTGATACAGGGATGTAGATACTCTTCCCTTTTTATAGATGAAGAAACTGAAGACCAAAATGCTAAGCAAAGTGCTGAGGCTCCCACAGCTAGAAGGAGGTAAAGATGAGACTGGAACTCAGGCAGATGAACTCCAGGAACCAGTTTTTAGCCACTAAATGATTCTGTCTGAATGTGGTTAATGAGAAGGGGAAATTAGAAAAATGTTTGTATTCAATGGAAGGAAAACATGGAAATTGTGGGGTGCAGCTAAAGCAGTGTGAGCAGGACATTTACAACATTAAGTGCTCGTTTAGATTTTTAAAAAGGTTTCAGACTGATGCTTAATTTCCATCTTAAGAAATTAAAAAAAGAAGAGTAAATTAAACCCAGGGCAAACAGAAGGGAGGAAATAATAAAGAACAAAAATCAATGAACTAGAAAACAGAAAAACCATAGAGAAAAATCAATGAGAACTAAAGTTGTTGCTTTGAAAATGTCAAATAACTTTTATAAAGCAAATCAAGGTGAAAAAGAGAGAAGACACAACTATACCCGTATCAGGAACAACAGGGGGCATTACTACTAATCCTACAGGCATTAAGGGGAAGTTAGGGATAATTACAGGCAACCTGATGCCAATAAATTCAGCAACTTTGATGAAAGGGACAAATTCCTTCATATGACTAATGAGAACACTTGAGTGGCTCATCACACAAAGGCTGGTTTAGGTAAGCCGGGATTCAGGTCCCAAGCCCTGCCGCTTCCTAATCATGAGACCCTGGGCAAGTTACTTAACACTTTCGAGCCTCAGTGTCTAAAGATAAGGTATCTCAGATATCTGTGCCTGTTACTGAAAGTAAGGTCTCTCTCAGTCAGTTGTGAGGATTAAATAAATTAATCTATCTACAGTGCTTAGAATGGGGACTCGAATAAAATAAGTGCTATGTAAATATTGATTTAAAGAAACTTCTGTTTACTTTGCCCCATTAAAGCTCCCTCTTTCTGTCTTTCCCTTCCTTACAGAGCAGCCTTCTTCCTAATGAAAGTAAGGAACTTCATCCTTTCCTTCTCTTTCTTTCACCCATTACCATCTTCCCTCTAAATACTAAAGCATGAGCACACTCATTTACTTGCTCTAGAACTAATACCTCAATTAAGACATTCTGAGGGCCCAGCATCTTTTTTGGTCAACCTCCAACATTGATAATTTGGGCAAAAGGGATCTTCCATACCATAAAGCACTCATCAACGATAATCATCATCTTCATCATCATTATTATTATTGGCATTAGAATGGCTATTAATAGTATTGCCATTATTATCAGCAATTTGCAGGTCTCTTTGAAGTAGTCCTAAGAAGCCATAAGTTAGTACCTCAAAATGGGTTGAAAAGCTTAATAGGAAACTGTGAAATATTTAAGGCTTACCCAGATTCTTGGTGTTAATTCACAATCACTGTATCTACCCCCACCCCCAGGTCTAGACCAGCCTTCTGGAGAGCCTGACCACCAGCTGCCCACAGAGCAGCCTGAAGGTAAGTTTTCAATCCCTTGAATATTCCTCTCTCCCCTGAGGATGGAGCCTTCTGGTTTCCAACCCCACCAGCTCTGTATGTGGCCACAGCCACTTAAGACTTAGCTCTGTCCAGGGCGCCTGGGTGGCTCAGTGGATTAAAGCCTCTGCCTTCGGCTCAGGTCATGATCCCAGGGTCCTGGGATGGAGTCCTGCATCAGGCTCTCTGCTCAGCAGGTAGCCTGCTTCTCTTTCTCTCTCTGCCTGCCTCTCTGCCTACTTATGATCTCTGTCTGTCAAATAAATAAATAAAATCTTAAAAAAAAAAAGACTTAGCTCTGTCCCTAAGCTCTTTCTCTTTCTGGATGTGACACACTTTCTCTCTGCTTAATGCAGTTTAATACTGAAAGAATTAGCTGATTCTATGCCCTGTGCAGAGCCTGTATCAGTTGGCTTAAAAAGAGAGAGAGAGAGAGAGAGAGATTCATTTATTTATATTAGAGAGAGAGAGCAAGCAAGCAGGGAGAGGGAAAATCAGAGAATCTTAAGCAGATTCCCCACTAAGCATGGAACCAGAGGTGGGAGCCTGAGGCAGAACCCCACACAAGGCTGAGACAGGTCTGGACATGGGCAGTCGTGGAGCCCTAAGCAGTACTCGATCTCACGACCCTGAGATCAGGGCCTGAGCTGAAACCAAGAGTCAGATACTTAACTGACTGCACCACCCAGGTGCTCCTTTACATTTGGCTTTTTTTTTTTTTAAGTGTAATTTTTGCTTTAGTCATATCTTTTTTTTTTTAAGATTTTATTTATTTGTTTGACAGAGAGAGATCACAAGTAGGCAGAGAGGCAGGCAGAGAGAGAGAGAGGAGGAAGCAGGCTCCCTGCTGAGCAGAGAGCCCGACGCGGGACTCGATCCCAGGACTCTGAGATCATGACCTGAGCCAAAGGCAGTGGCTTAACCCACTGAGCCACCCAGGCGCCCTACATTTGGCTTTTGATGCAAAATCAACCACTTCAAACATGGGCACTTATAATAACAACCATAGTTTCTCTTGATTCTATGAGTGGCTGAACAGTTCTGGTCTGGGATAAAGGTAGCTGGATGTACGGCTGGGACCGGTTGATCTAGGAGGTCTCCTCCTCACATATCTAACAATTTGGTTCTTGGTTGGGACAATGGAGATAGCTGGGCCACATGTCTCTCCTTGACTTGTTCACATGGAGGTGGTCAGAGGAATCCCAAGAGCAGCAGGACTGGGCAAACACTTTCGAGCTCCTGATTCTGTCACATTTGATATTGTCTTATGGGCTGAAACAAGTGACATGTCTCAACTCACACTCATTGTGTAAGGGGACTACTCAAGAGTATAGTTACAGGGGCGCCTGGGTGGCTCAGTGGGTTAAAGCCTCTACCTTCGGCTCAGGTCGTGATCCCGGGATCCTGGGATCAAGCTGACATCGGGCTCTCTGCTCGCCAGGGAGCCTGCTTCCCATCTCTCTCTGCCTGCCTCTCTGCCTATTTGTGATCTCTGTCTGTCAAATAAATAAATAAATATCTTTAAAAAAAAAGAGTGTGGTTACAGGGAGAGAATTATGACCATTTTGCTAACAATTCCCCTTCAAAGCCTGAGAAGAAGGTTGCAAGTGACAGAAATTCAGCTGTTGTGCGCAATAAAAAGAATTGCTTGGCTGGTGAGGTTGAAAACTTCAATAGGTGCTCATGATTTTCATGAAGGACCTATTTCTCACTCTCTCTCAACTTTACCTTCATCGTTGATGGCTTCCTTCTCAGATTCTTTCATCAAGAGGGCAAAGAAGTACCTACGCTACTCCACATACCTTCAACTTTGTTCCACTTCTCAGCAGCCAGCACAGAAGTGTCCTAAATGTTCTGGCAAAAATCTACGTTGGGCCAAATGCTGGATGGGTCTTAACTGATCACTGCGGAAAGAGGAATGGGTGCTCTTAGCAGCCAGGGAGGTCCACATGTCCTCTATGGAGATCTATGGGAATATACAGCCCAAGAGTGAGGAAGGGGTTATTTCCTCAAAGGAAAATGAGTGCTGTTAGCGGAAGATGGGGAGATGGATGCTGAGCAGATGTCTGCTTAGAAGGATTTAGTCTTGTCCTTAGGGATATGGCAAAGGACTCCAATATTACCTTGAATGGAAGTTTGTGCAAAGGGGAAGTCATTTGAGAAGAAAATCAGTTGAGAAGACAGGACATTTAGGACAGACATTTGACTCTTCCAAAGCTTAGGGATGTGGCTTTAGCTCAGTGATTCTGGAAACAACTCCACTGGTTAGTTTGTGTGGCTGAGGGGTCCAATACCAGGGTCTATGGTTGATGGGCAAGGCTGAAAACATGGGAAGAGGTCTTGAACGCCCAGCTGGAGCTCCTACCTCAGGCTACACACAGGGCTCACGCAAAGGTAGGAATCACTGTTAGTGGTTTGACTTTTGAAAGAAGCCATCTGCCCTGAGGTGGCAAGAAGGAGTGGACTTGGAAATCTCTGCCCATGTCCTTCCTTGACCTATGAAGAAGGGCTTTGCTTAGTCCGAATTGGGCTTTCTCAGAGAATGCTCCTTAGGGCCTAGAGCCAATTGTTTTAGGTTCACTGGAGATATGTTCTTCCCCCAGGACCCCCAGGGCTGCCCCTGCTGCCTGTGCTGTTTGCTGTTGGGGGTCTTTTGCTGCTTTCTAACATCTCCTGTGTTGGGGGATTCCTGTGGCGGCGGAGACTGAGGCGTCTTGCTGAAGGTGAGGAGAGACCATTCTTCCCCTACAGGGATATTGGCCCAACGGTGACAGAGAGCCCTGGGGCTGCTCCGTATTAGTCTCCTAGGGCCTGTTGGCCAGAGGAAGGGTGTCTCTGATCCCTTTTTACCTACTTTCCTCAGGCATCTCAGAGAAGACAGAGGCAGGGTAAGTGGGAATATTTTTCTGTAAGAAAGGCTCTGAGGAAGGAGGTTTGGGGATGAGAGGTGTCAGAGTCAACACCCAGCTGCCCTCCATATCTCTGTCCTGGAAGGTCAGAGGATGATCGAGTCAGGAATGAATACGAGGACAGCCAGTGGACTGGAGACAGGGACACGCGAAGCTCCACGGTGAGTGGGGATAGTCTCAAAAGTTCTGCTGACAGGGAACTGCAGACTAACATTCTGTTATTAACTTCAGGGTAATCGCGGTCTTTCCTGGGAACTATGGAGCCAGAGGATAGAAAAGATTTTATCTGTGTTTTTGTGTGTGTGTGTGGGGGGGGCTGTTGATAGGTTAGCACAATGGATGTAGAGCCATATTACCACTCCATGAAGAACTTCAGCCCCCAGCTACCACCAACACTGGAGGAGGTATCTTATCCCCGAGGTGAGTCATGACCATATCAGAACTCCCTCTGCTCATAGATACCCCTGACATCTGGACAGGTGCCCTGATCATCCCTTCCAACTCCAGGTTTCACACATCTTGAAGAGGAAGATATGGCTTTTCCTGGACACCTGTATGATGAGGTGGAAAGACTGTATGCCCCAACTGGGGCCTGGCGACCCCTCTACGATGAAGTACCAATGGTGAGTTGATTTGTATCAGCAGAAGTCTTTCCTGGCTAGTGGTAGAAACCCACCTCCTACTGTTCATATTAGTTAAGGGTAAGCTAGACACCGTAGCACAAAAGCCTGGCTATGATCCTATTTCCTCTCACATGGCAATCAGAGGTGAATGACCCTGTTGCACATGGTTATTCCAGAACTCAACTTCTTTCCACTGCGTTCCTCTGCCATCCTCTAGTGCATTGTTCAAGTTTGCATAGATAGGCTAGTTCACTGTGGGTTTCAACTGGTGGGAGAGGGAAAAAGAGAGTGTGGTGAAGGTACAACCCTGGCCTATGGGCCCAGGCCCAGACATGGTTCACTCTACTCCTTCCCACTCTACTTCCTACACAGTCAAATAGTCACACCTAACTGTAAAGGAGACTAAGAAATATAGTCCATCTTGGCAGCTGTATGCCTCACCAAACTTCTATTACCAAGGAGGAAGGAAGCTATGCATTCTGCTGGATAATTAGCCTTCTCCACTACACTGGTTAAGCAGACAGATATAGAGAAATACATCTTTAGCCCACTCAATTGAAAAGTCAAGGAACAAAATAGACTCCAGGCTGTACCCAGATGGACCCAGTTTCCTCCCTAGAGATGTCCTTAGAAAATGCAGATTTGTATCCTATTAGACTGGTAACCTCCAGAGCAAGAGAGTGTCTCTTTTCCAATAGCTCTAAAGTTCCAGAGCTCACACTCTATTAGTCTAGCTTTGGTCACATATTTATTGCTGGACGACTGAGGCAGGGGAAAGACTGTGCTAATCAGACAGGTCAGGACTGGTGTCCAGCTATGGCATGAGAGAGTAGGGGCCATCCACTGGACTGAGTAAGAGAGGAACAGAGAGTCCGAGGGAAGTGAGGATGGTGACTGGGCAAGGCGATAACAACGGACCCTTTGTCTATCAACAACCCCCACCTACTGTAAGGGGGGTAGCACAGAACGCTTGACTTTCTGTGTGGCCTTAGCTGATGCTTTGGGATCTCTGGGCCAAGGATTTCCCTCTGTAGCTCTGTCCCAGACGGTGCACTGTTCTCACAATCGTGGGGGGAAAATGGGCATTACAATGCTGTCCGTGGTGCTGAACCACACATGCCCTCTGAAGCGGAGATGCAGTCTGCACACTTTCTCTGTAAAGGTCCAGAGAGTAAATCCTTTGGGCATTGCAGGACATGCTGTCCTCTTCGAAACTACTCAGCTCAGCTGCTGTCATGTAAAAGCAGCCACAGATAGTACATAAGTGAAAAAGTGTGGCTCAGTTCCAAGAAAACTTGATTTTTAGACACTGAAATTTGAACTTCATATAATTTTCATATGTCATAAATATTCTTCATTTGATATTTTACCATCAATTAAAATATGTAAAACCATTCTTAACCCCAGGCAGTATGAAAACAAGCAGCAGGCTGTATTTGGCCCATGGGCAAATCAGCTCTAAAGTTTGTTGAGCTAAAACAACTCTTTCCTCTGAATCCTAGGGCAAAGCACATCCCCAGTAAAGACCTCTCTACATGGTGATTTTTGTCTTCTATTTTGATGAAAATTTTGAAATTTATAGGATGAACAGAATCTTGACTCACATTCCACTCCAATTCCCTATATCATGCACTTTTAAAAGTTTCATATTTCTGACATTTAAATTATTTTTCTGACAGAAATCATGAGTTATCTTAGACGTGCTTAAAAATAACTACTTAGTGAGGTTAGGAGGTGAAAAAAGATGGAGATATAGATAAACCAAGATCGACCAAGAGTTGATATTGTTGAGGTTAGGTGATGGATACAGGGAGGTTCGTGATGGAAGCTCACTATAATTGCTCTCCTCTTTGTATTTGTTGGATCCCCCCATAATTAGAAACTAAAACTTTTTTTTTTTTTTTTTTTTGGAAGTTGAGAGGGAGTGTGTATCCTTCCTAGAGCTGTAATGATGACCCACAGGGCATCTTTCTATGGTTCCAACTCCACCTTTGCTTGTCAGGGCCCCTGCGACCCCTGCTGGCCTGGGGAGACATATGAGGACTCAAGAGGAATCTATGATCGGGTGGCAGGAGACTTGGACCCTATGGAACCTGATTCTCTCCCCTTTGAGCTGAGGGGACATCTGGTGTGAGAGCCTTCTCAACACCCCTTTCCTACACCAGCAGGACACAATATTCCAATGGCCCTTTTTGCTCCAACATCGGCTGAGCTTGTTAAGTGGGCTCCACAAGACACAAAGGGACAGGACTATTTTCAGGAGAGTTGTGTGTAAGTGACAGCGGATGATTCAAGCTGGTGTCAACAAAGCTCGTATAAATAAGCCAGCTCTGGGAACTGACTTTAGAAACTAAACTTCTAAAAAAAAAAAAGAAACTAAACTTCTCCAATGGGAAACAATGAATCGTAAAGACATCTCAATAATGAAATGCTATTCTAGGGTCTTTATACTTTTTAATAGTCCAATTTTCAAAATTTGGCAAAGATATATTAAAAATAGTTCATTTTGAGTTACACTACACCCAAGATAGCTAATAATAAGTGGAATTTGTGAGCCATTGTTATATCCTGCTTGTCTTGTTATTTTCCATAGGTATCTAAAATATGATGTATAAACTATGACACACATGTAAACATAAATAGACTCTACAGAAAAAGACAATAAACAAGCTAGACACAAAAGACTGCACATTGTATGATTTCATTTTATAGAAATTCTAAAGCAGGCAAAGCTAATTTAAGGTGACAGAGCAGATCAGTGGTTGCCTGGGGCCATGAGAAGGGAATTGACTGCAAAAGGTCACAACAGAACTTTTGAGGGGTGAAGGAAATATTCTACATCATGATTATGTTTGTGGTTTCATAGGTCTAAGCTGGGGCGCCTGGGTGGCTCAGTGGGTTAAATCCTCTGCCTTTGGCTCAGGTCATGATCTCAGGGTCCTGGGATTGAGCCCTGCATCACATTGGGCTCTCTGCTCAGCAGGGAGCCTGCTTCCTCCTCTCTCTCTGCCTGCCTCTCTGCCTACTTGTGATTTCTTGCTGTCAAATAAATAAATAAAATCTTTTAAAAAAAGATTTGTTAAAGCTCATTGAACTGTACACTTATGATGGGTGGATTTTATGGTATATAAATTATACTTCAGTAAAGGTGATTTGTAAAACAGCCTTAATAATTAAGCATCCCAGCAAGATAATGCTTATTGTTTATACTGAATAGCAGAAAAACTGAGAGATCTGCCGATTTTCATGGAGAACAGAGTATAGCTAAGTATAATCTTCATTTAGGTCTCCACTTCTACTTGATTAGTCATATTATCAAAACTGTAGGTTCAAATGCTCATCAACATATTTTTTTTTTCAGTGAAGACTAAAATACTAGCGTTTAGACTACAGCACTTGAGTACACAAATACACAGGTCCAAACAATTCCCTTTTAATTTAAAAGATGGTTTGATTCCTAAACATAGAATTTTTCTAATTGTGTATTTTTCCTTTTCAAAGAGGACACCTGCAGCATTCTGTTTCCACACTGGCTAAGAAAAAAAGGTGAATTTACTGGCTGTTCTCGCTGACAACATCAGGGGAATGCTGGCTTCAAGCATTGCTGGACCCCGTATTGAAACAAAGCCAGGAAGGGTCTATTCTTCTATGTCTCTTGGGTCTTCTTTTCTCTGCATTGATTTCATCCTCAGGTAGACTCCTCATTGAAAGATGACCACTTAAAGCTCTAGGCTGGCGTTCTACAAACTCAGCAGCCACAGTGCCTCTTTTACGGATAGTTCTGGGAAGTCCTGGGGCTGTTTTTCTCTCAGCCCAGCTTGGGTTTTAATCCCATCCCTTAACCAATCATTGTGACCAGGGAAGAGAATATGCTGATATTCTTGGATCTTGGTTGATGGGTCCCACTTGAACAGCTTGGGTAAGTCTCCCCAGAGGAACTCCAGGCTGTGGTTGGGTCTCTTCATGCACTTCCTGTTTCCTCTTTGCCATTGTCTGAAACAATGTAGCAAATATCTATTGCTTCCATCTGCCCAGAATCTAGTCCCTCTTAATTTACATAAATACTGTGCATGAGACAAGTTTCTGATTACAGCAAGCTCCTGGATCCAGCTGTGCCTGAAGTTAGAGCTGCTTCTGGACCATAAATTTCCCTTCCCCCCTAGGCCAATCTGAACGGTGGCTTTAGTTAGTTGCGACCATGAATTACCCTTTTCTTAAGTCCTTTTGAATGGGGGGCCTTTAGTTAATGGATACAAAAAATGGATAATCCCACTCAAGCTCAAGTAGAGCTAAAAAAACATTTATTTTACTCATTAGTAAGGGAAAAATAATAGTTTCATAGTTGAGAAAACATAATCGTGCCACCTTAACCAAATGATCAAAGTTAACTTTACCAGGCATGAGACAAAATGACATCACAAGCCCCCTGGTATGAAATACTGAGGATATGACAGAATGTCAATGATATTCTGGGGTAAAATGCATAATATGAATCTAATAATGAGGGAGAAAGGTAGGAATTGAAGGATATTCGATAAAATAACTGGCCTGTAATCTTCATGTATGTCAAGGTTATGCAACACAAAAGAAGACTGAAAAAAATAGAATGTTGAAGGGTCCCTGAGTGGCTCAGTCAGTTACGCATCTGTCTTCTGCTCAGGTCATGATCTCAGGGTCCTGGGATGGAGCCCCACATGGGCTCCCTGCTCAGTGGAGAGTCTGCTTCTTCCTCTCCTTCTGTGATCTCTGTCACTCTCACTCTCTCTCAAACAAATAAATAAAAGTATTTTAAAAAGAGAAAAGAAAAAAGAAAGAAAAAGGAATTGTTTCAGATTAAGAGAGACTGAAGAGTCAACTGAGGGTGACACATAATTTCCATAATGGCTATTATGGGACCAACTGACAAAACTAAATAAGGATTGTAGATTAGATTGTATCTAATCTACTCTAATCTAATATCAGGTCATGATCCTAGACTCCTGGGGTAGAGCCCCACATCTGCTCCCTGCTCGGCAGTATGTCTGCTTCTCCCTCTGCCTGCTACTCCCCGTGCTTGCACTCTCCCTCTCTCTCTCTTTCATTCTATCTCAAATGAATAAATAAAAAAATTTTTAAAAAGATACACTTATGATGAGCACTCACTCATGTACAGAATTATTGAATCACTATATTGTACATCTGAAACTAACATAACATTATATGTTAACTATACTGAAATTAAAATAAAAAGCTTAATAAAGTTTAAAATAATAATAATAATGTTGGGGAAAATTTTGTTTTGTTTTGGGGAAACTTTTTTAAAAAGAAAAAAAAAAAACACTAGGAAATGAACCATAGAATAAACTCAAAGAAAATGGAATATTTCTTCTACTTTTAAGAAAATTAAAATAGTGCTTGCTTTAACAACATATATAATGAAACGAACAATAAGGACACGATAGTATGGTCCCCATGCAAGGATGACATACAAATTGAGAAGTATTCCATGTTAAATAAATAAATAAATAAATAAATAAAAATATGTTAATGAGAAAGTAAAATGGAGGTTCTTTCTTGATTTTTTATTTTAAAAGGTTTTATTTATTTATTTGAGAGACAGAGTGAGACAGCGAGCAGGCACAAACAGGGGTGGAGGGAGAGGGGGGAATTGGCTCCCTTATTGATCAAGGAGCTGGTTGCGGGCCTTGATTCCAGGTAAAACTCATTTGTGACATTGGAAGTCAGGAGTGGTCATCTTTGGGGCAGAGAGAAATAGGGATTGGAATGTGATACGAGGAGAGCTTCCAGAGGGATAATAATGTTCTTTGACCAGAGTACTAGTTAACTTCCTATTAACTAGGTCGTGTAACTTCCTGCATGTTTATCATACCGAACATTTGTAATATGGGCACATTTCTTCATGTGTGTTTTACACCGTTAAAATCTTACATTATAGGGGCGCCTGGGTGGCTCAGTGTGTTAAAGCCTCTGCTTTCAGCTTGAGTCATGATCCCAGGGTCCTAGGATAGAGCCCCGCTTTGGGCTCTCTGCCGGCAGGGAGCCTGCTCCCCACCACCCCGCCTGCCCCTCTGCCCACTCCTGATCTCTGTCAAAAAAAAAAAAAAAAAAAAAGTATTAAAAAATTTACATTATATCTCAGAAGAGGCATTATAGTTGGAATTGAAATTTTCCTGTATGGGGAACAATCTTCTGAACCACACACAAAAACGATTGTTTTCACTCAATTCACATTTCTGAAGTTTCATTTCAGAAAAAAATCAGTATGTTTTAAACCGTACCACACATTTTTATGCATTTGTAGACATATTATGTTAATAATTTCAGATAACTAATAAATCTTTTAAACACCGTTTAGGTTTCAATTTGTTTAGGGCGCAGACGCAGGGTCTAACGTTCCTGGTTCCTCGCCTGTATAAATCTGTAGCGTCCTCCAATCTCTGCGGCAACTAACAATGTTTGCGATAGTTTCCAAAGATCCCACAGGGGGCGATAGCGCCCCGTTTGAAAGAACAAATCAAGCCCAAGATTCTAAAGAGGTAAGTTTGTATATTGGGATCTGGAGCTCTGCAGAGAGGTCTGTGCTGGAGATAACTTGATGGCAGCGGGACGCCTAGGTGGCTCAGTGGGTTAAAGCCTCTGCCTTCGGCTCAGGTCATGATCCCAGGGTCCTGGAATCGAGCCCCGCATCAGGCTTTCTGCTCAGCAGGGAGCCTGCTTCCTCCTCTCTCTCTGCCTGCCTCTCTGCCTCCTTGTGATTTCTGTCTGTCAAGTAAATAAATAAATCTTAAAAAAAAAACAAAACAAAACTTGATGGTAGTAATGGGAGTGTCCTCTGATGTTAAGCGGTCACCGAGCCCCGATATTAGAGGCTGAGTAGGTGTGCAGGGCATCCAGACGCAGAGGATCACAGGAGTACCAGGAGGAGATTTTCCTAAAATTGATGCTGGACAATTGTTAAGGCAGGGAGTGATAGGAATTGAGACTGGCTAGATGGACGAGGATAAACCAAGATCATCTAATAGTGTTTGTACTTTATCCTATGAATGGTCAGAAGCCAATAAATAGTTGAAGTAAGGACAACAGACAAACAACATTCATAGTTTTCTCCATATGCTAATCCCTATTCTAAGTTATTTTAATGTATTTTCTCCGGGAACCATTAGAACCACTTAGGAGTCCAATTATTTTATCACCTAGTGTCCATTCACCCTTTCTCATGCTGACTCTTGGGAAGCAGCAATATCTATCCCCCCCCCCCCCCCCCGCTTCAAGTAGGCTTTGCGCACTGGATGTAGCCCATTCCACATGGGGCTACAGAATAGCCACTAGGATTTGGCCATTCTGAGTATCTAACTCTTCAGCCCCACTGATGGACTTAGGGGTCATCGGGTGATCCAATCAGAACCGAGAGGATTCTGATCCCACAGGTCTATGGGATCTTAGACTATAGATCTAAGATACAGATCTATCTACAGTGCCCCTGTTTGTTTTTTAAGTAGGCTCCACACCTAGCCTGGAGCCCACTTCGGGGCCTGAACTCACAACCCTGAGATCAAGACCTGAGCTGAGATCAAGAGTCAGATGCTCAACCAACTGAGCCCTTCAGGCGCCCCAGAAAGCGGAGAGTTTTAAGGGAAAAGGAACAGCAAGTGCAAAGGCCCTGAACAGGAAGAATTGTGGTGTGTTCAAGGGACAGCAAGGAGTAAAAGAGGGTGGGCTTGGGGGAAATATAAGAGCTAAGTGAGAGGAGTGTAGGGGCCAGACTGTGGGGGCCAGAGTTCTCAGCTGGGATGACCATTTTTTTTTTTTAAGATTTTATTTATTTGACAGAGACACAGAGATCACAAGTAGGCAGAGAGGCAGGCAGAGAGAGAGGAGGAAGCAGGCTCCCTTCTGAGCAGAGAGCCCGATGCGGGGCTCAATCCCAGAACTGTGGGATCATGACCTGAGCCGAAGGCAGAGGCTTAACCCACTGAGCCACCCAGGCGCCCCTGGGATGACCATTTTAATCACCAGGGAAATTGATGACATTCCTAATGCCTGTGAACAATTAAATCAGACTCCGTGGGGTAGAAGCCCAGACTTCAGGAATTTTAAAAGCTCACCAAATGCTGGAAACTACAGGTTAATGGATAAACAAGTTGAGATTTATTGGCACAACAGGATACTACTCAGCTGTCAAAAAGAGCAAACTACTGATAAATGTAACAATTTACATAATCTCAAAGATATCAGGTTAAGGGAAAGAAGCCGGTCTTGAAGATTACATACTCTATGGCTGCCTATACTTGACATTCTCAACAATACAAAACCGCAGCAATGTTAGAAAAGATCAGGGGTCTTCGGGAGAGGGTGTGGCTGCAAAAGGAAGTGTTTGGGGAGGAGGCAACTGTTCTTATCTTGATTGCAATGGGGGTGTGTGCGTAGAATGAATTGATACATGTGTTAGAATTCATTGAACTGTACACCGAAAGAAAAAGTCATTTTTATAGTATGTCATTCAAAAAATAAAATTAAAATAATCTCCCCAGGTGATCTCAATGTGCAGCCAATGCTGAGACCACTGGTAATGGCCGTGAAGACCATTTGAAGGAGTTTTTCTTTCTCTTCAGAACCATGAGGAGCAAGGGAGGGACATTCCCAAGATGGGAACCCCCAGGAGGATTCACACACTGAGTCTGGTCCAGGGAGGCCACTCTTTGGTCTGAAGGTGCCAGAGGGATGAGACCCTCTCTGGTTTGTTTCATGCATTCATTCAATAATTATTCAGCACCTAAGTTGAGTTGCCTGAACCTGGGAGACAAAACAAGACAAAAGCTAAACCACTCCTTCCTCCTACCAGCCAAGGAGAAAGGAGTACTTTAGAGATTGCAAGGGGGAAATCTGGGAAGGGGGTCAGAAGCTGGTATTTCTGGGGCACCTGGTGGCTCAGTGGGTTAAAGCCTCTGCCTTCCACCCAGGTCATGATCCCAGGGTCCTGGGATCGAGCCCCACATCGGGCTCTCTGCACAGCAGGGAGCCTGCTTCCCCCTCTCCCTCTGCCTGCCTCTCTGCCTACTTGTGATCTCTCCCCTGTCAAATGAATTTTTTAAAAAATCTTAAAAAAAAAAAGTGAGGAGACAGATGTCCACCCGATCAAGGTCTCTGTGACTGTCACCCTTAGGATTTGGGGTTTCCATGAGGATTTGGGGCTCTCCCATCACCCATCCATGTGTTCCCTGTTTATCTCTACCCTCTTCCACCTCCACTCTGGCCCCACCTCATCCTTGCGCCCCTATCCCTGCGTCAGGCTCCTCCCTGGCTTCTAGACTGAGACCCTCTCTCCTATCTACTCTCCCACTGGGGAGTCAGCAGGATCTTCTTTTTTTTTTTTTTTCCAGGGGGATTGACTTAAAGCCAAAGTGTGAGTTTCTCTTCCATAGCTAGAATCTTCCGCAGCTCCCCACTCTGCTCAAGGTAAAATCGGCTCTTCACAATGAATATTTAAGGTGCCTCACATCTAGTCCCAAAAGACAGTTTTGTTTCTGGCTTCTCTCCTCTCCCTATTCCTCCCTGAACTCTAGTCCTCTTAATCTCCCAATGGCAGGTCTGGGAAGGCTTTGAAACTAGCCCCTCAGCCTGTCTCCTACTTTCCTGTCAAGGCTGCTCTGGCAGAGTTGTTGAGAAGCCTTGGAGGTCCTAATAACATGGTGGCTAAGAGACTAGACTGGGGACTCTGGAGTCAACCTAAATGGTCAGCAGTAGGTGGCTAATCTACTAAATTATGGCCCTCGACCAGAACACAGGATTTACAGTATATATATAGGATAAAGGAACACATTAGATGACATCAATGAGTATAATTAGGCAAATATTGCATGTGGGGCATTCTACAAGACACTTGTTCTGGGATTTTTTTGGAAAGTCAGTATTGTTTGTTTGTTTTTTTAAGTCGTGGAGTGCCTGGCGACTCAGGTGGTTGAGCTGGTTTTGGCTCAGGTCACGCTTTCAGGGTCATGAGATCCAGCCCTGTGTTGGGTTCTGTGCTCAGCTCAGCAGGAAGTCTACTTAAGATTCTCCCTCCCGCTTTGCCCACCCCCCACTCACACGGTCTCAAATAAATAAATAAATATTTTAAAAATATCATGGAATATCCCAGGACCCTGGGATTATGACCAGAGCTAAAGGCAGACGCTTAACTCCTGAGCCACCCAGGCACACTGTTCTTAGTCTTTTTTTTTTTTTTTTAAGATTTTATTTCTTTATTTGACAGAGAGAGAGATCACAAGTAGGCAGAGAAGCAGGCAGAGGGGGGGGGGGGGAAGCAGGCTCCCTGCTGAGCGGAGAACCTGATGCGGGGCTTGATCTCAGGACCCTGAGATCATGACTGTGAGCTGAAGGCAGAGGCTTTAACCCACTGAGCCATCCAGGCACCCCATCCCTGTTCTCATTCTTAAGACATGCATGCCAAGATGCCACAAGTTCTATAACTTATTTTCAAATGATATGGGGGCACATGTTCATATTAAGAAATAGGGAAAGAGGAGAGAAAAAGCAAAGATGGCAGGGTTGTTGGATCTAGGTGGAAGGTGTAGAAGTGGTCTGTGGTCATTCTTTAAATTGTGTTTGCAAATTTTTATGCTAAGTGTCAGATAAAATGGAATCACCAATGATGAGAGTTCATACAAGAGAAAAATCTCCAAGCGTTAAAAATGAGACAGATCAGGGACGCCTGGGTGGCTCAGTTGGTTAAGCAGCTGCCTTCGTCTCAGGTCATGATCCCAGCGTCCTGGGATCGAGTCCCACATTGGGCTCCTTGCTCGGCAGAGAGCCTGCCTCTCCCTCTGCCTCTGCCTGCCACTCTGTCTGCCTGTGCTCGCTCTCTCTCTCTCTCTCTCTCTTTCTCCCTCTCTCTCGCTGACAAATAAATAAATAAAATCTTAAAAAAAAAAAAAGAGAGACAGATCAGTAAACCATGGAGAAAACTAACAAAGCCCAAGTTGGTTGTTTGAAAAGATGAATGAGATTGATAAAATCCCTAGCTAGACAGATGAAGAAGAAAATAAAGAACAGAAATGACCAATATCAAGAGTGAAAGAGGGATTATCTCTACAAATTCTGTAATTAGATTTGACAATTTAGATGAAGTGATGATTCCTTGAAAAACACAAGGAATGAAAGCTTGTGAAATAGAACATATGACGAGCCCCGTATTTACTAAGGAAACTGAATTCATTATTTAAAAACGTCCCATAAAATAAATAAATAAACTCTTAAAGAAGAAAAAAGCAAACTTCCCACAAAGACAACTGGCTCAAATGGCTTTACTGGTGGATTCTGTCAAAGATTCAAGACAGAAACAACACAGAACTTTTCAAATTTGAGACAGAGCTGTATGTGCTGAGATGGGAATAACCTTTCAAAATACATGAATGGAAAAAGTCAATGTGCAAAGGAATGAATAGTATTCCTCTTTACATAATAAATAAAGGAGATATATAGGTGCATATTCTGTCTTTGCAAGGATAGCCCACTGCCTTATAGGGAGGAAATTGAGGAGCTGAAATTCAGGAGTGGGAGGAAGACTAGTTTTTCACTCTGCCCCCTTTTCTATTGTTTTAATTTTTCAATATGAATTGTGCAAGGAACTAAAAAAAAAAAACAACATAAAGCCTTTTTTTAGCTCAAGCTTTGCTGGATTTATAGTCTGACTCTAGTCAGATGTTCTGTGAATTGGGTACTGATAAAAGATGAGAAAGAGGCTAAAATCTTGAACCTGGGGTCTAGGGGACAAGGTCATTAACTCGACACTTAGCCACCCACTGGCTGTGTGCTTTCAGGTAGATAGCTCTACCTCTCTGAGCCTCTGCTTTCAACACCTGTGAATTAGGGGTTATACAGTGAAGGATTAATTTTGCCCAGCTCCTGGGAGGTAACCTCTTGGAATATCTAGCTTGGTAAGAGTGTTTTTGATTACCTGGAACATACGGTGTCAGCTTGACCTCTGGAGGAGCTGGACACCAATGTCAGTCATATCAGAGGACAGCTGGGACTATGTGAATGACACCCCAGTAGAAAGCCTGGACACCAGGGCTCACGTGAGGGCCGCTGGCTGCAGTCCTCTGGGTGTGTCGTCATGCACTGGGTCTGGAAGTGTTGAGCGCTGTTTGCTCAGTGGCCTGGGAGAGAACAACTAGAAGCTGGTGCCCGGGGTCACCTGGACCCCATGGGCCTCTTCCTTTTGCTTTTTTTACTCTATATCCTTTCACTGAGGTAAACCAAGACTGTGAATAAAACAGCTCTTCTGGGTTCTGGGGGTCCTTCTAGTGAATTACTGAGCCTGAGGTGGTTTTGGGGATCCCCAAACCCAGGAGTGATGAACAGTGTATACCTCACCGGGAGCACAGACACTAGGGATACTGTGCACACACAGTACTTACTGGTACTTACTGAGATCATTTCGTGGGTCAGGCTATGTGAGCTCGTGAACTCACCAGAACCCCTCATAGCAGCCCCAGGAGACTGATACTATGATTCGTGTTTCCTTTTTGTTTTTTTTTTTAATATTTTATTTATTTATTTGACAGACAGAGATTACAAGAGGCAGGCAGAGAGAGAGAGAGGAGGAAGCAGGCTCTCCGCGGAGCAGACAGCCCCATGCGGGGCTCCATCCCAGGACACTGGGATCATGACCCAAGCCGAAGGCAGAGGCTTTAACCCACTGAGCCACCCAGACGCCCCTCCTTTTTGTTTTATTGTGAAATGTACATTCAGGAGTATAAAATGTAGGTGTAGGGCATGAAAAAAGTCACCTGGGTGACTCAGTCGGTTAAGTGTCTGCCTTTGGTTCAGGTCATGATCCCAGGGTCCCGGGATCGAACCCCCACGTTGGGGGTGGGGGGGTTCCCTGCTCAGTGGGAGTCTGCCTCTCCCTGTGCCCCTCCCCTCCATATGTGCTCCCCCTCTCTCCCCCACCCTCTCTCTCTCAAATAAATAAATCAAATCTTTAAAAAAAAATACTTAGAATGGGAACAACTGTGAGTTATCAGGTTAGGAAAAAAGGACAGGGAAGCTCCCAAGAGTCCCAACCCAGTTACAGCTCCCCCCATCGCCCGAGGTAACCACCTCTCTGACTTTTGAGATAGTCTTTTTGTCTTGTCTGAATGGTTTGGCCACCCACATGCATATTCCTAACCCTACTGTTCTTTCATTTTCCCTGCTTTCAAGTGTATTGAACGGACTAATGCAGCATGTCCTGTTTGGTGTCTGTCTTCTTTCACTCACCACTGTGCCTGTGAGATTTAACCATGGGGTTGGAGGCATCAGAAGTCTGTTCCTTTTTTTTTTTTTTTTAAAGATTTTATTTATTTATTTATTTGTCAGAGAGTGAGCACAGGCAGAAAGAGTGGCAGGCAGAGGCGGAGGGAGAAGCAGGCTCCCCGCTGAGCAAGGAGCCCGATGTGGGACTCGATCCCAGGACGCTGGGATCATGACCTGAGCCGAAGGCGTAACCAACTGAGCCACCCAGGCGTCCCAGAAGTCTGTTCCTTTTTCACTGCCATATAGTATCCCGCAATGGATGCCCTTGTAGACCAGGATATATCTCTACTTTTTCTCCGGTTGATGGAAATTTGGGTGGTTTGTGGCCATTGCAAACCATGCAGCTGTGAACATTCCTCCCTATACCTGTTTCCCTACGGCCACAACCTGGTTCTCTAAGATGTATGCTCAGCCTGGAACAGCTGGCTTACAGGCTATGTGCATTTTCAAATTGATTCAGTAACATTGCCATCTTTCCCATCCAAAGATGCAGTAATTGCAATAAGCAAGATTGAGTAACTTTCCCAAGATCACAAAACCAAATCGCTTTGAACCCGGAGATCTTTGTTCCAGAACCCCTGCTCTCCCTTAGTACCCATTGGCACACGGTGGGCATCTAACAGTCGTGAGATGTTCTGCTGAGGGTTGTTGGGGGCTATTTTGGGGGCTTTCCACTCCTGTCCCCGTTATTCTGAACTCTGTCCCCATCAGTTAATCATTAACTGCCCCCCAAAGAGCCTATGATCCTAAAAGATTCGCCTTGCCCTGGCTACTGCCTCGTTAATCAGTCACTGCCCCTGGCTGGGCAACGGGCACTTGGTAGACCTGCCACCAAAGCCCCTTTACTTGCTTTAGAAGTGGCTAGGGATTTGTGATGCTTCGGACCTGTCGTGTGCTCTGTTCCCAAGCTGGACCCTCCGCTGGGGGCTGGAAGCCCTTGAATTTTGATGGAGAGGCTTTTCACCTCAAAGGCACAGGAGAACTGACCCGAGCTTTGCTGGTGCTGCGGCTGTGTGCCTGGCCCCCTCTGGTCACACATGGCCTGGCGGTGAGCAGGGACCCTGGGGACTGGCCTCGGGCAACCCCGGGCTGGGCTCTGAGCCATTGCTCTCTGTCACTCCAGCTCCAGGCCTGGTCTCGGCGACTCCTGGGCTCCCGGCTCTCGGGTGCCTTTCTCCGAGCGTCTATCTACGGGCAGTTTGTGGCTGGTGAGACAGCAGACGAGGTGAAGGGCTGTGTCCAACAGCTCCAGGCCCTAGGCCTCCGGCCCCTGCTGGCAGTACCCACTGAAGAGGAGCCAGACTCAGCTGTCAAGACGGGGTGAGTAGGGGCCAGGCCCGGGGAGGCGGGGAGGCTGGCAGGAAGGGGATGGGTGGGCTCCTGAAGCTAATGCCCGCTGGCTGCGGCAGTGAGGCCTGGTATGAAGGGAACTTCAGTGCTATGCTTCGGTGTGTGGACCTGTCACGTGGCCTCCTGGAGACCCCTGGCCCCACTGGGAACATCCTCATGCAGCTGAAGGTGACGGCGCTGACCAGCGCTCGGCTCTGTGTAAGGGACGGGCAAGATGGGGGCGGGAGGGTAGGGCTGCCGACCAGCTCCCCCTCACCACTCCACCCACCACCCCATTCCAGAAGGAGCTAACCTCCTGCATCAGAAAACCAGGGGCTTCCTTGGAGCTGAGCCCCGAGAGGCTGGCAGAAGCCATGGACTCTGGGCAGGTAAGGATCTCAGGCTGGGAGAGAATGGATGGTTGGTGGGGAATGTGGGGAGGGGGGCCGGGAGGGAAGCAGAGTTCTGTTTACATGGATGTAGCAAGCACCTGCTTGCAAGTGGGATGTTCCAACTGTATAACTACTGCTACTCCCCAGGCTTGGAACAATCGGAAATAAATGTGGCTGTAGCCCTGGGGTGTGGTTGGAATGGATGGAATATGTGGGTCATCTGGGGCTCCTAGGCGAGGGCCTGGTGGCTGGGAGCTCTCAGAGGAGGGAGTGAGACAGTTAGCTCTTTACCAACTAGAAGAAAGTTATCAGTATTTGGCCAATCAACTGGAAGTTATGATTAGGCCAATGAGGTTTTGGTTTGGTCATTCACTCATTCGTTCATTCGTTTCTTTTTATTTCCATGTACTATTCCAACCTGCCCTCCCGGTCACTGGCATCCCTAATACAAAAGCCCGGCTCTCCCTTTCCATCTCTGCTAGCTCATTCTCCTTCCTTGTTAGGTTCTTCTCTACCTGTGTTTTCAATATGGCAGTTCTCCAAGTCTAGGTCCTGGCTCCCGCCTCCTCACTCCTTCCTCCCCTTGGTGGGATCTTCTTACCCACGCTGCAGCCTCAGCTTCCCCACCGGGTACTCATGAGGCCCATGTTTGTCTCCAGTCCCAGCCTTTCCCATAAGCCCCTGGACATGCTCCAGACCCCTCACACCTACCAGATCCCACCCTGGCTTCAGTGTCTCCCTGAACCTGTTCCCCTTCCTGCCCACATTTCAGAGACAGCCCTCCCAACCCCTGTGTCAGTCCCTACCTCAGACAGAAGTGAAGATTGGGTGGGTTAAATATTTGGTGAGGTACCCGAAATAGCACCAGCACCGAGTAGGACTTCTCTGAGGGTGGCTGTCGTATGTAGGAAGTCTCACCAGTTACTGACTCCCCAGGACCCCCCAAGACTCTGCCCCCAGCCAAGGGGAAGACAATTCTCCGGAAAAAAAAATCTTTTTTTTAAAAAAAGATTTTATTGGGGCGCCTGGGTGGCTCAGTGGGTTAAGCCGCTGCCTTCAGCTCGGGTCATGATCTCAGGGTCCTGGGATCGAGTCCCACATCGGGCTCTCTGCTCAGCGGTGGGCCTGCTTCCCTTCCTCTCTCTCTGTGATCTCTTCCCTTCCTCTCTCCTACTGTGATCTCTCTCTGTCAAATAAATAAATAAAATCTTTAAAAAAAAATAAAAATAAATAAAAAAGATTTTATTTATTTATTTGACAGAGATCATGAGTAGACAGAGAGGCAGGCAGAGAGAGAGGAGGAAGCAGGCTCCCTGCTGAGCAGAGAGCCTGATGCGGGGCTTGATCCCAGGACCCTGAGATCATGACCTGAGCTGAAGGCAGAGGCTTTAACCCACTGAGCCACCCAGGCACCCCAATAAATAAAATCTTTTAAAAATATAGTATCTATGTGATACAGCTTCATTTCCTACATTTAACAATTTCGAAACGTGTCTCCCTTCTGGGTGGTGGGGGAGGGGAGACACGGGCCCCGGAAGGATTCAGTCACCCGAACCATTCTCACCTCCTCTGCTGCTCCCCCAGGATCTCCAGGTCTCCTGCCTCAGCGCAGAGCAGAACCGGCATCTCCAGGCCTCTCTGAGCCGCCTGCACCGGGTGGTCCAGGTAACCCCGGCCATGGCCCGTCCCCCCGCGCGTGCCAGGCACCCCAAGGCCTGACCGCAGTCCCTCCCACCCGCAGCACGCCCGGGCCCAGCACGTGAGGCTCCTGGTGGACGCTGAGTACACCTTCCTGAACCCGGCTCTCTCTCTGCTGGTGGATGCCCTGGCCAGGCGCTGGAACAGCCCTGGGGAAGGCGGGCCCTGGGTGTGGAACACTTACCAGGCCTATCTGAAGGTGTGTGGTGCACGGTGGGGGCCCGCGGGCTGGGGTCCCGGGGCCCTGACCCGAAGCTGCCTGGGTGCCCCGCCAGGACACACACGAGCGGCTGAGGCAGGCCGCGGAGGCCGCTGACAGGTCTGGCCTGGCCTTCGGAGTCAAGTTGGTACGAGGGGCATATCTGGACAAGGAGAGACAGGTGGCTCGGCACCAAGGGACAGAAGACCCCACTCAGCCAGACTATGAGGCTACCAGTCGGAGGTAGGACTGGGCCAGACAGGCCTCAGAGATAAATCATAACCTTTCATCCCAGAGCACTGTCCATGATGCAGCCTCTGTATGTCCCCATATCACTTCCTCTCCCTGGTCCAAGACATCTTCTCTTCCCACCTCCTCTTTGGGCTCCCTGCTCCTTCCTTTGTCCACCACCCCAGTCTGTATCTCATAGGCAGCCAGAGGGTGCCTGCTAATATCTAAGTCAAATCCCGTTCCCTGCTCAGTTCAAAACCCTCCCATTGCTCCCACTGCCCCTCAATAAACCCCAAATCCTTACAGCAGCCCCCAAGCCCCGCATGACCTGGTCTTGTCACCTCAACTTCTCTTCTGCCCACTCTGTTCCTCCACACTGGCCTCCTTGATGATCCCTAGGGCCTTTGCACTTCCTGTTCCCATTGTTTAGAATGTTCTCCCTCCAGACAGCTGCTTGCTTCAATCCCTCACCTCCTTGGGAGTCTACTTTTTGGAACCTCCTTGGGGAGCCTTCGCTGCCCTCCCTGCCCTCCCTATCAAAAATGAGAACTCCCACACCTACCCTCTTCCTGAATTTGCTTTCCCTCCTCAGCGCTTACCAGCATCTGAGATTCTACACACTTTCATATTCAATGGCACATTGTCTCTCCCTTGAGAGTGTGGGCCCAGGAGGGCAGGGGTTTCTGATTTGTTCATTGTTGAGCATCCAGTGTTTAGAATTGTGCCTGCTACGTGACAGGTGCTCAGAACACATCTGTTGAATACATAAACAACCCCAAGTGCCCCCCCCCAACACCCATCTCACAGAGGATGGAACCCAGGCGCGAAGAGGTAGAATCACTTACCCAAGGTCACATAGCTAGTAAGTGGCAGGACCAAGTTCTGAACTGAGCAGACTGACTCTAGAACCTGCATTCTTACTCACCTCAAATCACCCTGTGCTGGGAGCAAAACATGGGTGAGCTCCTTGGATCCCCATCCCAGGATGCTGGGAAGAAGCAAACTGTTCCTTTACCACATACTTTCTGATCGCCTGATTTAGATCAGGGCCTGGGCTGGACCCTGGTCCTGGTCCCATTCCCAACTAAGGTGGTCCCCAGGCCCAGTCTTCGTAGAGCTTAAAAATCTACTTCCATTTCCCGCTGGATTCAGGAAAGGTTTGTAGAGCCACAGGGACTGACCCAATCTCACAGGGCAAGGGGCCATGCCATGGCTGGAAGCTAGGCTCACACCCGAGGCCTATGAGGGCTCCTACATACAGTTGTCCCCCACAGGCTTAATCACATCTGATTATTTCTTACTAAGTTATAATAAACATATCATAAAATTCACCATTTCAAAGTGTACCATTCAAGGGATTTTAATATATTCACAAGGTTTTCCAACCATCACCACTAATTCTAGAACACTTCATCACCATGTCCATTAGCAGTCACTCCCCATTTGCTTCCCCTCAGGCCCTGGAAGCTTCTAATCCATTTTGTGTCCCTATGGATTTGCTTTTTCTGGGTATTTCATACCAATGGAGTCATATGTGTGGTCATAACGTATGACCTTTGGTGTCTGCCCTGTTCCACTCAGTGTAACGTTTTCAGGGTTCAATCATATTAATCAGTCGCATTAATCAGTACTTCATTCCCTCTTATGTCTAAAATAATATCCCACTGTATGGATGTACCACACCTTGTCCTTAGGGTGGCACACAGCCAGCAGCAAGCTGGGAAAGCATTCGCCAGTCAGTTTGTCTTTCTGTGTCAGAGCCCCTGAGTGTCCTCACCCTTCTTTGGTGCAGGGCACTCCACGAGCCTTTGTACCCCGTCATTCCTTTGAGCCGGGCCCCACTGACCGTTATGTTACTGTTGCTCGTGCTCTGTGGTCAACGCTGCTGTGAATGACCTTAGGTAAACGTCATCTCATGAACAGGATGTCGCCCTTTGCTCTGAGACGGCCACCAAGCCAAGGGCTTTATGACACCCCCATCTTACTCCATCCTCAACAGGGCTGTGAGGTGAACGTGAATCGTTACAAGAGAGGAAACAGGCTCAGAGAAGGGCTATCTCCCCTGCACCTGGTGGAGGGGAAATGGGGGTACCCTATGATCTCTGAGTACTTGCCCTTAAGCACCCCAACTCCCAAGGAGAGGAATCCTGAGTCCCCGGGACCTGACCTTTAACTACCAGGAGCCGCAAGCTGAACAGAGCACCTCCCTTCAGTTACAGCCGCTGTCTGGAGCTGATGCTGACCCATGTGTCCCACCGTGGCCCCATGTGCCACCTCATGGTGGCTTCCCACAATGAAGAATCTGTTCGTCAGGCAACCAAGCGGTATGTAGAGGGATGGGAAATGGGTCCCCACAAGGAGGACCCCTCAATTCCTCTCCCTTGCCAGGGGTGGGCAGAGGGTGGTGGACATGGAATAGGGGTAGGGACGGTGAGGGACAAGTAGGTTCACAGGGATGCAGGGGAGGCTATTAAAATATTTACCGCCCTGTAGGCCCCAGCTAAACAAGGCATTGCTCCTTTTTTGCTGGGACACAGGGAGGTCTGTGGGTTCCAGGGAAGGAGCTGGGACTCGCCGGGGAGCTTTCATGGGCCTGAGAATAGTGGTTATTTATCACTGAGTTTGGAAGTACTTCAAAATTTTAGTAAATGGAACAGCCATATGAGTGCATAATGGCTGACTGTCAGCTCTGGATCCAGCCACTGTGTGGACTGATGATGTGGCCTTCTCTATAGCATGTGGGAGTTGGGCATTCCTCTGGACGGGCCTGTCTGTTTTGGACAACTTCTAGGGATGTGTGACCACGTCTCCTTGGCACTGGGTATGTGGATGGCCCATTCTCCCCATTCCCCAACACCATGCCCCACCTAGCCCTCAGCGTCATCCCCTCCTAGCCAGATCCCTTTCCCACTCCCAACCAGAGCCTGCAGCTGGCCCAGCCACCAGATTCTTCCCGATAGATCTGTTGCTCCCTATCTGAAGGCCTTGCTTGTCTGTTCTCTAAGCCTGCTGTCTCTTGCTTTTGCTGGTGTTCGATCATGGTGTCTTGTTTCCTATGTGCTTTGTTATCTTGATTGTCTCCCCTGGGTCTGAGACCGGAAGATTTATGTTTTCGTCTGCCAGGTGCTAAGGGGTACAGAACCACTTTACCTTATATTCAGAGCTTGAGGTTTCCAGAAGCATCTCCATTATGAAACTTTGAGCTACAAATATGTGAGGCTAATCCATGTCCTTGATCTCTCAGAGATGGGCTTTTGTTTTCTTTGCTCTACTTAAGGTCAAGGCTACTATTCCCTGTGAGCTGGGGAAGGCGGGAGGGAGTGTTGATTTCTGGTTAACTCTGACACTGAGAGTGCAGCTTAACTTCAGGAAATGCTCCTTTACAGGTAGCCCTGGCCAGACTCTGGGCCTCGATTTCTGTACCCCCTCAATTCAATGAAGTCATCAAATCTTGCCTTCAGGGTGAAAGTGTTTCCTTGCGTCCTTCCCTTTTTGGGCTCGCATTTTCTAAATTGGATTACTAAATTCCTTACTCTTTTGGCAGTATTTTAATTCCTTACTCTTTTGGCAGGATTTTAAGGGTTTTTTTTCATTGGGAATTTTGTCCAACTCACCTAGTCTGTCACATTCTCAGAGATGAGAGCCTCTGTTCCAGGTGGGGCCTCTCCCCAAACATGAGTTCATACCCTGCTAACAATCTCCCTGCAGGGCAGGCCGGCTATGCGGTGTATAAGTCCATCCCTTATGGTTCCCTGGAGGAGGTGATCCCCTATCTGATCCGGAGGGCCCAGGAGAACCGGAGCGTGCTGCAGGGTGCCCGCAGGGAACAGAAGCTGCTCAGCCAAGAACTTCGGAGGAGAGTGCTGGGTCGGGGCCTGAGGGTACCCCATTAGCATCCCCAGGAGTCATGTGGTTAATAAAGATCCTGAGCTAGGGATGCCTGGGTGGCTCTGTCTTCGGCTCAGGTCATGGTCCCAGGGTCCTGGAATTGAGCCCCGCATAGGGCTCTTTGCTCAGCGGGAAGTCTGCTTCCCCCACCCCCCCTCTGCCTGCCTCTCTGCCTACTTGTGATCTCTGTCTGTCAAATAAGTAAATAAATCTTAAAAAAAGAAAAAAAAAAAAAGAAAGAAAGATCCTGAGCTATTGCCCTGCACTGAAGCTGCCTTCTTGGGAAAGAGCTATTCTCGACCTCAGTCAGTCCAAGCTAGCAGCTCGGCAGCTCAAGAGAGACCAGTAGCTGATCACAGAGCATAGCAAGGACATTGATAAAAAACTAACATGTCTCCCTCCAACCCTGAGGCGGCCTATCCTGCACTGGGCCTGGGATCAGCTCTACTCAGCCAATCAATGACTTAAGGGGGAACTTTCTTAACTCCAGTGGATGCCCAGATGATAAGCAGACACTGAGACACTGAAGCCCAGAGGCTGGGAGGGACAGAGGGAAGAGGAAAACCACTTTTTAATTTAATAAGCATTTACTGAGGCTCTTCCTGAGCTATGCTCTGAGGTGAACAATGCTGGGAACACAGCAGTGACAAAGACAGCTGCAAGCCCTGACTCACAGGCCTTGGTCCAGTAGGGGTAGAGAGACCTATCTTCAGTGACAGCCTGGGGAATCAGTGGAGACTCCTGGTGATCAAGAGGGCTTCCCAGAGAATTTATAAGGATAACCAAGGGAATACTGAGAAGAGCATTCAAAGAAAGGCAAGTGAGTGCATAGACAGATGAGTGTGAAACAGACTGGGGAGTGGGAAGACAGGGATGGAAGGGTAGGCAGGCCAGATGATGCCATCTTTGTTGCCAGGCTTCATGGGCTGGACTTTGTGCCAAGGGCCCTGGGGAGTCAGGAGGGTTTCAAGCAAGGGAGGGACAAAGTCAGGATTGGCTTTTGTAAAAGTCCCCTGGCTACCTCATAGTGAGTGTACCAGAGCGGGGAGATGGGCTGGGAGCCCAAGGGAAGCTAGAGTAAGGAATCGCCACAGGCCGCTGGAGCATGGTAGGACGATAGAAACGGAGGAGGGGGCTGGTGAGAAGGACAGTCTGGAAGCTGAGTAGATGGGCCATCCGGCTGAGAGGCTGGATGGGAGGGAGACACTGAAGGGCGAGGCCCAGGGCCCTCGCTTGAAGAGGGGGGGCTCTGAGATGGTGCGGGGAGGAAATGCAGTTTTGGGGAGATACAAGTGTGGGACCCAGTGGAAGGTACGGTATCAGAGGATTTCGAGGGAGCGGTGTCCAGGACACGTGGGGCCCGTGGTGGTGGTGAGAAGCGTGGAAAGAAGACAGCCAAACAGGGATCAGGAAGGGCCCACCACCTCAAACAAGTCTTGGGGCAGGCGGAAAAAGCGGGTAACATGTACCGCACAGCCGACAGCTCTGGGGTGGATATCGCTTTCTCTTCTTTCGCATCACGCCAGGGCTGTGGGGGTGTCTCTCAGAGGAGGGGGATGCTGCGCAAGCGCAAGCCACCGAAGCGCATGCGCCCCAGGTTCCCGCTCCACCGTGCCTGGGTCACGTGGTAAGCACTGCTGGAGCGCAACGGTAGGTACAAAGAGCTGTGGGCTGGAGCCTAGACTCCAGAATCTTCCTAGAGCTTACTGGGCCCTCAGACTAGACCCCACTGCCAGACCTCGGCCTTCCCTCGTATTCCTCCCTCCTTCCCACGCCTGGTGGCCCGCAGAACCTACCCGTTTTCAGACTCCGGTTCCCAGCCCACAGACATAGCCCTCAGGTCCCCTCCCATAGCCCACAGACCCAGAGGCTTCCCTCAACCTCAGTCCGTGTCCGCAACCGTCAGACCCTCTCCCAGCCCGCAGAGCCTGCCTCAGCGCCTTAGCCCTTGCCCTGACCGCCCTTCCTTCCACCCCCTCGTGTAGCTTGGAGACCCTACCCCTTCTCAGGCCAAGCACTCAGGCCCCTCTTCACCAGACCCTTTTCCTAAACCACTAGTGTCCTTTCCAGAGCTCAGGTCCTGTCCCTGGAGCCCTTACACCCCCTCCCCCAGAGAGAATGCCCAGCCCCCAGACTCCCTGCCGGTCTGGTCTGTCATTAGCTCTCCCTGTCCGACCACTTTCCCCATTCAAACACCTAAGAGCAGAGCAGACTCCTCCTGAGTCTCCTCTCTTTCTCACGTGGCCTTCTAGGACTCCCGGCCGGCTCTGTATTTATTGCCTCCAAGAGGTACTATGTTTACTTCCGCCTCCCTCATAAGAAACCCCTAGGTGATCCCTGTCCAGGAGCTGAGTGAGGAGGCCGGAGCCCACAGATGCCCTCCCTGCGCTCTCGCTTCCCCATGGAGCTGGGCTCTGTTAGGGATCCAGAAGCCCAGCTGGGACGACTGCATCGCCTGGCCCTGGCTGGGGGCCCAGGATGGGGCCTCACTCGGCTCCTGCGGAGAGGTGAGGGTTCTTTTAGCTCCTGCAGCTATCTGTGGGGTGCAGCTCAAGGGGCTGTGTGGAAGGCGGGCCTTCAGTGGGCCAGTCACCAGCTGTGTACCAGGCACCTACTGCGCGCCAGCCTCTGATGTCCATGATGGGGATTTAGGGACAACCTTCTGGGTCATTGTGAATGAAAGCTATCATGAGAATTTAAGAAAGTGATGAGGATGAAGTAGATACACCAAAAAGGGTGGTTTTATGAGAGCCAGTCATGCAACCCCCCACCCCCCACCCCAGGGTGAAATAGCCACTGCAAAGGCCTTGAAGTCAAAACAAATTGTTAAGTAGCAGCGGAGGGGAGGGGGACTCAGGGAGAGGGTGGAAGCTAAGAGGCACCGCCACAGACAGGAAAGGGCCTCTGAAGTAGTGGTGAATTCTGTTATATTTTGTTCTATGTGTGATGAGAAGCCATTGGAGTTGTAGGGAGGAAATGAACATCTAATTTACAATTGATTTTTGTAAATCGATTGTGTTTCTGGCCACTTTCTGAACTTAATAGTTGAAATTTTTTACTCTTTTACAGTTTTTGTTACCCACAGATGATTGACAGTTTGGTCTCAGCCCTTTTAGCTCTAATTCTTTTTTTTTTTTTTACCCCGTGTAAGTTGTTGGCCAGAACCCCCAAACTTTATTGTCAATAGATATCTCTTTCCTTGTTTTTTTGTTTTGTTTTGTTTTGTAATATTTTATTTATTTGTCAGAGAGAGAGTGAACACAGGCAGACGCAGAGGGAGAAGCAGACTCCCTTCCGAGCAAGCAGCCCGATGTGGGACTCGATCCCAGGACGCTGGGATCATGACCTGCGCCAAAGGCAGCTGCTCAACCAACTGAGCCACCCAGGCGTCCCTCTTTCCTTGTTTTTTATATTAAAGAGAATTAATCTGTATTTCTGCATTAAGTATTGTGGGTGCTCTGGGGTTTTGGTATATAATTTTTATAAAGTGAGGATGTTCCCATTTATTCTTAGTTTTTTGAGGTATTTGCCACCCCTCAGTCATAAGTAAGTATTGAATTTTATTTTTATTTAATTTAGTGACTCATCATTTACATATATCACCCACTGCTGATCATAACAAGTGCGCTCCTTAATAACCATCACCTATTTAGCTCATCTCCCCCCCCTCCCCAACTTCCCTCCATCAACGCTCAGTTTGTTCTCTGTCATTAAGAGTCTCTTATGGAAATTTTGAATTTTATCAGTTGCTTTTTCTGTATCTACTGAGTCAAGTGTGATTTTTTGTTAATTCATGAATGTGTTTTCTATGATTTTCTTATGTTGAATCATCCTTGATTTTGGGGAATAAATCAATTGGATAATCCCTTTTACTTTATTCAGGGGGTTAGCATATATGATCATAAGTGGAATTGAAATACAATTTTATTTTTGGTTCTGGAAACTTATGTGGTTTTGGAATTAAGGTCATTCTAGCTTCATAAAAAGAGCCTTGCTCTCCCTCTCTCTCGCTCTCTTTTTTGGAACAACTTGTGTAAGATTATACATGAAATGATTACGGTTGTAATGATTATCTATATCATGCAGTGATTTGTGTTTTAAGACCCTTCTATAGGCAATACACATGCAGAAAATCAGTTAGAATGCCTTTGAGAAAGAGAGTGGGCTACTGGCTAAAATAGAAGGCAGTAAATGTGACATTCAGATGTTCTTAAAGGACCACCTTTAGAGGAATTTTGTGACAGTAAATAAGCTGGCTTAAGCCAAGTGCTTGATTGATTTTAGCCATATCTGCCTAGGACATAGGGAGTATGCATTTGCCCTCAGTAGGGAGAGGGTCAAGGGCCTCAAGGAAGAAGAGTTCAGGATAATGGGTGTGGAGAGGAGGGGTGAGAAGGAGGCTCTGAGCAGGATGGTGGGGGGAGGGGGTTGGCATAAGTGCAGTGCAGAGGAGGTTGTTTCTTGGATCCAGCTCTTAGAAGCAGAACTCAAAAATAAACTTGAGAGATTTCCTAAGAAAATCCAAGAGTTTGCTTTTCTTTTTCTTTTTCTTTTTTTTTTTTTAAGATTTTATTTATTTATTTATCTGATAGAGACAGAGCAAGAGAGGGAACACAAGCAGGGGGAGTGGGAGAGGGAGAAGCAGGCTTCCCACTGAGCAAGGAGCCTGAGGTGGGGCTTAATCCCAGAAGCCTGGGATCATGACCTGAGCTGAAGGCAGACGCCTAATGACTGAGCCACCCAGGCATCCCAAGAGTTTGCTGTTCTTGAAGAATTGGATGCTGGCCACATGGGACCCATGTACATACACTGCAGTAGAGCTGGGTGGAGGCTGCCTTCCCTGGACGGTGCACGAGGCTCCTGTCAGCCGAGGTTCTGAGAAGTCCACATCCCCCTTGCTCCTGGGGAACTTTGTGTGATTTTTGACACTTCTGGGGTGGCAGATGGGTGTCAGCATAGCAGGTGGTTTTCATCCCTTGTTGCAACTCTGTGGGCTCATTAACGGTGAGCACCTTGTTGAGACAGATCCTGAGTAGAGTCCCCTGTAATTGGAGGGTGGGGCTTCCAGGGTATACAGAGAGAACCTGGAGTCAAGGCTCACCCAGTCAAGGAGGGACTGCAGGGGCTGGGAATTGGCAGAGGTGTTGCATAGCGGCCCCCAGGACCTCTGCCTCTAGAGTAAAGGGCAGGGACAGTCCTAAGCCTTGTTGCCCCTCAGTTGTCCAGGTGGATGGTGAGAACTCCGCTGGGCAGACGGGGCTCTTCCTCTCGGCGCTGCTGGGCCACAGCTCTGCTGTGCAGCTCTTGCTGACCTTTGGCGCTAACCCCAACCAGTGAGTGGACCGATGGCGGTGCCCCCACCGCTCCCCGGGGTCTGAGCCCCAGAGAGCCTGAGAGCCAGGCTTTCCTCCCCAGACACCCACTCCCTCATGACATCCTTCCATCCTGATGACCCTTCTGGCCCCAGTAATCTCCCCCTTGTTCTCTGGATTAACCCCCTCTTGTCCAGCAGGGACTACTCCCATTCTCCTGCTACCTGCCATGCTCACAGTAAAGACCTCACCCTGTCCCCAAGTGACCCTCCTGTCCTGATGTCCACCTCCTATGTTCACCGCAACTCCTCTCATCCCTCAGTGCTCCCATCCTGCCACCTCTTGTCTCTTTTCTGCCTCTTTCCTAATGCATTTCTGTCCTTGTTGTTCCACTGCAGCCGCTGCCTCGATGGCAGCACACCTGTGCATGCAGGCGCCTTCTCGGGCCGCAGCCTGGTGATGCTGCACCTGCTGCAGGCAGGGGGTGACCTGCGTCTGCATGACCAGCAGGGTCGCACACCTTGGGACTGGGCTGAGCAGGGTGGTGCCAAGCAGAGCTGGGAGGTGAGCAGTGGCCCAGGTGGAGTGGGGGCGTATAGAGCTGGTACCTCCATCTGCTTCACTACACACGTTCCCCGTCCAGGTGCTGGAGCTCTTAGAGCTGTGCCGAGCCCACATGTCGGCACTAGTGCATGTCGGTGAGTTGGTGGTCAGTGCATCCCTGGGCCAGTTGCAGGCCGGCTGTAGACACAGCCTGTGTGGCTCCCTGTCCTTGCCGCGGCGGGAGTGTGCAGACAGGTAACTACCCATATCCTAAAGCCCACTCACCCACTGCCCCCAGCTGCCCTATACTTACCCCTGGACTTTCCTTTGCCCCAGGGCACCGAGACGAGAGCGCATCAGAAGACCCCCCCGAATTCCAGCCTTGGGGTTTGGCCAGGTAAGCGGGAGAGGTTGGGGGAGCAGGGAACATCCCTGTCTGCTTTGTGCATCATAATCCCACTCCCCACCCCCAGCTGAGCTGCCTGAGGCCACTGGGGCTGGTGACAGGCATACCCCTTGCGGACCCCAAGGAGCTGCTGCCAGCCCAAGGCGAGCCCGACCGCACCTACGAGAGCAGCTCCCACACCCTCATGGCCAAGTGAGAGCCCCTCCCACACCCCCTGCCTGGCTGTCAGCAGAGTCTGGGAGGTGTCTAGCTCTGCTCCTTCCCTCGTGGGAAGACCCCCATTTCAGATCTGTGCTCTTTCCCCCTCCGGCATTGTCTAGCCTCCTGTGGAGGGGCCACTCCGTGACAGCTCGGAAGCTGAAGGCACCTGAAGCTCAGCCGGATGTGCTGTTGGCTGACCTTCAGCACTGCAGGTATACCACCCCCAGCCTTGCTCTGAGGATGGCCCAGTCCCCCAGACCCATCTCCAGTCTGCCCTCCGGACTCAGGTGTCTCATAAACAGGAGGCCAGGAGTGTGGCAGTGAGCCACAGTTACAGTTCTTCACTTCTGGGCCCGCACCTGGTATGGAGCCCTCCTACTGGAGTGACCACCCCCCACCTTCCTCCTTTAAAGTGGGTCCCAGGGCTGTGTGCTGTGTATTCTAGGTCACAGAGAAGTGACTGGGTGTAGGCAGAGGTACCCCAGATGGGGTATGAACTGGGTGCTGGCCCTGCAAGCCAGGTCTCAGTTTCTCCTCTGTCCGGTGGCTGATGTAGATCAGATGGTCAACCCCTGGCATGTGCTGATGTGCCGAGGAGCAGCCCCCACCAAGCAGGTCAGGGCCTCCTTGTGAGTGGCCTGCTCTCCTCCTGCCCAGCACCCTGCACCACCCTAACCTGTTGCTGCTGATGGCACTGAGCCCCTCGGCCGACCTGTCGGGGTTGTGCCTCCTCTTCGAACCGGTGTGGCTGGGCTCCCTGCATGTGGTGCTGCACCCACGTGGGCCGAGTCCAGGAGGACCCCGTGCTGTGCCGGGGCTGCTGCCTGGCCACCTGCTGCTGCAGGTGCTGGAGGCGCTGCTGTTCCTGCAGGCCCGCTGGCACGCCCACGGTGGCCTTAGCTCTCACGCCGTGCAGCTGGTCCGGCCAGGCCTGGCCAAAGTGAGCAGCCTGGAGCACGGGAGGCCCCTGCACCAACACTGGCTGCAGCCCAGGTGAGCGCCCACTTCCCCCGCCTGCCTCGTATCCCTGTCCCGTGGCCACTGGCTCACCAGGCCCCTCGGCCTCCATAGGCCACAGCAGGGCTACTCCCGGGGAGGCTCAGGTCCAGGGCTGCCCCCGCCTCCTGAACTGTACCCATGGCTGCCACTTGAGCTCATCTGCGGTGACACGCCTGCTGCCACCTCAGATCTCTACAGCTTCTGCATCCTGGCCCAGGAGGTGTTCACCGGTCAGTGATTGATCCTACACCCCAGCCCTGCTGAGGTCGTCCCCTGGGTCGGGTCCCCCAATCATGCTTCCTCACAGGACAGCTGCCCTGGGCTGGGAGGAAGGGGCCTGAGGTGAAGGCTAAATTGGAGGCAGGTGAGAGCCCGGCCCTGGATCCCCTGGTGCCAGCCCCCTACCAGGCCCTGGTTCAGGCTGGGCTGGGCCTGGGGCCAGCCGACCGCTGGGGCAGCCTGCAGAACACTCGCTACCTGCTGCAGGAGGCCATGGCCCAGGTACGGGATATGCTGGCCGGCCGGGAAGTGACTGTGGAACCGTAGGCCGGACCCACATCACACACTCAGCTGCCTTTCCCCAGGACTCGGTTCCTGATGTGAGCTCCCGGATGCACTGGACCACACGGTGCCCTGCATCTCAGGATTTCCTACCAGGTTAGAGGACACGGAGTGGGTGGTGGCTGGTGCTGAGCTCAGCTCTGTTCCCCCCATTCCAACCAACTGGTCTGTCCCCCCAGACACACTGTACTGTGAGGTGGCTCCCCGAACCAAGATTCCACCCAGGCCTGTACCCCCTGTGATGTCCCTAGGCCTCTCCCCATGCCAGGTAGGAGCCAGGGCAGGGATGTGGAGGACCAGGGGAGTTATGGGACACTGGGAAACCCATGACAGCTCCTGCTATTGTCTCCACAGGCCCTGAAGACTCCTGAGGTCACAGGCCGCAACAGAGTCCAGAGGGCCTCAGCCTGGGACTCAGACAGCAGCTTGACTCTAGGCAGCAGCCCGAGTCCCGGCTCCAGCCTCTACCCAGGCTCCAGCCCTGCAGCCCGGGTCAGCCTGCACCACTGCCTGGAGCCCAGCTCGACAGTATGGATCCCCCCAGGGCCCTGTGCAACCACTCAGTTTGTTAAGCCATGAGCCCTCACCCCAGTTGTCACCAGCCCATTTCCTCAGCTGCCTCGCCTTTGACCAGGGACCCCTCAACTGTCCTCTCACTGACCTGTGCTCCCTGACCAACCTGACTTCCCCAGGGCCCTGCCCTACACTCCCAGCCTGCAGGACAGTCTCCCTGCTGGGGACCAGGGTTCTGTGGAGCAGTTTGAGAGGAACTCAGCCAAGATGCCAGCCCTGCTGGACCTTCCCGCCTTAAAGCCCACCCCCTGCCTGCTGACCCACAGAGAGGCCTCCCACCCTCTTGGAGGCTGCTGGCAGGGGAAGGCCCTGAGGGTGGGTGAGACAGAGCAACTGGAGCCTATCCCCTCGCCCTCCTCCCCCTTCCAGGCCCATCCCGAGCTCCAGGGCTACTGGGTGGCAGCTCCAGCCTTTTTCCTCTGCAGGAGCCCAGTACCGAGCTGATCAGAGGATGTCTCTTCTCCAGCCTGCAGAAGTGAGAAATGGGCCCTGCTGGGGGCCACCTGGGGCCCCTTCCTCATCCCTGTGGTGACCCTGGCTCCACCCCCATCCCACTACTCCCCAGGATGGACCTGCTGGAGGAGATCATAGCGGAGCTGCGGGGTGGATGCCCACTCGGAGACAAGCCCAGCTTTGACCCTGCTCCTGAAATCGATTCTTAGAGAGCCTGTGACTGCCTTTCTGCACACACCGCCCCTTAGAGCCTCCCAGGATGGACTTCCCATGCGGCACTTGCTGAAATGATAACGTGATAAAGCAATCCATCTGTCTCTGCCTCTTTGTTCCCTGAGTCTGGCCCCAGTATGACACTACTGGCCGTGTTTTCACCATTTTTATTCATTAATTTTGTCAGATGGTTTAGTGGGAAGTGTGGGGGGAGATGGGCAGGAGCTGTTCCCCAACCCCCTGTGCACAGGTCAGGACAAGCTGGGGGCTCCTGGGAGAGGGAAGACAGGGTGTTGGCCTAGCCCTCAGATTTGTGCGGGAGCCCCCAGGAGGGGAAGTTGGTGGGAGGATGGGTGTGCCCTTCAGCCCGGAGTAGGGAAGCTATAAGAGGTTAGGGACCCACATCAGAAACATGTTACAAAGTTAGAAACCTGGGGTAGGGGTCAGGAGCTCAAGAAAATACAAAACAAGGGATTGGATTGGGTCAATATCAGTGTGGGGGAAGGGAGGGGAGGAAGGTCTCTCCCAGCTGCGGCTTAGCAATAGCTTCGGGTCTGACCCTCAGAATGGAGGGACCAGCTGGGAGTGGGGTAGGGGGGTGGGGGACCAGCCCCCTCCCTTCCTTGCCCCCCATTCCTATACAAGGACCCTCGGTGGTGCTCGCCCCCCCTCCCATAGGCTGGTGGGGCTGCCCTGTACAGCAGGAGAGGCTCTGGAGGGCCCCATGGCGCAGGTACCCTGTGAGGGGTGTGGGGGCCCCAGGGGGCCCTCTGTTTCTGGGGTAAGCGGGGGGCTGGGGGGCCAGGATCTGAACGGCTCCGGGGGTGTGCAGGAGGGGAGGAGGAGCTGGAAGAGGCGGGTGAGGGACCCCTGGCCCCCAGAGCTAGATTAACATACAGAGGCTCAGGCCGGGTAGGGCGCCTGGTGGGATGCTGGGGGGCTGAGTAGCCAAGGTGGTCATGGGGAAAGCACGAAGGGGGGGGTGGGTAGCTGAGCAGGAAGTCAGGGGACCTGTGGAGTGGTGGCGATTGGCCAAGCAGGCCATATGAGGCATTGAGCCTATCTGGGGGCATAGAGCGAAAGGGACTCCAGGACCTAGTGGGGCCAGAGTAGGGGGTTCCCTCACCCGTCTCGATTTCATAGTATAGGTTCTCTCCCCTGTCAAGTGGTGCAGGGGGACCTAAGGGGCTCCTCCAGACCGGGGCTGGGGAGCTGGGCTGGAAGGATGGGGAACCTAGGGGGTACAAGCCTGGTTTGGGGACCCCAAGGAAGGGCGGCAGGCACTCCCGAGGGGCTGAAGAGAAGAAGCCAGGAGTAGGAACCTGTGGGGGGACAGAATACAGGAACCGAGCTGCCATCTGTGGCTCATCCCCATACCCCCTGCACCCTCCACCTCTCCTGAGCTGAGCACTGACCTGGGCAGGGCCTCTGAGTGCCCTCCTTGAGGTCCCGGGGGGCCGCTGGTTCCTCACCAGGCTCCCATCACTTTGTTGCCTTGGTAGGGAGGGTGGGGGTCCAGGAACCCAGGCACCTGAATGGGCTAGGGAGTTGGGGGCTGGCCCAACCCCTGAGGTCCCTGGGGGCTCACTGCCCACCTCCAGCGACAGTGAGCGGTGGAAAGGGGAGTGGGGAGCAGAAGGGGTGCTCCCATGCTCCTGTTGGCTCTGTCTCTGGGCCACCTGCTGAGCCCGCTCAGCCAGGGCCAGGGCCATGAGGCGTGCTGGGTTCTTGGGGGGTGGGGGTGGGGCCCCCCCAGGGCGCAAGAGGGACAGGGGTGGGGGCAGCAGCGGTGAATCCATACCAGGACCTACACAGAGAGGAATGGGAAGAGAAGTCAGCCAGGCTTGGATGCACCTTCAGGGTTCCTAAGGGCATGGGGTGGGCAGAGCAGGACTCACCATGCTGGCCTGGGGCTCCCCGGGGAACAGGCAGGGCCAGCTTGCTGCAGATCTCCTGTTGGCAAGTGTCACTCAGCTGGGCCTCGGCTCCGCGCAGCAGCAAGGGGATGAGATGGGGCCGCAGGCCGGGGTTGGGGCTGAGGGCCGGCGTTGGGGTGACTGAGGCAGGCGTTCCCCCGGCCCCCAGCAGCTCCAGGACAGCAGGTGGCACAGATACGGCCAGGGGTTCTGAGATGTCCAGAGCGGTGGGCGAGGCAGGGCTGGCGGCCCCACGGGGTGAGAGGGCCTGAGGTGTCACCTTAGGTGGGAAGGCGGAGGCAGGGGCTGGGGGTGCCGGGCTGGCAGGAGGTGCCGGGTCCCCTGGCGTGGGGCTGCTGCAGCGAAAGGTAAGGGGATCGAAGTCGAGCCCCCGGAGCCCCTCCAGGCAGCGGGGTGGGCTAAAGTCCAGCTCGTCACCATCATCTAGCCAGGCTGAGGTTCGGTGTGAGGGTGAACCAGAGAGTGCCGCCAGCCCAGCTGCTGAGGATCCGGAGGACGAGGACTCTGAAGAGGAGGAGGATTCGGAGGAGGAGGAGGAGGAGGACAGGCTCTCGCAGGAGCCAGCAGGTGCCGGGCCCACAGGGAAAGCGTCACTGCTGGAGTGGGGTCGCCGGAGCCTGTGCAGCCTCTGGAGGCCTGGAAGGGGGGCAGTTAGGTGTCAGGGGTCAGAACTTCATAGGCATATGGCAGTAAGGATAGGGTACATCACCCAGTGGGCTAGGCTGGGGAAGTTACACGAAGGGGCATTCCCCTGGGTAGGGTCCCAATGGCTGCAAATCCAGGCACTGTTCACACGCAAAATGAGAAAGGAAAGAGATGGCAAGGCCATGATAAGAATTGTTCTACCCCCAAAGGCCAGTCTGACATCTGACAACCACAAGGCTTGTGAGTGGGAGACCAGCGGGACCTCCCGAGCTCTCACTATCACTATCAGGAGTACAGACGTGACTGGTTTTTTTTTTTTTTTTGGGCAGGGGGCAATTGGGCCTTGTCCTGTAAAGTTGAACATGAGCAAGGCCCACAGCGTGCCCCTCCCCTCGTTCCTGGGTGCCTGGAACACTCTCCAGAGTGTGGTGTGTAAGGAGTGCTCCCCAAAGCCCCCAAGCCCTCGGGAGGAGGATAGACAAGTGACTTGGGATGGGAGAGCCGCACATGAATACCAGAGAGCAGCTAAGAGGCACAAGGCTGAGCAACACTCAGCCACGTGGTTGGCAGTGAGCGGGAAGTCAAGTTCCGCATCCAGCACCCTTTCTTCGGAGACCTTCAACATTTACAAAACAGCTAGGACTGTGCCATATGTTACACGGAGGCCTGCAGGGGATAAAATCTTAGAGCAAGGAGATGCTGCCCATGGAATCCAGGGCTGCCTCTGGTGGGAAGGAGCTTGCAACCAAGGGAGTGGGGCTCTTTCACTTCTGGCCAGTGGGCTCACAGGTGGTCGTTTCATTACTTAGATTTTTTCCCAAAGGAATAAATAAAAACCTGCAAGGGCCCTGCCTGGACCAGTGATCACAGAGCATCATGAACCAAGGGTGACACTTTTTTTAACACACTGAAACTCATGTCCAGATTAGGAACTAAAGAACATCAAAAAGGAACCCCAAACCCACAAATTTGAAGTACATTTAGAGGCCACCCCAGGGCCGCCAGCCCTCCCAGCTCCTCCACCAGGCCGGGCCTGGGCCACCTGGCGCTCACCAGCCCCGCTGGCCTGCGATGACAGAGACTCCTCGCTTTTGGCAGATCTTAGCGTGACTGTGTCAGGTCGGCCACCTGCGAAAAGAGGCAGGATGGGCATGGGGCACTCCAGAGTGCCTCCCCTCCACCCCAACTCCCCACCCACTGCAGCCTCTGACCTGAAGGCTGCGGGGGTGCACGGGTGCCCCCCAGCCACGGTAAAGGCTTCTTTCGGGGGATGCTGGGGCCCCGGCCCAGTGCAAAGAAGGTCTTCCAACTGCTTCCCCCTGGCTTTCGCTGTTTCTCGCCTCTCTCCCCTTTCCTCCTGGGGTTTGCGGGAGACAAAGGAGAGAGTCAGAGGATCTGGGGCCTCCAGGCTGGCCCTGTGCTCCCCCAGCATTCCACTCACCTTTCCACAGGTGAAGCTGGGGCCTTGGGAGTGGTGGGCTCGGTGGGAGTCCCCAGCCGGCCCTGGGTCCGAGCCTGGGCTTCCTCCAGCGTCAGCAGGCGCGTGGAAGGGCCGCTGCCCGCAAGGGACTTGGGCCTGGGGAGGAGGCAGCGGCCTGAGGAGTTGGGAAAGGGGGCAGCTGTCAGCTCTGGGGGCCTCTCAAGGCCACAGGCAAAGCCAAGCGCCACAGCCCAAGCCCCGGCCCCGCAGCGTGCCCACCCGGGCTGGCAAGGCAGGGGGCCAGGGCGGATCAGGCGGGAATGGGTGGGCAGCAGGCAGGTGAGGAGGAGGAGTGAGGCAGGACGAGCTGATGAGGAGGCAGCTCCCGGCAGCCAGCGAGGGCAGCGGCTCTGGCTTCAGTTACCTCGGGCCAGAGGGCCCTCCGACGTGCTGAATCCTGATTGGGCTGGGGTCCGGGGTAGGGCGGGGAGTCTGGGTGGGGCCAGGGCGGGGTCAAGTCTGGGGACCTCCCACCTCCTCCCTGGTGGCCCCAAGGCCCCAAGAGCCCCCGGGAGCTACAAGGGGTGAAGGAAGAACGATGTCCGGGCCAAGAAGTGGGGATCCTGAGCGTAGGAGCTGAAATGAGAAGGTGGGGGGAGGGGAGGGAGAGGCCGGGGCGGGGTCCTCAAGGAGCCAGGAGGGAGGTCCAGCTTCAGTGGGGTAGGGATAGGGCTGGGAGCCCACCTGCCCTCCCACTGCAGCCCTAACAATGAGGGGGCAGTAGCCAGGACATCAGGGGGTGGGATGAGCATACCTGCAGGGTCGAGGCCAGCAGAGGTGAAGGTGTCACTAAACAACACATCCACATGGGTGAGCAGGAATTCCACCACCACAGACTGCACCCGGACCTCCCGGAAGGCTGCTGCTCCACCCAGCCCCACAGACTCCAGTTCCATGGACCTGGATGGGACAAGGGGGAGGGGTGCCAGGTGCTTTGAGCCCAGCTGGCAGGTTCCAGCTAGGCACGATGGGAAGTCAACGGAAGAAATGACAGTCATCCAAAACCTCTGACCTCATCAAAGTGATCACATCCAGAATTGGGTTCTCAACCTTTCCTCAACCCCCTCCCTCCCTGCCTTCCCCATCTCAGTGCTCAGGCCAGACACATCCGGGTGATGCTCCTGACCCCTCTATTTCCCCTCACACCTACATCCAGCCTCTCAGCAATCCCTGTCTGCTTCATCCACAAAAATCTCTCCAGATTCTAAACTCTTCTCCCCCACTTTCCCCACGGTGGCCCAGCCTCTATCCTCCCACTCCTGGACATCACAGCGGCTCCTCCCTGGGTTCCCAGGTTATCCTGCCCCCTGCAGTCTGCTCCGAGCCACAACCAGAGGGAGCCTGTGACCCCATCAGGGCCCTGCAGGCTCAGAGCCTCCCCTGCTGCACCTCTCTCCTGGCAGAAGCAAAGTCCTTACCATGACCCGGAACCCAGAAGTTACTGCTCTGGCTGGTCCCCTGTCATCACTCTGACGTTGTCATCTCCTCCCCCTCAACTACTCACTCACTCCCTTGCTCCCTCCTGCCACCCTGGGCTCCCTGCTGGCCCTCCAGCACAGAAGTGCCTTTCCAGCCTCCAGACATTGGCACTTGTGTTCCCTTAGCCTGGTCTGCTCCTCCCCACAAGTCCACATGGGTCCCCACCCTTGCCTCCGGCAGGTCTTGACTCAAATGTTACCTTCTCAATGGAGTCTTCCTCACCCACCTTATTTAAAATTGTTAAAGCTTCCTTCTCTCTCTTTTTTTTTTTTTCTTTATCCTAATAGTTCTTATATCCACCATCTCACGGACCACTTAATTCACGCAGAGCAGAGAGCTCTTCTGTCTTGGTCACCATCAAATCCTCTGGGGCTCACTTCTTATGAAAGCCTCGCCTGCCCCTCTAAAATTTTCAAAATTCCATGGCCACATGCATCTCCTTTCCCTGCTTTGTCATCTTTCTCCTTGGAACTCGTCACCATCACACCACACTCTCTAGTTTTCTTGTTGCTAGTTCATTGTCCGTCTCCCCCATGAAAATGTGAGCCTAGGAGCACAGGTTCTTGCTCACTGTTGGGTCCTGGGTCCCTTGGCTGAGAACAAGAGCCCGCACACAGGGGGTCCTTAGGAAGTATGTGTGGAATTAAGTGAAAGAGAGAACAGAAGCTGGGTGGGTTTTGGGTGGGAAGTGTGGGGCCGACTTGAGGCCCAGCTTGTGGAAGGAAGCTGAGGGGTCAGGCTGGTGGGCTGCCAGCTCACCGTAGCAGGTTGGGCGCCCAGACGATGGCCAGGTTGCGGGCATGCATGCTGGTGTTGGCACTGTGTCTTGCCATGCGGGCCAGGTGCCTCAGCAGGTACTCCAGGGTCCTGGGGGTGGCAGTGGAGGACGACACCTGAGCCTCAGCTCCCATGGGACCCCCCCACAGGCCTTCCCTGCCCCTTCTGGCTTACCTGTAGTGAGGCGGGGGCAGCTGCTGGATGACATCGTGGACACGCACCAGGCGCTCCTCCTCCCCGGGCACGGACATGGCTTCCTGAGAGGAAGCACAGGCGTGACGGGGGCTGGGCCGGGGCATCCCAGCACCCTCCAACCTTGCCAGCTCCCTTACTCACGCTGAACTTCCCGTAGAGCTGGTATGTGAGCAAGGGATTCGGCAGCTCCCGGAAGTAGAGCTTGCAGAGGGAGGACACGCTGTGGATGTCCTGCAGGAAGGCGGGGCCAGACAGTTCAGGGATCCTCTCGCTGTCGAACTCATGCCTGAGGCCACCAGGTCAAGGAGAAGAAAGACTCAGGTCAGAGCTGACCCACCTGGCCATGTTCTTCCCCCACCTCCCAAATGGTCCACAGACAGAAGCAACTCTCTTCCTGTGCTGGGCTCTTCAGAGGTAGTACCTTACAGAACTCCCTAACAACTCTGTGTGCCCCACTGAGCGTGCCCCATTTTACAGAGGATGACACTGAGGCTCAGGTGGGAGGTGCTCCTGCTTGTGGCTACCCGAGGTCATCTGAATACAGAACATGATCACGACGCTACTCCCATGAAGTTGTCATTCTCCTGGCTTCAAGAGGTCACTGGAAAATGTGGCCAAAATCCTAGCAGCCCCTGCTCAAAACTTTCTGGTTGTGTCCACTGCTCTTGGGTAAATGCCATCTCGTGTGACCCTTTCTTTGCCTCATCTCGCAGAGCCCCAGGCTCCATACTGTTACCTCCCGCGCCTCCTGTTAGCCCCAGGACTCCTGTCTCACTGCCTCCCACCTTAGACGGTTCACGCTGTCCCTCCCCAGCTCAGACCCCTTCCTCTGAGTAAAAGGCAAAATCCTAACAGTATCTGAAAGGTCCATTTACTCCAGGGACATGAGCTCCTGCTGCTTTCCCCTGCACTCACTGTGCTTCAGCTTGGCTGTCACTTCCTCAAGAAAACCCTCCCTGCCCCCAGCCCCAGTCCGACCCCACTCTAAGCTCTCCTAACCGCCACCCCCCCCCCTCCATAACTCTGTGTCCCCAGCACATGGCACAGGGCCTGGAAGAGAGATGATGCTCAGTGACTGTTTGCGGAAGGGCTTGGTTGAAGGCCCTCACCGTAGCCTCTGGATGTTGGATGACACTCCTGAGAGCCGGTAGATTCCATCCACCACCCCATGGGCCTCGATAAACTCAGAGCAGCAGCGAAGCACCTGGGGCACTGGGAGGAAGCAGGGGCTCAGGTCTGGGCAGGCTGTAACGGGGCGGGAGAAGCGGGCTGGGCAGGTGGACATGGGGCCTCACCATCTTGGCCTGAATTACTGAGGTGCTCGCCAAGGTCACAGCCAAACACCCTCTGCCGCAGGATGCCCCGCTGCCGCAGCCGCTGCCGAGAAGGGCGGGAGCGCATGAAGGTTCTGAGGAGGCCCGCCAGCTTCCCACGTGGCCGGGGCACAGCTGTGGGAGTAAAGGCAAGTCACAGAGGGTCAGTGTGACCACTAGTCTTATGGTGGGTGGGGTGGGCAGGGGCCTGCCCTCTTGTCCCATTACCTGAGGTCAGAGAGGAGACACCCTGGGGCGTTGGGACACCGCACTGGGGACCATCAGCTTCTGTGGGGTGAACAATGGGTGGAAAGACTGGATGATGGGCAAAGAAGGCTGGGAAGCCTCCCCATTTTGTCCCTGGCACTTACCTCCCTTCAGTCCTGGACCAGGCCGCTCCGTAAACAGTTCCACACACTCACTGGGGAAGAAACCGACCTGAGGAGGGTTTGGGGTCAGTGAGTGGGCCACCCTAGCTGGCGCGGTGCCCTGGCCCTCCCATCCACCTGAGCCAGGCTCACCTGGAAGCCTCGTTTGCCCCGCCACCAGCTCCGATCCTCAGTGGGCGGCATGTCGATCACGGAGACAATGTCTCCCACCTGGGAGAGGGACGGTCATTGGAGGAAGGGTCAGAAGGGACAAGGGAAGTGGGGAGCCCAGCCGGAGTCTGCTTCCCCATAGCCTCACCTCGAAGGACAGCTCGTCTGGTGCCTGGGCTGTGTACCGCTTGATGACGTGCGCGGCGGCCACTGCGGGGATGTTGAGGGAGGCCTCCTCACTGAGGAGCAGGCGCCGGCCATGGTTGTCCAGCTGAGGTGGGGAGAGACCATGAGGAGGAGACAATAAAGGCAGAGAAGTTTCCTCCAGGCCAGGAGGAGGCCACTACCTGTCCCCCACCTGAGAGCCTCTGTTGGTCAGAGCTATGGGTCAAACACCTAAACTCTTGTCCAACAAAGCCCCTCCGCCCTTCTCATGTCCTGGGACACCCCGGTGCCCTCATCCTCCGTAGCAGACAAGCTCACCTACTCTCTGAAAACCTGGTTGGAGCCACTGTGGGCCCGGTGTTCTAGGAGTTACAGTCATACCTATTTCTAACTGATAGATCCTGAAATGCTTACATGCGCACAGTCCAATGCCTGCTCGCTTGCTCACACACACACACACACACACACACACACACACACACTCATTCTCCCTCACAGGCATGCCCACACAGACACTGAAATACCAGGGCCTCCTCCACTCTGGCTCATTTCTTTCCTGCACCCACACACACTTGCAAACTGGTCCTCGCTCCCTCCCAGCTCCAAGCCCCCCTTCCTGGGCGCACCTCCATCCAGGTGAGCACAGGCCCGCAGTTGAGGTTACTGTCCACCAGGCCCGACAGGGTCTCCAGGTACTGCAGCAGCAGGGGTACCAGCATCTGGGGGCAGGTTGTCGGGGGGCTATTGTGAGGGGACCTTGAGAGAGTTCGCTGCCCTTCTCTACTGCCCTAGCTCACCTCTAGGCAGGGCTGGGATTCAGCCTGAATGCATGGTGCCGCTCCACTGGTAAGCACTGACCTATTTCCGTATCAGTTAGTAAATGGGCTGCCAGGCTCTGTGTGCCCGCACTGGGCGGGGCCCCGCTGACTCTCCCACCGAATCCCCTGGAACACCTCATCATCCTAAAACTGAAAGGAGCCTCCCTGCTGCAGCTTCATCATGGGCCTCTCCCTTCCGACTGGTTGGAACCTGGGCCATAGCAGTGTTTAAGTATTTCACTATCCTCTCTTGACGGCTTCCCACATTGCTCAGGAGGACACACCATAGCTGGGGGGCAGGGGGCTGAGACAACCAGCAGGTTACCTGGGCAGCTCTGGCACCCTCTGGGGGTGGAGGGAGCTCTGGGAGGCAGGAGAACCTCCTGTCAAATATGCACCGGTGTAGGTGGGCATCCAGGGATCGGAAGTCATCGTAACTTCGGAGAACTGGCCAGGAGCGGCCCTGTGGGGGCAGGAGGGACAGAAAGGACCAGTAGTCCCATTACACTGAGCTGGAAGCCACAAAGACCAATCTGTCAGGCCAGATGAGAAGGGGGTGGCCTCACCTGACAGGTCACCTGCACCCCAAACACCAGCTCATTCTCTCCAGAGAAGCTGGGGCCTTCGCGCTCTGGAGATAGCAGGAGCTGCAGAGGGAAACAAAGGCCCAGGGAGGGGCCTCACTTTTGTTCCAGTCCTGATCTTTCCAGGTGAGCACTATCTAGAGATGGGTCTGCAACCCTGGCCTTGGCCTCCCTGAGGGCAGGGCCTGGTAATGTCTCAGAGTACAGCGTCCTGGCACAGAGCCTACACCTAACAAAAGGTTAGGTGAATGAATAAAGAAATGAACGAATGAATGAACCGTGCTCCCCTTCCGCCCTGTGACTCTTGCCACTGACTGCTCAGGTGGGAGGAGCACCTATTCCTGAGACAGGTTTTAAGGGTAAAGTGGCTAATATTGCTTCAGGGCTGGGGAGGCTCTCACCCTCCCACCTGGTGCAAAGCCCTCATACCTGAATATGGCCAAAGTCAACATTCTCGTAGTGGAAATGGGCACAGTCGGCCAGCCGGGGGAAGGGACCTCGAGGAGCCGAGAGCCTGGGGGACAGGTACACATCACTGGTGGCTCCTGCATTCAACCCCCCTCCTAAGCTGAACCTCACCCTCATCTCTCACCTTTTCCCAGGCTTCCCCTTCACACTGGGCCCCCCAGTGTGAGGCAAGGGCTGCACTGAGCCCTCCCCTGGGCCATCCAGGCTGTCAGTGCTGCGAGCCTGTAGAACAGAAAGAAGAATCAGAGGCCTCCAGAGATGGGAGCAGAGAGACAACGGGAGCATTGTTATCTGTGAGCCTGGGCGCAGAGGCCCGAATTGCTTCATAGGCTGCCCTAAGCATGGAGCAAAAGGGTAGGTCAAGGAGAGGTGAGAGCAACTAAGGGTGGGCCTGCTTCTTTGTGTGTGGTCTGGGGTGGGGGGCTGGAAGAGCACAGCCTGAAGGTGAGGGAGAGAGAGCACATGCTGGTACCATCTCTCCCTGTTTAAACCCCTCCTTTAGCCCCTGCGGAGTATAGTCATGCCCCCATGTGCCTCTCCACACCTTTTATTGATGTCTGGACAATCACAGCTCCCATCTTATCAATCTTCCTGCTTCCAACCTCTCCCCTCCTGCCAGCTTCTTCACAGCAAGCGCCAGTATAATTTTCATACCATACATATCTGCCTGTCTCTCCACAGATCATAGACCTTCAACGGCTCCCTGTTATCTTCAAGATAAAAGTCTGAATTCTCAGGTCTGTTTACCTCTCCAGTCCCATCTTCCCCCTTTGGCCTCCACTCTGGAAGCTTTCAAACTTCTAAGAATCCAACAAAAGCACCATCTTCTCATTTCCTCCTAGGCCTTTGCAAAGGTAGTTCCCTCTGCAGGGAACACTCACTCTTCCTTATGCTTTCCATAGGTTCCGTCCTCCTCATTCCTCAGGTCTCATCTCTCTCATTCCCTGTCCTGGAAGTGTTAGCCTGCTCTTCTAGACTCCTCTATCCCCTGAGGTTCTCCCATCCCAGCCCTGAGCACTCTGAGATACCACAGGTGACAAGTCCATCTCCCCCCACTGGACTGTGACTTCCCCAGGATCAGCGACCCAGCACAGAGCTGGGCACAGAACTGATGCTCCTCACAAGGAAGGTTGAGCCTAATTCTTCTCTGGGTCCCAGTGCCCACTCACACAGCAGGAGCTGGGTAAGATCTGATGAATAAATTAACCAGCTGCCAGATCGGTATTTCCCAGGCCAGGCTCTAGCCACTCCCTCCTTCATATCCCTGCGACCCCAGGTTCATCCTTGGGTCTCACCCTCGGTTCTGTCCCTCTCCAGCCCATGAAGCTCCCCAAGGCAGGACGGGACGTGAATTTCTTTGCGTCTGGAACATGGGCTCTGCCAGGAAGTATCAGGGAATGTCTGTTAAGTGAGCGAATGAGGGAATGAATGGATGAATGAGCAGGAGCAGCATGGTGGGAGGAGGAGATGGTGGGGAGGGAGGGTGAGGACAAGAAGATGGAGAAGGACCCTAGGATCTAGCCAGAGGTACACTGCTAGTGTGGGGTTGGGGTGTAAGGGCAGGGGAGATGCTGGAAAGGCCAAGGCTCAGGCCGATGGAGGGGTAGGGGAGGGTTGATTGAGAGGGAGCAGAACGTAGTGAGAATGAGAAGAAAAGGGTCAGGCTGAGGATGGAGCCGGATGGGGGTGGGGCTCAAGAACAAGAAGGGGGCTGGTGGTAGGAGGGGGAGGGGGCTAGCCAGGGAGGGATGGAGGTTGGGAGAAGAAGACGCTGAGGATGGCTGTGGGATGGGGGATGGCGAAGAACCCAGGAAGCTTCGGCAGGTCCCGGGGAAGGGGCAACCGGCGGTGCGGGTCCTTCCCGGGACTAGCCCATCCCCCCAAGCCTGGGTCCTCGGCCACTGTCACCTCCATCCAGGGCGTGGAAGGGGATGCACACTGAGGGGGCGGGGCCGGGTTAAGAGCTCGGGCCCAAGACCCGGGACGAGAGGGACCTCGACGAGGGGTGAGGGGCGGCGCAGGCCGCGGGCTCGGGCGGGGCCGGGGGCGGGGCGCGCGGGGCGGGGCCGCGTGCGGACAGACTGACACGCAGACGGACTGACGGCCGCGTGGGCCCCTCACCACCATGGTAGCGTAGCCTCTTCAGGCGCCGGCTGCGCTCGACCCCTCGCTCGTCGTCCTCGTCGCCGCCGCCGCCGCCATGGCGACACAAAGGGGAGGGCGCGAGCCGCGCGCGGGCGGCTGCAGGCCCCGCCCCTAACGGCTGCCCGTGGCTTCGGCGCGCGCCCCACGGAGGCGGGGGCAGCGGGGACGCGGCGCCGCTTCTCATTGGCTCCACCCTTGGCCTTAGGGCGACGCCCCGCCCACCTGTCGGCTTTTCATTGGCTTAGGCTTCGGTCCCATCCCTGGCTCGGTGCCTTCGGTCCCGCCCAGCGAAGTTTGACAGCGCCGCGCCCATGACTGCTCTTCATTGGCTCCCATTGCCCTCCTGAGACACACCCCTAGGTTCTTTATGCTTTGCTTCCTACACTTCTAACACTAAGCATTGAGCCCTCCCCTTAGTCCACTCTCAGTGACCAGTCCTCTGACACTTTTTTCCCCCTTTGACACTCTTAGTTGGGTTCTTCCATGGCCTCAGAGCTTTTCTCCATCCCCAGGCAGCTTTTCAACGTTTCAATCCTGTAGCTCCAGCTTGTCAGTCCTAACCCTGACACCGCCCACAGAATACTGAGGGCATTTGCCCATGGACGGTTTTCACAGACTCAGATACCCTGCCTGGGACGTTATCCTCGGCCTTGCCCTGCCCACTGGATATTTGCCCTTGCCTCCTGCTCTACTGCTTCTTGCAGGCCGGCCTCCAGCTTTGACTCCTTTTTCCTAGGAACTGGTTTAGCCCGCAATGCCAGAAACAAGACCACACCTCCCATAAAGCCAGTCCCAATAGCTCTGCCTCTGACTTGAGCCAGGCCCCAAAAAGGCTATTAACAACGCCCTTTCCGAGAGAACTTTTCCCCTGGTCGTGTTCTCAACAGGGGCCCGCACCTCAGAGAGCACCGCTTTGATTTATTCACTCTTTCAAAAACTCTAGTTACTTACTTTGTGGCTACATCAGTAACAAAACAAGGGAAAATATATCCTGCTCACATGGGGCTCAGAAGCTGGTGGGAGAAAACAATGAACAAAATATTCAAAAATATAGCAAATCAGAAGGTGATAAATTCTAAGGATAAAAAATTAAGCCAGGATTGGGGAAAGGGAATGCTGAGGAGGGCTCAATTTAGAGTTACTTATTTCAGCTTATTGAACTTGCAGACTTCACTCCCATTGCAGGGATTTCTTACATGATGTTCCCGTTGCCTGCAGTCTTTAAAATGACTGCAAATTCCTTGACACTGATTTCATGAAAAGCTGGAGTCTGTGTCCTCTACCCCTTGACTCTGAGCAAGACTGACAACTTCAACCAACAGAGAATAGTGGAATTGACATTATGCTATATCTGAGGCTAAGTTGCAAAAAAGCAATGCATCTTCCTTTTTGTCTGCTGGAACAACTAGCTGTAGAGCTTTGTGGCATCATGTGAGAAGTGCACCTATGGCCAGGAAGCCATGCTTTGAGGAAGCCCAAGCCCTGTGGAGAGACCATGTGTAAGCACTAGAGTATACAGTTCCATCTGAGCACAGCCTTGGAGTCATCTGAGCCCTGGTGCCGGACTTGTAAGTGAAGAAGCTCCAGAAATTCTGTCCCTGGTTGTCAAGTCACCTTTGCGTCTTTCTAGCTGAACCCCTAGACATCATGGAGTAGAAATAAGCTGTCCCCAACTGTGCCCTGTCCGAATTTCTGATTCACAGAATCCATGAACAATAAAATGATTGTTTTATGCCACTAAATTTTGGGGATGATTTATAATCCAGCAATAGTAATTAGGATGGCCTTTTGTCAATGAGTTAATTCCTACCTGTCTCAGCTTAAGTTGTAACTTCCTCAGAAATTCTTCTAGGCTCCAGTCACCCCCAACTAGATCAAGTTCTGCTACTATAAACATCTTTTATTTCTCTTTATATCTAAACAGCAATTTCCTTTTTTAAAAAAATGTCATTTAAATGTATGGTTTGTTCAAAAAGGTTGAAAACAAATATATACCATGTCTATGATATACAGAGCTACTTTTTAAAAAAGATTTATTTCTTTATTTGAGAGAGGAGCATCAGCAGGGATAAAGGCAGAGGGAGAAGCAGCCTCCCTGTTTAGTGGGGAGCCTGACACGGGACTTGATCCCGGGATTCCGGGATCATGACCTGAGCCAAAGTCAAATAAACACTTAACTGACTGAGCCACCCAGGAGCCCTCAGAAGCTACTTTTAACAGAAACCCGTTCTATCCTCCCTTTTTAATAAATACAGATATCAAAATAATCCTAGTCATAAATTCTCCCAATATTTTATTACGAAAAGTTTCTAACATATAGCAAAGTTGAAGAATTTCACAGTAGACACCCATATACCCACCACTTAGATCCTACCACTGACATTTTACTGTATCTATTTTATATCCCGGTCACCTATTACTCTATTCATTCTATTCCAGTAGTCTCACTATTTTTTGGATATATTTCAGAATAAATAACAGATATTGGTATACTATCCCCTAAACACTTCAGCATGCATATCTTTAACTAGAGTTCAATATTTGCTTTTATTTTGAGATCAACTCTACCTACAATAAAATTCAGAATTTTCACTGAATCTTGACAAGTGCATACACCCGTGTAACCAAAATCCCTACTCAGTAGGGCAACTGCACTTTTTACATGGCAGCCCAGGGCTCCAAAGCACACAAAAGAGAGGGGATGCTGGGCCACCAGGTGGAAATTGTATCACCTTTTCTAATCTGGTTTAGAAACTTAAAGCAGGGTCATTTCCTCTGTATTCTATTTGTTGAGGCAGTCCCCAGAGTTCTACCTAGTTTCAGGGAGAACGGACACTGACTCTACTTCTTAATGGGAAGTGTGTCAAAGAATTTACAGACAAAACAACAGGTTTTTCAAAAGTCCAGACAGGTGATGTCCAGACAGGTGAAGCTAGATGAGAGCACCTGGGAATGAATACATACAGTTAAGGCCAGGGACCTGGGATATCCTCAAGTGACAAGATGGGGCAATGACAAGGTGTGACCAGAGAGGTGAGGAGAATGGTGGGGCACTGGGAAGAGGGGAAGAAGAGTTTCAAAGAGGGAGGGATGAGCATGCCGAATGCTGCTGTGGGCTCAAGCAGGCTGCCGACTGAGGGCTGACCATTGTCCAGCACTCTGATGACCCCATTAGCTTCATTAGCCCAGAACACAGCCCTTTGGTTTCAGCTGAGTCAGGAGGATCCGCTTCTGAGCTGAGAGTCAACTAAGGTGAGTCTCAGTCTTGCCTGAAATCTGGCCTGGAACCGCTCCCCCTCTCCGGACCTCAGAGAGGATTCCTCAGAGGGGAAACGGGAAGAGATTTTGTGCCAACGGTCGGTCGGGAACTACAGTGGGGGTGGGGCAGAGGGTGGATTGGGGCGGGAGGGAGCTGTTTCTCTAACTTAGCATAACCCTCAGCCTTTCCTGAACAACTTTCTCAGAGACAATCAGTAACGTGAAAAAAATAATATATTGTATTGGGAAAAACACAATTTGTACAATTCAATGTTGTCTGGTCTCAAGAGAAACTCCTTCCCTCTGCAGACGCCTTCCTGGGGCCCTGGGGGGGCGACCTGGTTGGAGGAGACCAAGTCCCTGGGTCTTCAGTGTGCTCCAGTAAGAGGCATAGTTGGGCGTCCACTTTCCTGCAAAAAAGGCCAGGATAGTAGAGGCTCAGGTTATGTGCTCAGGATTGGAGTCTGGGGTGGTGGATGGCTCTGGGAACGGGGTGTTGTATATCCCGTCGATGGTCACCTTTTCTGGCGTCTCAGCTCGGCCCTCTGAACTCTTAGCAACTGAAGTACCGGGTCGTCCTGGAACTCGCTGCCGTCAGAGTCTAGGGGAAAAAGGGCGAGCGCCAGGCTGTTGACTCGTAAGGTGCTGGACTGCCGTCCAGATCCACGCAGCCACGCCCATCAGCTCACCTTCCGCCTCCTCTAGAAGTCTGGCAGCCTGGCAGAGCAGATCTTCTGAGGGGGCGTGGCCAGCAGCAGAGGAGGGAGCAGCCGCCGCATCGAGAGACCCCGCCTTGAAGGAAGGGGGCGGGGCCCTGGCGCCAGGGAACGCCTCCTTAGCTGGAGTGGGCCGGACCTTGGGCGCCTGATACCCAGCTTCAGCCAAGGGAGTGTCTTTGTCTTCCCTAGGCTTCCACACCGCTAGGGGGAGCGTGGCCTTGGCTTTCGGAGACTCGGCTTTAGACCGACTTGGCGGAGTCTGTGCCTTGGGAAATTCTGATCCAGATAGAGGGGGCGTGACCTCTGAGCTAGGTGGCGCAATCTTGGTTTGGGGCTGTGTGGTTTTGACTTTCAGAGATTCACCCTCGGGTAGAGGTGGGCTCTCAAGGTGAGGGGGCGTGTCCTCCAGGCCGTCTGGGAAGAGTCGAGCTGATACTACTTGGCCCAGGGCGCCTCTGAGCTGGGGACCAGGCCCCTTGTCAGCTGCCACGACTGCCCCAGCCGACTCCTGGCGCGGGGCTCTGCTACTCCGAGGCTTGGGGCCCTGCCTCTCCGGCTGGGCCGGGCAGCTTGGAGCAGGAGTGGGCGGGTCCTGGGGGGCGGTTGGGGGTGGGAGGGTGGAGGCTGCGGGTGCCGGGGTGGAGGCGGGGGGCAGGGATGTGGCAGCCAGAGCCACAGGGGTTGACGGTGCGGGAGGAATGGCCCCGAGAGATACCCAGGGACCAGACTGCGGGGCCCAGAAGAACCCATGGGGGCTGGGACCCCAAAAGATGTGTGGAGAGAACCCTGGGGGAATAGGAGGTCTCTCCATATAGAAGGCCTCCAGGGGCCCAGGTGGGGCCACACTGGCCCAATGTGGGACGCAGGGAGGCTGGGTTCCCAGGGAGCTGAGAGTCTCTGCAGGGGCAGAATGGGCCTGTAGACAAATGCGGGCAGGGACGGGAGAGGGAGGAAAAGGGCAGAAGGTTCTTCAGTTCCCTTCTGGCTTCCCCTTCCTCCAACTTCCCTTAGCATCCCTCCCTCCAGCCCCCTCAAGCTCCCCACCTCATTCCCCAACCCTCACCCCTACCCCCACCCCCGCTCTCACTGGAGTGGTGAGGGCAGGAGTCTGGGGTAGTACCCAGGTTCCATCACCCTGTCCTCCTCGAGCCTGAGCCTGAGCCCGTTCAAGCTTCCGCCGCTGCCGCCACTGGTATAGAATGTCATCCTCTGGACGCAGGGGTGCCTGGGAGGAGACCTGGGCTGGCGCAGGGATGGAGGCAGGCACTGGTGTTGCTGTGGGGTAAGTAGAAGGAGGAAGGGTAAGGTCACAGGCTGGTGTGATGAGCAAACCAAGGACAGCGTGCATACCCCCTCTGACTGTACCAGAAAGGTATTCAGACAGGCTCTCCAGATAATGTCCCTGCTCCTCTCCCAAGCAGGAAGCGAGAAAAGGGGCAGAGTCAGAGGCAAGAGCACTCATGGGCTTCTTAACCTGTCGTCATTCAGTTCTTTATTCATCAGCAAATATTTATTGAGTTCTTCCTATATGCCAGGCACTGTTCTGGACATGGTGTTCACAGCAGTGAACAAGACAGATTCTCCAAAATCTACCCACTTCTCCCCTCTTGACTGCCATTTCCTGGGGCCAGCCCCACAGCAGGATCTTCTCTGGTCTACTTCTGTCCTCTCAATCTGTCCTGTCTAACCCCCCACACCCCTCCACACCCACCGCAGCCAGAGGGAGCCTGGGAACATCTGAGTCAGGTCAGGGCCCTCCTGGAATGGAAACCTCCCCTGTCTTGGTAAAAAGCAAGCTTTTGCGTTTGTGTTTCCCACTGCTTGGAGTGCTGTTCCCTCCTGGATGCACACGGTTCCATCCCTCCCATGCTTCAGATCTTTACTCAGATCTTTATTCAGATCACCTTCTTAGTGGGGCCTTCCCTGGCCAGTCTATTTAAAACTGCAACAACTGCCAGCCCATATCCTCTTTCCTGTTCCAGGTTCCTTCTTAGCTCTTTCTGCCTTCTAACATATTCAGTGTGGTACTTCTTTGCTTTCTTCTCTCTCCCTTTGCAATGCCAGCTACTCAAGGGCAGTGATTTTCGTCTATCTGACTATCACTACATCTGCAGTGTCAAGAACAAGGCTGGTGCCATCAGTATCTGGGCATAAATGCCAAAGGAACTATTTATTATATTGAACTGCAGGGTCCAGGGATACAGCAGTGACCAAGGGGAGGGCCATAGGCTGTCCTCAGTTCAGTGGGGCAAATGGACATCATTCTCAGCACCCAGAGCCTAACTTCATCCGTCAAGATCAGTAGGGCTCTTGTCTCTATGAAGCCCCACCATCTGATGCTGCATAGAGAAGAGGGTGTCATCCTGGATGTTTCTCTCTCCCACTCCCTTCTGTTTCCTGTGACTCTACTTCCAAAGCTGGCCCCTTCCCTCTACTCTGTTCCTTAGGCTCTGGCCCAAGAGAAACTACCAGCATCTCTCACGGTGGGGCAGTGGGGCGGGGTGGGGGGGTGACAGTAGCCAGAGGGAGTCTGTTAATAACCCAAGAAAGATTGAATCCCTCTCTGCTCAGAACCCTCCCATGGCTCCCCAGTACTCAGATAATGACCAAATGCCTCCCATGCTTCCATGGCCCAATGTAATCTGACCCCATACTACTCTCAAACACCACCCGCCCCCCCTTTTCTAGTCCATTATCTGCACCGTGCTCCCTTCCACCTTAGGCCCTCTGTATATGCTGCAGGGGTGTTGTCCCCACCTTTGTTGTTTAGGTCTCCACTTAGCACCTCTTCCAAGAAGGCCTTCTCTGACTTCCCAGCATCACCATCCTCTCTTACAGGGCCCTCATTTCTGCTTACATTTCACATGTGTTTGTGGGGTTACGTGGTTACTTTCTGGCCCACATGTCCTATGAGGACCATGAAGGTGGGACCACACACAGCTGTTTCACTGTGGAATCCCCAAGTCCCCTGCCAGGGCCTCATCCACAATAGATATTCAATGCTTTTTAGACGAAAGGATGAGTAAATTTAAAGGACAACTCATGAAGTAGATACTAGCTTTATCCTCATTTTGCAGATGAGAACACTGAGGTTTAGGAAGGAGAGGAGAATGAAAGGTGAGGTAAAGCTGAAAAGAAGCAAAGAATCAGACAAGCGAGAGCTCTGCCAGGATCACATACCACACAGGTGCACCTGTTTTCTGTGCCTGCCTGTCCCCATTCACTCGAACCCCATAAGACACAGACAGGATCTGTCCTGTGCACCACTGCGTCCCAGGACCTGGCCATGGAGTAACAGTAATCCAGGTCCATAATCCCATCTCTGAAATCTGAAGACTTCAGGTGGCTGGAATTAGGAGTTCAACAATTTGCCTGCTTCAGCGAAAACACATCATACATCCAGCACCAGCAGAGGGCTGGCTCGGTACCCTAGACACATTAGTATTTGGTTGAACAATATGAAATTGTCCATACTCAACCATCTTTTACTAACAAGGACAAGTTTCCTGTGGTTCAAGGTAACACAGTCATAGCAAAAAGTATGTCTATTCATCCTCAATGAGATACAGAGAGATGATAAACACCTTCATATTCTTTCGGTCAGATTTTGCTGTCCAAGCAGGTACGGGGCCAAATGAGGAAAAGGCCTTCAGATTTTGGAAATTTGTGTTCAGAACTGCAAACAGGAGGCAGAGAGAGAACCTGCCATGTTAACTGGTGCTGTGAGGACTGTGGCAAGAGCTCCCTGTACCTTCAACTCATTTATTGCTGATTTAAAACTTGGAGAAACAGAGAGGCCCAGAGTGGATAGATGTCAGAGCTGGGATTCACATCCAGTCTCTTCTCGATCCTTGCCTCAGAACTTACCATGTGCCTTGGGGTCAGAGCCCTTGCTGAAGTCAGGGGTGAAGGTCACGGAGAAGGGAGAGAGGCCATCAGAGCTGACTGGGAATGAGGAGCTGCTGGTATCGCTAGGGCTTAGTGAGGAGGCAGAGATGGATGCCTTGCTGTAGGGAGAAAGCACAAGCAAGGCAAAAGGGGTCTCAGAGGCGGTGCGAGGGGCCTGGAGCTGGCGGGGGGCGGGCAGGAAAGGCACCTACCTGCGTCTGAGCAGCCTGGCAGCTCTGCTCTGTAGGCTCAGTGTCTCCAGGTCCAGCAGGGACGAGTTCCATGTGTTGAGGCTCTGCGAGGGAGGAGGGATTAGAGGCTAGCTCCATCTTTTTTTTTTTTTTTTAAAGATTTTATTTATTTATTTGACAGAGAGAGAGGAAGGGAAGCAGGCTCCCCGCCGAGCAGAGAGCCCGACGCAGGGCTCGATCCCAGGACCCCGAGACAACGACCCGAGCCGAAGGCAGTGGCCTAACCCACTGAGCCACCCAGGCGCCCAAGGCTAGCTCCATCTTAAAGGGTGCTGGGAAACAGACTTTGGACACAAGACCTGGAGTACAGGTCTGTTACAGCTGATAGGCTCACATGCTGGTAAGCCATCTAAGGAATCCACTCCTTCTCCCCAGGGAAGGGGGACCCAGTTTTCCTCTGGGGATTCACACCCCTCCTTGTAGTCATTATTGTGGGAGAAGGGCTGACCCCACCTTCCTGACCAGGCCTGGCTAATCACAATAGTCTGTCTTCTGGTTCCACAGCAACTGGCTCAAAGATAAATGAATAGCAAAAAAAAAAAAAAAAAAAAAAAAAAGAATGAATGAATGAGAGTAAGCTCTGGGGCTCTGGATGGAACTACTGGAAAATGCTCCTCTTTCCACTAAAGTGATTATGTAAGCTAGAAGCCAAGAGTCACTAGGGCCATGTTCACTACTTCAAGGGGAAAGCCTGCCTGAGACAGCCCAAGAAAGAGGAACAGAGAGTCAAGAGAGTCAAGTTCCTCCTAAAACCATTCAAACACCTGGATCCAGCCATGCCTGAAAGCATATACATTTAAATTTCTTGATTGCATGAGCCAACAAATCCTCCTTTTTTCTTTAAGCTTCCTTGAATTGGGGATTGACTCTGTAATTCTATCCTAGGGCTGGTGGTATCAGTTCAGGTACATAGGGAAGAAGGTAGATGAGAATATATATCACCTGCTTCATTTCCTCAAGGGGGGCCACAGCCTTTGCCTGAGATGCACTGGCCACCTTGGCAAGAATTGGGACTGCTGTGCTGGGTCTTCCTTCTGGTTCATTGGCTCCTGCTGAGAAGCCCCAGTTGATTTTTAGGGAGGCATGGGAAATGTCTGCTGGGGGCATTGATCAGGAAAGGTTTTAGGCCGGCAGTGGACAGGACTGAAGCTGGTACCTGCAGCAAGTTGACTGCTGGTGTCTGGAGATTCAGGCCGGAGCCACCAAAAGTCAGCTGGGGTTGGGCCTGCAGGCTGGCGCTCCTCTCGGCTTGTGGGCTGAGCCTGACGGAACCGGTTTATGTACCTGTGAGCATCAGAGAATGGGAGGCGGGTGAACGAGGAGAGCCAAATAATAATAATAATAATAACAATAGCGAAGTTTATCAGATACTTTGGCAGTACCTAGTGCTTGTCCCTCAACATCTGTTTTCTCTTACAGAGTAATGCAGTATTATATAAGACTGTATAATACTAGGCCCATAGCCACTCTTCCGCAGATGCATTTCTCAGAGGCCCCTATAGTTTTATGGCCCCATAACTAAGTTCTTGACCAGCAGGGTTTTGAGATGAGGAGATGTGATTCTGGAGAGTGGATGTGGTTGGGAGCCATTCTGGTCCATAAAGGAAAGGGCAAAAGCCTAGTGATGGGAGGCAACAAGACAGGAAGCAAACCGTGTCCCTGACACCTGAGCCAGGGGATGCCATGTTGGCCTTGGTTGCTTCTGCCTGGACTGTTGCGTGAGGGAGAAATAAATGCTCTCTTGATTAAGCCACAAGTAATTTGGGGCTGTTTGGTAGAGCAGCTGAACTTGGATGCTACAAATCCAAGGGCTCACTATGTGATAGCATACTTTATAGATACTAGATACTTTATAGACAGTAACACATTGAAAGCTTAAAACAGCCCTAGGGGATATATGCTGTTAATACCCCCAATTTACAGATGAAGAAACTGAGGCCCAGATCATCAAATCCCATAGAGCTAGGATTTGAACCCAGGCAACCTACCTCCAGAGCTCTTAACAGCACACATAAAGTGTGGTCCTAAAAGTGTTGCATAAACAACTCTTGCTATGGTGATTATTATGGGATGCCTACCCCCTCCTGATCCAAACCCTTCTCTCCCCCAGGGCTGCTGGGACTTACTTGGCCACCACAGACTCCCTGCTGTCGATCAGGGTGGGTGATGGAGAGGTTCCCATCTGTCCTTCAGTGGTGCTGGGCGGGGAAGGGCTTTCTGAGCTGGATGGCCAGGACTCTTCAAACAGTTCAGAGGAGCTGGGACCTGTGGCCAGAGCCTTCGGAGCTTCTGCGGGCCTGGACCTCTGGGACCTGGATGGGGTCAGAGTCTAAGATAGGGAGGTAAGGAGAGAAGAAAGTGAGGGTGGACGGGTCATCCCTGTAGGGGAATGAAGGCACACGTGAAGTTTGTCTTAGTCGAGTCAAGAGGGGAGGAAACATATCCCACAATGGTTACAACTTAGAGTGACTGGGGGCTACAACAAGGGATCCAGATGACAGAAGACTGGGTGAGGGCAGAGCCATGGGGAGGGGAGGAGGGACTGTCTCTTAATCTCTCACCCCTGTCTCTCATCACATGTCCTCCTTCCCTCTGGTTGTCACTCCCTCACCACTGGGCTCACACACAGCACTCTCTATGGAGTGTCCTCACCTTGGGGTGCCAAGTCTGGCTTCCGGATGGCCAATAGTGGCTTTGATCCAGGGCAGTATCCTCAAGGGGGTTGTCTTGGATGGAGAAAACTGGCAGACTGCAAGAGGAGAGTGAGTTTGGCAGGCAGAGCCTTCCTGTTGAGGGGTTGTGGGCTGGAGTCAGGTTTCAGGGTTGGGAAGAGGAGGGGAGAACCAGATTACCACTCCCATAGATTCCAGGAAGAGATGAACTATAATTCCCATGAAGCAGCGCTGCACATTCAAGATAATGATACTAGAGGCTCGATTACCCACCAGCCCTTGGGGGCAGTCTCAGAAAACCAAGAACTGCCAACTGGTGGTTCTTAAGCCTGAATCCAATAAAGGAGCCTTTTAAAAATACAGATCCATGGTCCTTACCCCAGGCCGAAAAGAATCATAATATCTGGAAGTGGGCTAGTCATCTGTATCTCTTTGGCACCGTCCCAGGTGATTTCGACGTGGAGCTCGGGTTGAGAACCACGGCTAACCCCTTACACTGTACATTTCCCATAAAGTCCTGGGTACACTAAGGTGTAAATGGTAAAAGGACTACAATCCCCAACAGCAACTGGGCTCCGTCTAAGCAATAAAGTTAAAAACCAACACCCACAGGAATCTGGGGCAGTTTTAAAATTCAGAAATTTAACTCCCAAGATGACACTGGACACCCGTGGAAGAAAACGAAAAGCCCTTGGAGCCACTTGGAAAGCGGAACGTAAGACGCAATGGGACCCCGAGATGGTGAAGTCCAAAGCTGGCGCTGCCGGCGGATGTGGAGCATCTTGGGAGTCGTAGTTCCAGTGCGGTTTTAAAAATAGAGACTCCGGACCTTAGCAAATCGGACCCGACGCTGTGTTCATCTCACCCTAGGTCTTCTCCAGGCCTCCTGGGGTCCCCGGGAGAAGGATCGCCCTCACCTGCCGTCCATCCAGCAGCTACCTGGGCGCTTCCGCCAGCTCCGCTCTCTCACTGGGCTGAGCCTGCGTGCATCTTTGTTGCTAAGCAATGCCTGGCCAGGCCCGTCCCTCTCCCGGAGCGCCCGCGCGGGAAGAGAGCGGCCTCCAGGGCAACCAATGATGGAGGAGAAAACAAAAGTAACTGGGAAGCGGCCAAAGGGAGATGTCGCACAACTGGCCGTACCTTCGGACTGAATGAGAGAGCGTGTTTGATTGGAGAACCGTGGCGCGTAGCAGTAATTGGCAAGCCTGTGAACCAATGGGAAGGATCCGAGGGTGAGCTCGCGGTTAGGAGGGGTCATAAAGTACTCTCTCTTTCCAGCCCTGCCTTATAGCCACTCCTACTTTTGCTGCCGAAAGCTTGTCTGGACTCCAAAGTAACCACCGTTTCTTGGGTACAGGGCAATCGGGGAGTCTGTCGCCTAACTGCCGCCCCTCCATCAGTCGCGCCAGCCAACCGGTACCGCGGAGTCATTAACCACTTCCCGTCTTGCTGTAGGAGCAGCTGGTTGCGCTAAGTGCCAGGCCTGGGCTCCTAGCCGAGGTGGTGGGATCAAAACGAGCTATTTCGGGCCCGGCGCGCGGCCCCTGGGGGGCCAGCCTGGACTATTCGTGCCCGCGCCCTCTGGCCGCTGCTCACCTGGCAGACCCCGCTACTCTGCTCACCCGAGGCTGAGTCAGAGGCCCCGAATTAGGCCCGGCTTGCCGGGGGGCTGGGCCCAGCGTTCTGCTGAGATGGGAGTCGGGTCTGTTCTGTGTCCTCCTGACAGCCTGGCGGGCTACCACATTCCCTGTACCCAAGAATCTGCTCTTAAGACCGCCGTCTGCGTCATCCCCAGGGCTGCCTGCAGGGCGGGAGTGAATTAAAGGGACTGCGAACTCTGCGGTGGAGTTTTCGGGCCCTGGGTCCCAAATGCTGCGCCGTCAAGGCTACGCCTCCTCAGCCTTAGTTTCCCCTTTGGGAAAGCGGGGGATCACCTCTCTGGCATCCAGCAGGCGCTTAATAAATGGCCAAGTCATTGTTGGGCTTTCTAAATAAGGCTCTATTAATGGCCGGGGCTGGCAGCGGTCCCAATGTCCCCGGGCGGCCCGCCGAGGGGCGGACACAAGGCATACTATAAGAGCTGCTGCGGCGCAAGCAGGGGCACTGCGGAGCCTAGGGGCGGCGGCGGCGGCGGCGGCGGCGAAGCAGGATGGAGATCCCCGTGCCTGTGCAGCCGTCTTGGCTGCGCCGCGCTTCGGCCCCGTTGCCCGGGCTTTCGGCGCCTGGGCGCCTCTTCGACCAGCGCTTCGGCGAGGGGCTGCTGGAGGCCGAGCTGGCTGCGCTCTGCCCCGCCTCACTGGCCCCCTACTACCTGCGCGCACCCAGCGTGGCGCTGCCTACCGCCCAGGTGCCAGGCCTGGGGGAGGGCGGTAACTCGACCACTTGCAAGGCTTGGGGCCCCCGGTCATCCCGAAGGGGCGGTGAGGAATGTCCCCCGACTTTGAGCCGGGTGGAGAGTCCGGCCACTCAAGAGGGGCTTCCAGAATTCCTGAGTATGGAATCTCACAGGCCGGATTACTAAGGCGGGGGTGGGGGGGGCTGGTCATCTGAGGAGGGTCTCAGCTCTGAGGGGCTGGAGTGACTGAGTCACGGATAGGGTGGGGCCGTCACTCGGAGGCGATCTTTAGTGACTCTGAAGGGGGCTGATGACCCGGGAAATCTGGGGAAGAGGGGGCGCTCAGTTACTCTGAAGGGCATGGGGGTTCCCAGGGGCTCCTGAGGGGAGGGAATGTTTTGTCATTTCTCGGGGAAGAATTTGGAGACTGTACGTGGTGACCCTATGTCTCCTGGAGAGACAGAGGGGGCGGAAGGGTCCTGTGACTTGAGAAAGAGGGCGGCTGGCTACTCTGAGAAGTTGGGGGGAGAGTACTGTAACTGTGGAGGGCATAAGGGGCCCCGTGACTCCAGTGGGAGGGTAAAAAGACGACACTGGAAGCTGGGGGAAGAGGCATCTTGGCAATTTCTGGTGGGGGGGCAATGGTGTGCAGTAAGGGCATCAGGAGTTCTGAGGTATAGGGGGCTGGGGATTCTGTGTCCAAAGGACACTCTGACACTGGGGGAGGACACAGGCCTCACCCTGTGAGAGCGGAGGTCCCTGACCTTGCAGGGGAAGAGGGCTTCATCTCTCTGGATGAGAGAATCTCAGTGATTACAGGGGGACGGATGATAGCAGTTATTCTGGGTGAAGAGATCCTCTGGGGCTACAAGTGGGAAAGGGGACTGCCCAGTTCCGGAGGCCTGCGACAGGGGCAGCCCCAGAACCAATGGGGGAAAGGCTCTGTTGGCTCCTGGGGGCCTCGCCCCAGTGATGACAATCGGGCTGTGCTTAGGTCCCGACGGAGCCTGGGCATTTCTCAGTGCTGCTGGATGTGAAGCACTTCTCCCCGGAGGAAATCGCCGTCAAGGTGGTTGGCGACCACGTGGAGGTGCATGCGCGCCACGAGGAGCGCCCGGTGAGCCCGTTGGCAGGGGTGGGGCCAGAATGCGTAGGCGGGACCCGCAGGCCTGAGGGGCGGGGCATCCATGGGGAAGGGGCGGGGCCACTCAAGTCCCCTCTCTCTCCAGGATGAGCATGGATACATCGCGCGTGAATTCCACCGCCGCTACAAATTGCCGGCTGGCGTTGACCCTGCCGCCGTGACGTCCGCGCTGTCCCCTGAGGGCGTCCTGTCCATCCAGGCCGCACCCACAACGCCCCAGGCCCCACTGCCGCAGCCGCAGGCTGCTGCCAAGTAGGCGTCATGCCTGAATCCCGGGAGCCGCCTCAGGCCCCCTCTTTTAAAGCCGACCTGACTCCGCCCAGCCAGATGTCCCAAGCGCGCCAAAACCACCCACCCAGTCTGGGATCCTACCCTGACCCTGACCCTTCCCCACATAGACCATGCCCTGGTAACGTAGATCATTCCACCGACACTCCCATTCTCACACCCCCTCCAGTTTTCAAACTCCTGACATCTCCCTAGATTCCCTGCCCTGGGGTACAACCTACAGCCTGTAGTCTCCTGGCCCCACTTTCTTGGCATGTAAACCCTCTCAGAACTCCCTCCTCTGCTTCCTTCTGACTCATCTATTAAAACATCTCCACATCGCAGCATTTTAATCCTCTTCCCTCTCCAACACTGGATTATGGTGTGGCTAGCCCTGCCCCCACCCCAGGCCAGTCAAGCATAATCCCCCTCCACCCCTTGAATATCCAGACCATCCAAGGCCTCGGCCTTGAGATTCTGGATCCTTCCCCTCATTCCAACTGGACAATCTACTCTCCCCACCCATCTTGTGACTTAAACCTCCAGCCAGCGCCCCCTCCCAGACTCTTAAACCCCTTTTCTGACCCCCACCTCACCCTTGGACACCTATTTCAGGCCCAGCAGGATCCTCAACCTCAGACTGCACAGATACCCTAAGCCCCATTCCCAACTCTAACCAGAACCACCCCCTCCACCCAGTCATTCTGTCTTAATTCCCAAATCAGCCACACAGCACAGTAATCCACCTTTCACATGCCCCACCCCCCCATTTTCCAAGATCCAACCAGGCAGCCACTTTTGCTTTGGTATCCCACAATCCTTCTCCCTCCTTGAATTTCCTGTCACCCTTAACCATTCCCCTCAATAAACGTGCTACAGCTACACCAACTGCTTTATGTCTGGGCCGGGAAATGCGGGCTGGAGAGAGCGGAGGTTGGTGTGAAGGTGTGGGGAGGGGATGTTTATTGGGGGGATGTGTGAAGAGCAGGGAAACATCACTGTCGCTCATACATCTCCCGGAGGATCTTCATGCTTTCTGAGTACCGAAGCTGGTTCCGATGAGATGCCTCCTTCCACCTGTGGAAGAGGCAGAGGGAGGACTTAGCAGCTGGGACAGAAGCCATGGGGGTGCAAGCAGGTTCAGGAACGCTCACCTCTGGCGGATGCGTTTCCAGCGCTGCATGTTGCGGTAGATGAGTGTGGATGGTGAGGGCTCAGGCTCGGAGGGCTGCGTGGACAGGGAGGCCAGGCTGGGTTGGCCATGCCCAAGCCCTGTACCAGTGCCCCAGAGCCCTGGGCCAGCCTGCGTACCCACCTCATCATCAGGGGTGCCCTGGGTCTCAGGCTGCAGGGGGGATGGAATTCGGGACCTGCAGGCATCTCCAGGCGGCCCGGGGGCTGTGGGCGGGGGCAGCTTGTATACATCACGACTCTTGCTGTTGGTGACCTCCGAACTCTGGGGACACAAGGGAACCCACGCCAGGCCCAAGAGAGTTAGAGAAGAGGGCCAGCAGTACGCACTTCCCTCCTCCTGCCCTTCCCAGTGACAGCAGACACAAAGGTCTCACTGGGGACCCGTCTTAGGAGCCATGCCAAAGAAATGTCGCTTTGGGGATCCCTGATTCTATTCTATCCAGCCCAGGGACCCCCAATCACTCCTACCCAGCCCAGTAACCCTCATCCGCCACCCTAGGCAGGTGGCTACACCTGGTTGCAGTAAGGACCCCTGTCAAGCCCCCCAGCTTTTGGGAACCTCTAATCTTGGAGGTCACATCTACCTGCCTCAGGAAGCCCTGTCCCCTCCCTCTGGCAGGCCAGGTGGTTGTATCTGTCTGCTTTAAGGAGTTCCATCCACACTCTCAGCCAAACGGTTCACATCTGTGTGCTGCATCGGATCCAGCAAACACAGAGACCTGTGCCTGCCTATCCCACCAGCTTTGGGAGAGGACACCCTTCACCATCTCCCCACTGGCTGCCCGGAGGGGGCCCGCCGCATGTCCAACCTCCTCGTCCTCAGGCAGCGGGCGAAGTGGGGAGCTGGGGGAGCGCTCGCGCTCGCGCACTGAGGGGCTGTTGCGCATCCAGGCTCGGCAGATGGGGTAGAGTGGGGTGTTCTCGCTGAACTGAGCCAAGTCCACACTCCGGTCAAACAGCTTGATCACATACGTGTCTAGGGTAGTGGGAGGAGAAGGCGTGTGACCATCCTCACACAGCTCCCCGACCCAGCCGGCCCTCTAGGGCCATAGCCTACTCACTGGATCGCTGTGGCCCTCCCTCAGCCAGCCCATCATCCATCTCCCTCCTCTTCTTCCTCCGCTGGTGGGGGAAGCGGGCTGATGGCCTGTGCGGGGCAGGAGAACATCAGGACCACGGCAGGGGCTGGTGACCTCCTGCCAGTGAGTGGGCTGGGGCCCCTGCCACCTTACCGTTTGCCAGAGGCTGCAATGGAACAATCCCTGTGTGGAGAGACAAGGTGTCAGCAGGCTGACCCTCAAACAAACCCCTGCTCAAAACCACCCAAAGGGTGCCCTGGGGAGACTGAGATGCTCACGTGGACACCCCACCCCCGACCCCTTAGAGTCTGCATCCCGCTTGAGCCTCCAGGGCTGTAGATGACAACCAGGAGTGGACTTAAGCTTCTGCTGCCACAGGGTCTCTGTACACATGGGCTGGTTACAAGTATGGTAGAGGAAGCTTGGATAAAGGAGGAAGCTGTCTCACACAAATTCTCAGATTCAGATCCCATCCACAAAACTTACTTGTTGTGGGTGTCCGAGGGGGTTTTCCCAGCTTCTTCCTCCAAACGCTCCCTGGTAGCAGGAGAGAACTGTGGGCTCGGGGTTCCCAGGGCCAAGTGGGAAGACAGAGTGGCTTTTCCATTGGGCTCCCTGCTCCCTAAGTCAGCCTATGGGGCCCTACCCAGATCCACCCAGGACCAGAGAGAGGGTCCAATGTGCCAGGACCCTGAGCCCCCAATGACCTGGCCAGATCCCAAGATCCCAACCTGTCCATGTGGCTCTTCTCCAGCAGACACTGCAAAACAGCATCAAGTTGGTTCCGGGCCTTGGCCATCTCCAACTCTGGGGAAGAGGACAGCGATCAGGAGTCAGTGCCCAGGTCCAAGGCAGGTGGGTAGCCAACTGGGCTGGGGAAGGGCATGTATATCCAAGCCTCGAGCCAGGCCCAGGCATGCTGAGAGGGGGCAGTGGGCAAAGACAACTGATGTGAAGAGCAAAAGCCCTGGGTCCCAGGGCTGTCCCACATGCTCACATGTGACCAAAGCCAAGTCATCTTACCTCACTGAGCCTGTTTCCTTATCTTGAAAATAGGCCTCCCAATGCTACCTAACTGCAAAGACTATTCTGAGATTTAAATAAACCTATGGTGTATATAAATCTCTGAGCAACATGTAATAATAATAATAAAGTTGTACGTATGTGCCAAGAATGGTTCTAAGGCACGTCTCATCTGTTAACCCCGTTATATTTTCAAAATGACTCTGACAGGTAGATATGTCTTATGTACGATGAAACTGAGGCACAGAGAAGTTAGGCTACTTGCTCAAAGTCACACAGTGAGGCAATTTTAGGGCTGAGGATTTGCACACAGGCCATCTGGCTCTACAGCCGAAGTTATAAGGCAGAGACTCAAAGTGGGTGCAGAATCTAGCCCCCAGATGTATTTTGTTTGGCTGACTTTTTGTTTTATTTGATGTTATTTTAAATCTGAATGGACAACACTTAGTAATTTGGAGACTAGGGGCACCTGGGTGGCTCAGTGGGTTAAAGCCTCTGTCTTCCGCTCAGGTCATGATCCCAGGGCTCTGGGATCGAGCCCCTTTTGGGGGGGGGGGGTCTCTACTCAGCAGGGATCCTGCTTCCCTCCACCCCGCACCTGCCTCTCTGCCTACCTGTGATCTCTGTCAAATAAATAAATAAAATCTTTAAAAAAAAATAATTTGGAGACTGCACCTAAAATATCCATTTTTGGCAGGAAATGACATCTGGGCCCACCTTCCTGCATTCCTGGCTCTGTCCACCTGTGTGTTTGCCTGCCCTCATCAGAGAATTTAAGGAGGTGATAATGTTATAAATATTCTCCTCTCACCCTTGTGGGGTGTTTATTCTCTTCTTCCAGCCAGTACCTAGCATCACTCTGTCCCAATGCTCAAAGCCTGGAAGGACACTTGGGGACATGCTTTGCCAGCCCTGGGACAGGGAGACACAGGGATTCCCAACATCACTGAGGAGAGACATGGTGGGGGTGAAGGGCTAGAGGCAGTTCAGAGTCTAGCAAAGAGCCCTGGGCAGGAGCCAAGGCATTGATCATACCCACATCTCTTTCCCTAGCCCCTGCTTCTCTCCTGAACCTTAGACCTTGGGATCCCATGGTCTCCTAGATATCTTTCCCTGAACATCCCCTCGGCCCTTACCATCTACTGGGTCCCACACTAGCTTCGGGGCCTCTCTAAACTTTACCCCTTTCCCTGGGCCATTTCGGGGTAGTCCCACGGCCCCCCAATCCCTCCCTGGGCCTCATAACAGACACCTCTTACCCTCCCCTACCCCAGCCCACCAACCCCAGGGCCTGTCCACTTGGCCTCCTGAGTGTCTCTCCACATACCCCCTCCGTACCCGGGTCTTCTCCCTTACTTCTCCTGGGCTCCCAGCCTCAATCTCGTCCTCTGATCTATCCTCCACAACATAGCTAGAGGACTCTTTGGAAAACCAAACCAAACCTAATCCTCTCCTGCTTAGAACACTCTACAGCTCTCCAGAGCCCCGGGACTGAGCTCTTCTACCCAGTGTTCACAGGCCTCCGTGCCTACGCCTGCCCCAACCATTATTTGTGGCCAGGCCTTTACTCTTCCACCCACAGTTTGTTTGTTTGTTTGTTTGTTTCATTTGGGGGGCATTTTTATTAACTTGCTCCTCAGTTCTGAACCCTCCCTTGGCTACCCAATTCCCCTCTAAGCAAAAGCCAAAGTCCTAACTTGGGGCCACAAGATCTGTTCCCTTCCCTCTCGCTCTCTGCTGTCATCCCCTCATGCTCCCTACACCTCACTCCCTCTGCTCCAGCCACACGGCCTCCATACTTGTCCTCGCACGGGCCAAATCCGTTTTCCACTTCAGGGCCTCTTCAGAGCTGTATCCTGATCTGATTTGCTGGTCCCTCACCTACCCTCATGGCTCTCTTCCTCATCTTGTCAGATCTTACCTTCTCCTGTTTCGTTTCTATTACCACTTATACCATTTAACACCCTACACATCATTTTACTCTTTTTGGGGGGTGGGTGGGTGGAGGAGGGGTCTGGATTCTGTGCCACTAGCCCTCAACATGCCAGTCCTGGTTTCCCATCAACTCGGACCCAACTCAAAATGACTTCCTCTCTCTCAGCTTCGGTTTCCCCATCCACCACATTTCCTACTTCCTAGGATTATTGGGATACAGTAACGGCCAAGATTAAAAGCTTCCCTGTACTTCAGGCTCTGAGCACAATGCTTGACCTTTGCTGTTAATGACCACTGCTGGATATAGGGAAATTGAGGCAGAGCCAAGACGAGTCCTTTTCAGAGTTACACGGCTCGGGGTCCCCATGTCTCACCGCACCGAAGAGTCTGAGCCACCACCATTCAACCTCAAATGCTACCTTGAGTACAAACCGGAAGGGTATGAAGATGGCAAGAATCGTCCCATGCCTGACAGCGATAGTCAGATGGGTGGCAGGAAAAAGTTGAGTGGTCCGTCTTATGGCGATAATCCTGTCTTTCGGAGCTCTCATACCCCGATCGGTCGTTGCTCCCCTAAAAGCCCCCTACCTCGGAGTCCTCACCTGATTTCTCCACTTTCACCTTCACCGGGAACATGGTTTGGGCTTGAGGTGTGGCTAACTGGGTCAGAGGAGCCCAGAAGAGCCCAGGTTCACAAATCAAGGCTGAAGGCAGACGGGAAGAAGTCAGATAAGCTTTGTGTGCGGCCAATCCTCGGCGCTGAGCAGTGTCCGGCGGCGACCGCCACTGCAGCCGCCACCTCCTCTAGTTTCCCTTCTGTGGGCGGGCCCCTTCGGCAACTGCTTATTTCCATTTGTCAGTGCAACCGTCGATCTCATCCCTGACCAATTGACAGCTGCAGCCATCGGCTCCCAGGTCTAAGTCCCACCTTTCTGAGGCCCCGTTTCCGGAAACAAACCAACGGCATCCCGGAGCGCTTCTTGGGAGGTGTAGTTCCAGCTCCCAAACACGCAGCCAGAGTAACGGCGCCTGCGCCGCGCGAGGCACTGTGGGTGATGTAGGACCAGGGCTTCGCGAGGCCTCTCGGAACTTGTAGTGTTAGAAGCTTTGAAGAGCACGAATTCAGCTATTGACGGGGTTTATTTAACCGTGGGAGCCCTTTTTGTCCCTGAGGAAGAGAATTCTGGAGTTAGGCCGCTTTCAATCTTACTGAGCACTCGCTAGGTGCCATCTATCTGTTAATCTCTCTTCAGGCACCTCATTTATTTAGCAAGTATTTGTTAGAGTGCCAGGCACTCTTCTAGGTACTGGGAACACAGCACTGAACAAAACAGACAAAAACTTTTCCCGTAATTGAGCTTATATTTTAGAGGATGTGAGATTACAAGAAACAAGTAAAACATATTAAATGAAATGTAATGAGAAAGGATAAACACTGAAGGCACATTGGGAGTACCAAAGTAGGGGCTGAATTTCAAAGATGGTCAAGGAAGCCCTCTCTGATAAAACTCTTGGCTATATATAACGCTGCAGGCAACATCCTCAGAAAACGGGAAACTTCATTTACCACATACGCTTTGGCTCAGGTAACTTCTAGGAGATAGCACTGATATCCAAATTTCTGATGAGAATACTGAGACCAAGTGAGAAAGTAGTTTTCAAATTCACACACCACCAGCACAGGATAAAGGCCCCTAGCAATGCCAGCAATAATCCTTAGTTCTGCATCTGTAAAATAGGGTTCCAGAGCAGGAAAGTTCCTATTTCAGAGGGTGCAGAGAATGAAGGACTGCACATATATGTGAAGCACTAAGCCTGGCACAAGGTAGGCATTAAATACGTATTTCTGAGTATTTTTTTTTTTTAATTTTTATTTATTTATTTGAAAGACGGAGATCACAAGTAGGCAGAGAGGCAGGCAGAGAGAGAGAGAGAGGGAAGCAGGCTTCCTGCGGAGCAGGGAGCCCGATGCGGGGCTCGATCCCAGGACCCTGAGATCATGACCCGAGCCAAAGGCAGCAGCCCAAACCACTGAGCCACCCAGGCGCCCCCGTATTTCTGAGTATTAATAACCATTTTATGTTTCAAAATCCAAAAGATCCAGGAAGTCAATATAGAGAATTAGAGTCCTTTATTGGGGGATGTCAGCAAAGAACACAGGAAATGGGAACAAGTCTTGGGGTTTGAGAGTGAGCTTAGAGTAGAGGAGCCCATCCTGGGCGAATGAGCAGGTCCCAGGCCTGTGCCGAGGAAGCTATCAGGGGGTACCCAGGGGTATGGTGAAGGAGAGGTAGTCACCAAGGGCGCCCCAACGGGGCCGGTAGATCTGGAAGATGGTGATCCAGGTGGTGAGCACAATCACCCAGAAGAGGAAGCCCACAGCTGAGCGCCAGACATCTGCAAAAGAACAAGAATGGATAAAGTTGGCCTCCATCTGACCTCTAGTCTCCAGCCCCGCCCCCGCCGCGCTGGCCCTCTCTTCTCTTCTGGAGCCCCGAATCCTGAAACCTCCATCATTCCCTCCCAACATCTAATGGCCTCCCTTCATCTGTACCCTGGACTCACAGCCTTTGATTTGGCTCTGCTCCGTGTATGCTGGGACAAGGAAGGCCTCTCGGAAGAACCAGAAGATGTTGACCAACCAGAGAAAAGGCAGGAAAGCAAACCCACCTAAGAGAAACAAAACAAAACAAAACAATCTGAAACGTTAGGCAGTGAGGATCCTCCTCCTCCTAACCTCTCCCCGCCCCAACTCCCACCTAGAGGACGGAAGGCCGTCTCTCATACCCAAGTTCAAGTGGCAATCTCTGCTATCAGAGACAGAAATCCTGGCTCCCTCCCTATGGCCCCCAAATCCGACTCCTCATTCATCTCTTTCTCATGACCCAGAGTCTGGCCCAACGTCCCCCGTCTCTTGGGACCCAAAAGCTGAGGCCCCAGCTTCCTCTTTCCTTAGGTCCCAGGCCCTTCCTTTCCCAGGAGCTCACAACCTCAGTCGCTTTATCCCTTAGACTCAAGAATCCAGGCCCCAGGCTCTCTTCCCTCTGGTGCTCTAGTCTGGTCCCCTCTTTTCTCCTGGGATCCTAGGAACCGGCCCTTACCCAGGTAGTACTTCCGGCACAGATTCAATTTTTCCTCGTTAGACACCCGCTCCAAGTTCATAGTGGCGCTGAGGCCGAGTCTTTCCGCCGGTCTGTAGAGCAGGAGCCAAGCCTTGACCCCAAGTGACAGATGCAGGGATCGCGAACAACCACGCCCCTATTACGACAAAACGGAGAAAAACTGAAGGGTGCGTTTGCTGAAAGAAGGGTACCCCGGCCCCCACCAGCAAGCTGGCTGGGTTGAACGTTCTTCGCGTTTATTCGGGTGCGCGAACGGCCCCCAACTCACCAGTGCAGTCTATTTCCTCGCTTGGAAGCCTTTGCCACTTTCAACTCCGGAAGTTTGCGCGAGATACCCCAAGTGTCTCTGGAGTTTGTAGTCTTTTTAGATGCCGCAACGCTGTACGCATGCGCCTTCGGAACTCCAGTGGTGATTTTGCGGGGAGGGCGCAGGCCTCGAACCCACAGGCGCAGTAGGCAGTTACTGAGCGCGTGCTGTGTCGGGAGGCAGCGACGAACTACACTTCCCAAAGCGCTTAAGCAACGGAAATGACGTAAAGAGCAGACGGAGTTGGAGGGTTCGGGTAAAAATGGCTGAATATTTAGCTTCGATATTCGGGACTGAGAAGGTCAAGTGAGAACGGGCGCAGGGAGTGGCTCCTTGCGGGGGACAGGACCGGGACATTTGGTTCCCTGGTGGATGGGGGGCGTTGGGCGGTGTTTCTGGGGTGTCCGGCCTCCCCGGCCCTCGGTTCACCTCTGTCTGTGCACCTCTTCCAGGGTTAACTGCTCTTTTTACTTTAAGATCGGGGCCTGCCGGCACGGGGACCGGTGCTCCCGGCTTCACAACAAACCGACTTTCAGCCAGGTGAGACCCGGCACGGAGCTTTGAGGGTTAACGCCTCCCGGCCAGTCCCCTTCTGTTATCCGTCACCACGAGGTCCCGCCTTTTCCGGCTTCCTAAGCCCCACCTACTACCGGCTTTTTTCTTGTCGAGCCTCTGCAGGTTCCTCCCCCTCCTTCAGTCCCTTCTCCCAGGATCTTGGCCACGCCCCCGTACGTACAAATTAACACCGCTGGGCTGTCCCTGACTGCTAGGTGTCTCTTCTGGTTTCCTTAGGGGCAAGCATCGCTGATGCACTCAAGATGCTTAGGCTTCTTCTCTGTTGCCAAGTGTCACCCCTCAACCGTCAACCTCACCTCACCCCTTTGCATGAGTTCAGGCCCCGCCCCCTTTAAATTCTGTTCAGACCATAGTGCTGCTCAACCTGTACCAGCATCCACAGAACACCGCCCAAACCGCAGACGGATTGCACTGTGAGTGAGGGACCGGTCTTGGGGGCAGGGCGGACAGGCTTCAGCAGGCCAGCCCCTGATTTCACCCTGCTCCCCCCGCCCCCACCCAGGTCACGTGAGCGACGTGGAGGTGCAAGAACACTATGATAACTTCTTCGAGGTGAGGGTTGGCAAGGGATGGGTAGAGTTTCCTGTAGAACAGCAGCTCAGCTGAGTTTCTCCTGGTCTTCCGCAGGAGGTGTTCACGGAGCTGCAGGAGAAGTACGGGGAGATTGAAGAGATGAATGTGTGCGACAACCTTGGGGACCACCTCGTGGGCAATGTCTATGTCAAGGTGCTTGCTGTCCCCACATGAGAGCCTAGAGGTGGAGGCATTTCAGTGCCTGATGGCCACCTTTGAAGCCTCATAGCTTGAGGTTCATCACTAAATCCAGCCCGGCCCCAGAGCTGCTGACGAATCCTCTAAAGACTTTTGAGTTTGATTGCTGACCCTGATCGACTTTCCCCTCAGTTTCGGCGTGAGGAGGATGCAGAGCGTGCAGTGGCTGAGCTCAATAACCGCTGGTTCAACGGGCAGGCTGTGCATGCCGAGCTGTCTCCTGTCACCGACTTTCGGGAGTCATGCTGCCGGCAGTATGAGATGGGGTATGGTAGCAGGGGGCTGGGATGGGCACCTGGAGTTCCCACACTCCTGTGTGTTGGGATGCTGTCATTGACAACGGCTTCGTCCATCCGTCCGTCCATCCTCTACCCAGGGAATGTACCCGCGGTGGCTTCTGCAACTTCATGCACCTGCGGCCCATCTCCCATAACCTCCGACGTCAGCTGTATGGGCGGGGACCCAGGCACAGGTACCTCAGGACCAGCCTGTCCAGACAACTCATACCCTAAGGCCCTTAGACCCTGACATGGACCTCATCCTGTGCCCCCAATAACAGCGTCTCTTTTTTATATCCTAAGACTTGCTCTGAGCACCATGCCTGAGTCTCAACCCCCAAACCAGCTGGAACCCCAAAGCCCCAAACCCAAGACCAGTCTGGATCTCCAGTCCCGAGATTGGTCCCTGAGAACCCCTCCTGATACCACTCAGCAACTCTGGTTACCTGCCCCATCCCAGAGCAGAGAGGCAGAGCCGGGGAACAGTGCCTCACTCCTTCCAGCTCTAACCCTCATCTCTCCACTCCTGTCCCCAGGTCACCCCCGAGGTCCCACACCAGCCACCGTCCCCGAGAAAGAAACCGACGACGTTCCCCAGACCACCGGCATGGCGCTTCTGAGACCCTGGCTCCCTTGACCTCCACCCCTGACAGGCTTAAATGTTCCCAGCCAGGACCTCTCCTTAAAGCTCCCTTAACTCTCCAGCTCCATCTTTCCCAGGCTCCCGGGCTCCATGATGTATCTGTTCAATACAGGGATCTTCTCTTACCACCCCTCCCCTAATAAAGCTCTGTATTGAGGGTTTAGAACCTATTAGCTTGAGCCTAGCTGTGGGCTGGAGTTTCCTTCCACCCCCGCATCTCCTCACGAAAGGGGAAGCGGGCTGGTCTCCGGCCACAACTTCTGCTGAAGAACTTCCAACAACAGGTGGGAGAGCAGTAGGCTCAGGCCCAGGGCTCTAGAAACCCCTCAGTGGGACGGGTTGCAGTGGGCACGCCTCTGAGCTGGGAGTCTCAGCACGGCTCTCAGGCTTCTCTAGAGGGAGGTGCCTGGTTGTGACAGGTTGGAGGATTTCCAGGCTCTCAGGCTTCTCTAGGGGGAGGTGCCTGGTTGTGACAGGTTGGAGGATTCCCAGCCTGGCGGGAGATTGGGGTTAGACAGCTAAAGTTTGTTTCCTGGGAGTTGAGTGGGAATCTCCAGAGGGCGCAGGCTCGGTCCTCCATGCCAGCTGCCCTGACATGGCATTGGAAATACCTAATACTTAAGCTTACCATATGCTAGATTCTGTTCTAAGTACTTCAAGTAACGATTTTAATTCTTCACAATAAACCTTTAAGACAGGTACTGTTATCCCATTCTAGGGATGAGAAAAGAGGTAAGGAAGATGGCAGAGATGGGATATGAATCCACTCGTTGTGGTCCCAGACTCGTCATTCTAGCCATCTTGAGGCCTTTATGGCCCTTCCGATAATGGACCAGGAGCTGGACTAGGAGCTGGGGGTAGATTCTTGTCTTCCAAAGGGGTCTGGGGATTCCATGCCCCCACATCACTGCTTCCTTCTTCTGCCTGGGTTTCCTGGAAAGTGTGACAGAGTCGCTGTGGTCGGAAGTCCTGCGGTCACGGCTCCCCAGGCTGCAGACCCTGCCCGGATGGGGCCCCTATGCCTCCTCCTGCCTGCCGTGCTGCTCCTGGTCCAGGTGGTGCCTCGGGAGGCCTCCCAGCACTGCGGGCGCCTGGAGTACTGGAACCCTGATAACCGGTGCTGCAGCAGCTGCCTGCAGCGCTTTGGACCTCCCCCCTGTCCCGGTGAGGAGCAGGGACGGGGCATGCAGATGTTCAGGCCGAGCCAGCGGGTGATAAGGAGCTGGGGAAGGGACGAAGTTTGTGGGTTACTGCCCGTGGGGCTTACTTCGGGGTGGGGGCAGCAGGCCTTACACAGCTAAGACGATATGGGGCTCCGCTTCTGATGGAAGGGATGGTACCGGGATTGCCTCTTAGGCCGGATCGCAGCAGTGTTCAAAGGCTGGGCTGAGCAGACAAATCAAGAGTGGGCGGGGCTTGGTGCCGGAGCGGGGTTGGGGTAACGGGGGGCGGGACCTGTGGAGGCAGGGTCTGGAGACTGGCCGGGCTAGTCCAGGGAGGAAGGGCGCTTTTGTGATAGGTTGGGTTAGTAGAGTACAAGGGCTGGGGCCTGCTGGGATAGGACAAAGGGGGAAAGGGTGTCGTTAGTGCAGGAGAGGAGTTCCTGGGCAGCTGTAAGACCCTGTTTCCCACCAGACTTCGAGTTTTCGGAAAACTGCGGGCTCAATGATTCTGGCGATCACATGTCGCTCCCCTTCAAAGAATGTCCTTTTGGGCAGTGCAACCCCGACAGTGCGGAGCTATGTAGCCCCTGTGGTGGCGGAGCCACGGCCTCTGCTCCCGCGGGGAGCCGGAGCGGAACGCAGCAGCGCTGCCCACAGGTGCTGGTCGGGCTCCTGCAGCTTGCTGGAGGCGGGGTGGGGGCTGGAGGCGTGGTCTGGTGTTAGATGGGCGTGGTCTGGATCAAGGGAGAGGGTGTAGCCCCACTGAAGAGAATTGGGGGTGGGGCATAATAGATCATGAGACCTACCTGGGTTCAAGTTGTGGGGGCCGGGGGTAGCTGGATCAGGTGGGGATTTGGTCCCACTGAGGGTTAGAAGGATGGAAGGTTCAGGCTGAGGGGGCAGGAGTCGGGCATGCCTCACACTTTACTCCAACTTATTTGCAGAGGTCGATCCCTCCCAAGGAGCCCTGTCCCCTGAAGTCTGGGAAACCAGATGTCCTTAGCTCCCAGGACCCCAGCCCATCACCGATTTCCAGTCTGTCGTGGACATCTGAGCGCAGCGTCACTCAGGTCTTGCCAAATTTTGCCCTGCCGGTCGTGCTGGTTTTCGCGGGGCTGGTTCTGCTGGTCACCTCAGCAGTGGTCCTCCTGGTGGCCCAGCGGTGTCACCGCCAGGCAGAAGTTGTCCTCCATCCCTATCCTGGCTTGGTTTGCGAGGACACCAACATCCATACTCTCCTCTTCTCCCCGCACTCGTCCTCTCCAGCCTCCCTGGAGGCATCAGAGACAGGGGACTCACGGAAGGAGGTCGCTCTGGTTCCACTCCTGGGTAGAGGTTAGTTGGGGACATGCCAGGGAGGGAGGTGGATGGGAAGATTGCCCTGCCTCTCTCTCACCCCAAAATTTGTCTCCCAGAACTGCTGAATTTGGCCTCGCAGCCCCTGTCTCGCCTCCTGGATGAGCTGGAAGTGCTGGAGGAGCTGATTGTACTGCTGGATCCCGAGCCGGGGCCGGGTGGGGGGATGGCCTGTGGCACAACCAGACACCTGGCGGCGAGATACGGAGTGCCTGCTGCCTGGTCCACCTTCGCCTACTCGCTGCGGCCCAGTCGCTCACCACTGCGAGCCTTGATTGAGATGGTGGTGGCAAGGGAGCCGTCTGCTTCTCTCGGACAGCTTGGCACACACCTGGCCCAGCTAGGGCGGGCAGATGCACTGCAGGTGCTGTCCAAACTTGGCTGAGCTGGGACTTGCCCAGCCTAGTCCTCAATAAAATTTCCTGTGAAACAAGTGTCTGTCGTCTCTGAGCCTCATTAAGGCGAGCTTTTGAAACAGTCTGAATTAGGCTGAGACCCAACAGGAACGCTCTTACTCCACCACACACACAGACCAGATAAGGCCTAAGGGGCCACCTAGAACCGGCCTCCAGTGCCTCTGGGCAGCCCGGGTCCTCCCTGAGAAACGGCCCTGCTACCCCTGGAGCAGGTCATCTGCAGGGAGCCTGACTTGGTTCTCACTGGGAACCGGCAGAGCAAATACGGCTCTGAAGCTGGAACAGCAGCCCCCACCCCCTGCCCCGTTTCCTTGTCCTTCCCAAGGGTGGCCTCTTACCCCCTGCTGAGGCTGACAGGCTTCCCTGGCTCAGGAGTGGTGTGGAGAACCAGGAGCTCGCCACAGCACCACACAGACAGGAAGACCACCTCTCCAAACATTGACAGACTTTATTATGGGGGGTTCCCACCTGGGAACCCACCCTCTTAAATAAAAAAGTGCATAGAAAAGAAGGGATTTAGAAACCTTTGTACAGTATCTACATCCTGGGCCCCCAAGGCAGGGAGGGGGCGATTGCTGGGTGGGCCGGAGGGGTGGAGGCGGGGCCTCTACCACCTGCAAGCCCACCTCCACCCTGGACAGGAGGGTGGGGGTGAGAGGCTCCGGGGGTGGGGTGGGGGGGGCTCAGGAGCACCCCCTCCCCAGCTCGGGGCGAGTCGGCAGCAGGGGGTGTGGGGGGGCGGTGGCGGCCTCAGTTCAGGAAGCGACGGCAGCGCTTGGCGCCGCAGTTGCAGGGCAGCTTGTTGCTGGCGTCCTCGATGGGGAACTTGTAGTCATAGGTGAGCTCCTCCCCGCGCAGGATGCGGCGCAAGGCGAAGATGACGATGTGCTTCTGGCCCTCCACGTGGATGACCCGGGAGAAGCAGTTGGGCTCGCATGAGTGGTTGATGAAGCGTGCGGCATTGCCGTGCATCGTGGCGTCCACCACATCGAAGTCGTCCATCCGGAACATGTAGCACCCAATCCCCTAGAGCGGCGAGGAGGCGCGGTCAGGGGCTCTTGGTGCCCATGGCCCAGCCCCGCTGTGCCCACCTCACTCCCACAGCCCCACGGAGCCCACCTTCCCATCGTAGAACTTCTCCCGCTTGTCAGTCAGCACAGAGCGAATGACGATTCCAGAATACTCGATGACCATCTCGCCAGCATCAATGTTCCGCTTACAGAACAGGCCCCGCCCGTGGATGGCAGATCTGCAGGTTAGGACGGGCCAGGGGGATCTCAGGGGGGAGGGGGACAGAACCAAGGTGGCCCCGCACCAGGGCACCTGTCCATCCACCCAAGGGGCATCCTCCCCCCAACCCCACTAACCTGTAGACACCCACAGCCTCTTTGGATGTCTTCTTGAGGTGGCGAAAACGCATGGCCATGGGCAGCTCCAGGCTGGTGGCACGTCTGGTGGGGTCAGCAGTGTCACAGGCTGGTACCCAGGAATGACCTCTCTTGCCCCTGGTCACCCTCTTTAGGACCCTTCCAGAACACCCCCAGCACCCTGGCCTGCCCTCCATACCTGGTTGACCTGAGCTGCACCTCATCCTCTTCCTCGTCACAGGCGGCTCCCTCAGGGAGCACCCGGTGCTGGGAGGCCAGGAAGTTGAACATGTCAAAGGTGCATTTCCTGCAGCAAGAGGGGAGAAGAGAGGGTGGAACAGCCATTCCTTCAAAGAGATGTCACCCACCTATCCTCTGACTGGGGCTTGCTGCTAGCAAGGAAGAAATACTGCTACCCCAAGACACAGCAGGAGGGGGACGGATGGGGCTCACTCTTCTGCTGAGAACTCTAGGAGTAATTCCTGGAGAGGCCAAGCATCTTCTCCCAGGCCTCAGTTTCCAATCTCAAGACCTAACTCCCGCGCTTGAGAACACCCACAGGGCCGCCCCGACATCTCACCGGAGATAGACCTCGGCCCGGGCTGCCCCATGGGGGTTCAGAGGGGGTTCTTCCTGGCCCTCTCCCTGCTGGTGGTAGCGGAACTTGTAGTGCTGGCAACGCTGGGCCCCGGGCAGCTGCTCTGCCAGGAAGATGACGGCGTCGTGGTGGATGCCCAGGAGCCTTGCCCCACTCATCCCTGGGGACAGTCAAAGGTGAGGACACACATGTCATGTCAGAGGCCCATCCTGTCCTCTGGGAGTGCGCCCAGCGCTAAGCATCCCAGCAGCCCCTCTGCTTACCACTGAAGGAGAGATGCCGGAGCCGGGCGTGCCCTCGGGCCTCTTGCACCTTCTCAATCAGAGTTCTCCATGCCCCTGAGGGGAGTGCAGGGCCAGAACAGTCAGGATGGGGCTTGACGGGAGGACCGGACACATTCCCTCTGTCACCACCACTCCCGACTCACCCTCCAAGCTCTCTGCCTCCACACTGAACCCATCCTCACTGCTGATCTCGAAGCGCAGATGCGGGCCAGCCCGTTTGGGGGCCTGGTTCTCTTTGTCCTCTGGGGATGGAGGCTCTTCCTCAGAGCTTGACGCCTCACCTGGTCCCAAGCAGCAGGTGAGAGTAGGTGAGGATCACCCCTCCTGGACTCTGGGGCCCCGGGTTCCCCAACACCCTCCCTTCCTCTCCATGCACAAGCACAGACACGGGCTGAGGGCTCTCTTCCTGCTCTAACTGCCCCATGAGCCCTGCAGGATGGACATTATTTTTTTCTGACGAGCCCACAGTCCCTTTTCTGTTAGAGTTCTCGGAGAGATGAGCATTTCCACGGCAGCAGCCTGGGGTGCCCTGGCTCAGCAGGACACACTTCTGGCTCACCCAAACCCAGTTCACCAACAATGCCCATCTGCCCCTTGTTCTTCTCTCACAGAAAATTAAAAATACCAGAGGAGGATATCTTGCACATGTATTTTTTTATATGCAGCACAGCTCTGTAAATATTACAAATTTATTATATAGGCCCCTACCCACAGAGTCAAGTACATGTATGTTATGAGCTATTTAAGGGATTTCTCAGGGGCTAAAGATTTTGCAACTCAAACAGAGAGGACTTGCTGCTGTAGGAGATGAGGATGTGAGAGCCAGCGGAGGGTCAAGGACAACTCTGAGGTTTGGGGCCTGAACAACTGGAATGGAGATGGTGAGGAGAGCGTGGAACAAGGTAGAGAGCTGAGTTTGGGACATGCTGAGTCTGAAATTCCTCTCAGAAAACCTGCCCTTGCAACCTGCTGGAGACAGGGAGCAGGCAGTGGGATCTAGGAGCCTGGCTACCAATCTACAGGCTGTCAGAGTACGAGATGGGATCCAGAGCCAGGAAAAGATGAGAACACTTGAGAGTAAGTGCAGACAGAGAAGTCATGGCCGGGGCACTGGGACACTGGGACACGCCAAAGTGACAGGCTGGGGCAACGAGGAGGCAAGAGCAGAGAGATGAGGAGGGGTGGGGTGTGGGAAGCCAGCAAAGGAAGTGGAAGTGCTACAAGGGGCGCAGGGAGGGTGTGTGTGTGTGTGTGTGTGTGTGTGTAAATCAGCCCAGATGCAGCGGCTCGCTCAAGTATGGCGCGGTCTGAGGACTGACCGTCCAGAGCAGGGAGTTTGAGTACAGGGTGCTGTAGGAGAGGCAGGACCCACATGGCCACGCTTGTTCCCCACACCACTCCTCTGGGCCAACCTGACCACATGCCCTCCCAGCCCAAGGCAAGACTCCAAACCTGGTTTGCTGTGTGACCCCATCATCTCCAGGCCTCAGTGCCCCTGGGTTCACCTCTGACAACTTCTTCCACCTCCTCTTCCACCTCCTCTTTGCCCTTACCCCATCCTCACCTCCATTCTGTTCCCTGAACCCGACAGGCTGACTACAGGGGCCTCACCCGGGCGCTCTCATTGCCTTCTTTCTCACGGCGCTCGTTCTCAGCTGCAGTACACTTGCTAACGTACGTGTCTGCTTCCTCTACCAAAATGTGGCGTGGTCCCTAAGGGTGGGGACCTGTCCGTCATGGTCACTGCCATATCCTCACGCCACCTCTGACCCTCATACGCAGTCTTTCAGTTAAGCGGTCTCTCGTGTACCTCGCTCGGCTTCCACGCTCAGTAACAGCGCTACGTAATGAGACAATCCACGTATCCGGACAGGGCTGGGGCCAGGAGAAATTCCGAACCTCAGGCTGCTCTGTTACCAGCTCACTTGGCTGTAGCCTACCCCCTCTCCCACGGCCCTCTATGACCAACAGAGCACTCACTGCCCTCCCAGCTTCACCGAGGCCGTTAGCCCAATCCACTCCGCGCGCACCCATCCTGCCTCCTGACAGCTTTGCTACTGCACTGACGCCCCTCACCCGCCCCTGCCCCCCACCCCATGGCTCCCTCTCAGCGGTCTCTTCAGATCCAATGGCCACGCTTTCTCCCACCTCTGCTTCCCTCCGCAAGCCCCCTTCACCCTCCTCCATGGCTTTGCTGTCTCAGCTCTCATACAAACCCCACTGGGCTGCTGCCCACCCTCTCCTCTCAGACCCTTAGCCAATCTTGTTGGCAAGATGCCTGGGTCTTGTTTTGGCCCGCTCATCAACCACTGTCTTCAATTCTGGACCCTGATGCAACATCCTTCCCAGCCAGTACCCCAAGAGTCCACATGCCTGGTGTCCTCTGCGGCACTGCTCTCTTTTTATATCCTTCCTAGTCCTCCTGCCCCTCTGGATCCTAGATGAGCTCCTCGCTGGCTGAGTGCCCTTATCTAGCTATATGGCTCTAAATCCCATCTCTAACTCTGACAGCCCCCACACTGTTCAGCCCTGCTAGGGACCTAACCCTCTGACCCTGGCAGATCAGGCTCTGAAGCCGACCCCTGGGCTCTTGGGCACTTTTGCAGGGCCTTTCACGTGGAGCTGAAACTTCATTTCTCTTTTTCTGCCATGGGCCACAAGCTCCGAGGACATCTCTCTAACTCTGAATACCTAGTCTCGGGCTCAGAGCCGGGTTGGTGCACAAGAACTATCTTTTGCAGTGGACCGATTCTGCATCTGACCATCATCACCCAGCTGAGGCAAGCACAAGGAAGGGGTAGGGAAAACAAAAGGCTGGTCCCTACCTGAGTAGTGGTGCCACTGGGACTCAAGCAGCAGGTCAGGGGGACCATCGGGGGCCCGGGGAGGACCACCTTCTGGGAGTGGCAGCAAGGGGGACCGGTCCTGGAGGGGCCTGTGAGGAGAGACCTGTCAGAAAGAGGAAGAGATGGATGCCCCAGAGCCTCCAGGGGAAGGGCACTGGCTACTCACCTTGGACTTTCCTCCCCAGTGGGCTCCCCAGGCTCATCCAAGTCGAGAACTCCACGCACTGTGGGCGTTTTCATCCTCACTCGGCTAAACCTGGGGGAGGAACCCCAAGAAGGCTGAGCTGCCTTCTCCTGCCCACCTCTCTTGCCCTCCTCCACAGACTCAGCACATTCACTCACCCGCTGCCACTAAGCCCTGGACCCTGGGGAGCATCCTCCAAGGACTCTCCATCTTCCTCCAGCCGGGGGTTCTTGTTTGGGGGAGGCGCTGGTGGGGAACGGCCAGAGAAGGTGGACACCCTCTTGACGCGGATGGCCTGATGGGGTGGGCTGGGGGGCCCACTGCTCAACACCAGTGTCAGTGGAGGAGGGGGTGGTGGTGGGGCGGGGCGGACCACCCCTACCACTGGCAACACACCCAGCAGCGGTCCCGGGGGCAGAGTCCAGGAAGCAGGGGCTGTGGGGGGGATGGGAGGGGGCAGAGGTGGCTGCTTCACTGGGGGTGAGACGGGTTCACCCTCCCCAGCCATCTTGACGAACACTTGCCCGAGCTTGTTGACAAGGATGATTTTGGATGTGGCGGGTTTGGGGGGCTCAGGGGTAGGGCCCAGGCTCAATACCCGGACCCCTGGGGCCCCAGGGAGCCAGGCAAACGTCCGAGTGGGGTCAGCTGGGTTGGAGGGTAGGCCCTGGGGAGGCTGGCTGCCATTGGCCAGTGGAGGTGCTGGGGGAAGCGGCTCCTCTCTGGGCCCAGCACCTCCCTCCCCGGGCCCCCCTAGGTTCTTCAACACAAAATCCACAATTTCTGACGGCAAGTCCTCAGGAGGTCGGGTTCTGTCCCCTGCAGCCCCGATGACCCCAGCCCGGCCCACTCCTGGCCCTGAAGGAGGAGTCCCCTGACCCCGAGGCTGCTGGATGGCCTCTGCCTCACTGTCCGTGCCGTCATCCACTCCATCCAGCTGTTCGATGCGGGGGGCTCCAGGAAGGGCGCCAGGGGCCAGGGCAGGGCCAGACACCACAGTCACAGGGAAGTGGACATAGCGGGGGGTAGGGCTGGCCTCTTCCTCTGAACTGTCCCCTGGGCCCCCGTGGCCACTCCCCACTACCCCCGCAGCCACAATCTCTTCCTGGAAGGGCTCAGTCCCCAGCAGGCTGGCCGCAAAGTCCAGGTCAGCAGCACTCAGTCCTGATACCACCTCCATGTCCTCAAAGTCTGGACCCAGGTCTTCAGGGGGTGGTGGAGGAGATGGGGCTGGGCCAGGGGGAGCCAGCTCCCCTGAGGTAGGTGTGAGGGCTCTAACGACTGAGGTAGGAGGGGGCACCCTGAGCTGTGGGGAGGTTCTGAGAGGGGGAGAGGCCCGCCGTGAGGCCGGCAGCCTTGGGGCCAGGGGGCTGGGACGACGGGAACGTCTGGGGGGAGCTGGGAAGTCCAGGTCTCCCACCGTGGGGATGTGGTGGGTCAGAGAAGATGGACTTCCTGTGGGGGGAAGGGTCAGTGTCAGCCATGAGCTCCTGCCTCACCCACCCACCCCTCTCCCCGACACTTCCAGGTACTCACCAGGGGAGGGCAGGGGTCCAAAGGAGACACCCCCCAAGGGCCTCCGGGATGGTGAGTAGTTGGGCACTTTGATTCGAGCCCCCGAGAAGGAGCGGGGGGCCGGAGGAGGGGCACTGCTTGGATCTGGCCGAAGTGGGGGGTCCAGGTTCTGAACAGGTGAGTGGTGCTCAGGAGCTCCGGGGATGAGGGCATCTATATCTGGAGGGGGGTCCACATGATCTGGGGGCTCTGAGGAGGCAGGAGAATGCCATCAGGAATGGCAGGGGCTCTCTGTTAAAGCCTCTCCTGACACACCCTCCCTCCTTTTGAGCCAACCGAGCCTTCCCCACCCCTGCCCAATGGTCTGGTCACAATGTGCACTGGTTCCCAGTCATCACCCAGGTCCCACACCCCACTATGGCTTCTTCAAAACCTCCACACATGCGTGGATCAGGGGCCCTCTGCAACCCTTCATCACCCGTCTCTGCCACCTCCCCCATTCCCAGCCGCCTACTGTTCTGACTCAGGCCCCGTATGCCGCAAGGGGCACTGCCCTCTCTCCAGCAGGGCCAGTCCCACCACTTTCTCACCCATGCCTTGCATCCCTGCCACATCAAACGCATCTGCCCCAACCTGGCGCTTGGGGCTCCCCATTACCTGGCTCCACCCAATCCATGAGAACCAACCTCTGCCACCTCCTCCCAACACTCCCCTGCTACCAGCCAGGATGGCTATACCCTCCTCTTTGCTCTACTTTATGTCATGCTCCAACCTGGCACAAACCCCTTCCCTGCAAACACACTCCGATAATCTTCCTCCTCCTGTTCAGCCCACGAGCTCTCCTTTACCAGTCTCCAAGCCCAATCCTTGCTGTGTGCCATCCGGCTCTCAGCGACATCCCTCAGCCCTGGCAGGGCTACGAGGGGACCGATGTGGCTCACATCTTGATGCCAGCACGGCGTTACAGTGCAGAGCGATGGCCCTTTCTGCGCTGCAGTAGAGCAGAGCCAGCACCTTCCGCAGAGGGCTGCGGGAAGCAACCTGGGCACACATGCCCCAAGCCAGGGGGCTGTAACTGTTTGTCTAGAAGCTGCGACCCCCCACAAGCAGGTAGCTATCTATCCCCTCACTTCCTGTGAAATGCTGAGTGTAGTCAGTCCCTGGCACATAACGCAGAGCTGTTAAGTGATCATTTATTGGCATTATGACAAAAGGCAGAACGGCAAATATCCAGGGGTTTCTTTAGGGAAGAGGGAAATGGGGTTGGTGGGTAACCATTTGGGGAGCAGGGAAGGAAATGAGGGAGTTCCAAGGTCCTTACCTGAGGAAGGGGCAGGGCTGTGCACAATGGTCTGATTCTCCTCTGCTGCCTCCAGGTGAACCGGCTCTTCCCTCGGACCCCATGGCCGATACTCCAGAATACGACACCGATACCAGCAGCGCCGTCGAGCATCCACTGTGCTCCAGTACAGACGGGAGCACCTGTCAAGTGGGCGTGTAGGTAAGAGGGTCAGGATAACTTGGGAAATGGGATCCTGTCCTGGAGTACTTACACCCCACCCAGGCCCCCTGGACTGCTCACTGGTAGCCAATGGGGAAGAGCCGTCCCTCGCAGTCCGAGAGATCAGACAAGGTACCCAAGGAGTCAATTCGGATGGAGCCTACAGTGCAGAAAAGAGATCAGGAAGGTGGGCCAGGCAGGATCAGGAAGACCAGGGTAGAGAGCAAGAGGCTTACCAATGAGCACATTGATGGCATCAGGTTCCAGCCCCGTCAAGAACTTCCGCTTAAAGTTGATGCCCTCAAAGTCCACGTAGACTCGGCGGAGAACATCAAACCCATCAGGGGTCACAATCTCCTGAAGAGGGGTGGCAAATGGGATTGCTGGGTTGGTGAGAAGCAAGGGGGATGTGAGGGAAGGCTCTGAGGCAGGGACTGGACAGCTGGGGCTAAGGCTGAGGGGCTGCAGGGGTCTAGGAGTGGGAAGGGAAACGAGAGCAGTGGGAAGCTGTCTTCCCCATGGTTCTGGCTCACCTTGCCATCCAGCAGGTCTGTGTGTTTCTGGCAGAAAACTTTCTTGTCATCCTGGAAGATGCAATAGCTGGCCCGGGCACACATGAAATGGAAGTTGCTGAGGCAGGAGGAAAGGCAGCAGCCCACTGTGGCTCCAGGCTTCAGGCAGAGTTCACAGCGCTGCGGGTGGAAGGGGCTGCTGAGGGGAGAAGCCAGTGACCGAGACCAGGGTCTGATACTCAGCATCACTATCCTTGAGACTCTGCTTGGGCCTGTCTAGCCTAGCACCTCACAAAGCAAAGGCAACCATCAAACATACCCTCTTCCCTAGCTGTGTCCAGGGCCAGGTGCACATCAAAACTACTCCATATTTTCTGAAGCAGCGTGTAGCCACAGAGACAAAAATAACAACATCTAACACCTACCAACCAATATTTACCATTTTTCTCATACCATTAAAAAAAAAAAATGGGGCTTCAACTTATGACCCCAAATCAAGAGTTGCATGCTCTTCTTCTCATGCTATTTTAATGTAAAACTTGTATCATTTTACTTAATCTTCACATTTGCACTCCCCCCTCCCCAGTATGTATCACCCCATGTCTCACTTCCTGAGCCTGAGACATTCTACAGCACCAGGTCCCACACTGGTGAGGAGAGGTTTTAACCCAGGCAATACCTCACCTCACGGGGACACAGTAGGAACCAAATGTCACCCTGTACAGAAAGCATCCAGCATAGGTTCAATCAACAGATCTTCTAACTTTTAATCTGCCAAGCTTCAGACCCAAATATGGGGTCTGATAGGGCAGGGAGCCACTACCACTGAAGCACCAGAGTCCTGGGACAACAAAAAATGGTACCCGGGACCAGTAGTGAGAGGATATGGTGGGGTAGAAATTGTGAAACAAGAGCAGTTTCCCTTACAGTGGGGGGTAGGGTGGGGTTGGGGGAGGGGGCCTACCCAAGACCCTGGGGCTGCCCACCTCTCTAGGCCCGGGCTCTCACCATCTGCCTCCCTCGAGCCACAGCAGCATGCACATTTTTGAGGGAGCCATCATTTTCCTCAAACACTTCAGCTGACCAAATGGCACAGTTGACGTGTGTCCACTCATTCTGCCCAATGTATAGGAGTCGTCCTGCCTCCTGGGGGCAGAGGAGAAATGGTGTGAGGGAAGGCCCCAGGGACTAGGCCCCACCACTTGGGGCTTCACATGGTAGCCCTCACCTTAGAATCTGCATCCCCGTATTTGAGGCAGAGCGCACACTGACGAGGGTCCTCCAGGTGTGAGAAAGCAGCTGGATCCTTACCCTGAAAAGCTAGAAGAGATGTGGGAAGGCAAGTCCCACAATCAGGACCGAGAGCATGTCCCACCAACTCAGGGGCCCTGGCTTCCAGTCCCCACTTCCCAGTACCTGCTGAGGGGTCCCCTGGAGGCTGCCCTGATTCTGGGGTCTCGGGTTCCTGCTGCCTCCACTGAGCGTAGACATGGTCCAAGGACGGGGGCAACACGGCATTGGGAAGAACTCCGCTGTGGACAGGCAGGGTCAGCATCTGATACGTCTAACGGGGTGGCCACCCACAATCTTAGCCTAAACATGCCACGACACACTTGATCCTCTCTCCATGTGGCATTTCTTCCAGTCTCCCAAATAAGCCAGGGCCCCTTACCCACCTATGACATGTGAAATGCTATTCCTCATGCCTGGAATACTCTTTCCACATCTCGGCTTGGATGTCATCTCTTCTGAGAAGCATTAGCTCTAAGCACCTTCTCTGGGCTCCCAAAGCACCCTGGACTTCCCATCACCACCCTGACCGTCTGGGTCATCACGCACTAATGTGCCTGCTCAACCCCCCAGACATGGCTTACTCACTGCTATTCCCCAACATTACCCTTCCCAAAGTAGAAACAAAGTGAGCAAACCGTACAGAGTCTTTGCTGGCCTACAACCACCGAGGACGCTCACCCTGGTTCCACCACGCTCCAGACCCTAACCATGTTCCTCGTCTGTTCTCGGCCCAGGATCCAGACCCTGGATTCCCAGGTGCCCTTGCTTTTGCCCTTGTTTCCTGGTTCCCCTTCTGTTACCCAGCCTTGCTTACTTCGGCAGCCGGGTACTCCGTCGCCAGTACTTGGGGTCGTGGGCGTCGAACCAGCCGAACGCAGACTCTAGCAGCTGGGGAGTGGGTTAACAGGATGAGAAGAACTGGCTTCCCCAGGAAAGCTGGTAGGGATAGGGTCTGGAGGACCCCCACTCTCCTCCCCACTACCACTCAAGACACTCTAAAGACATTCCCCTAAAGTTCTCACCTTCAGTAGGAGCCCCTTCATCTGGCCTCCAGCCCGGCGCTCTGGCTGAGTGCCTTCTCCTTCTTCTGAGTGCCTCATCAGGATGCCCACCATGTCCTCCATAAAGCTGTGCTGTACGGGGGCTTGTCAGGATCAGAGCCCCCACCCCACACACCACCCCCTCTTCCTGGCACCCACCTATTCCCCTCAGTGTCCCACTCACCACAGATGATCAGAGCCCCCACCCCACACACCACCCCCTCTTCCTGGCACCCACCTATTCCCCTCAGTGCCCCACTCACCACAGACTTGTAATGGCCTTCCTCGAAGCGCCGACTCACAGCTTGCAGATCGCAGGGGCCTGGGTGCAGCTGCTTTCCAGCCTGCCCACACTGTAGAGACAGAAAGTCAGCAGGGCTGCTGCTGGGCCTGACCCCACCCCATCCTACCTCCTGAGCCTCCCAGACCTGAGTGCACAGCAGCAGTGGGCCCGCCACTTTGGAGCTTAGCAGACCCTGGAGCACCTGGCGCAGGCCCCCCTGCAGGGCCCCACTCAGGGCCTCTCGCCAACGGGGGTGCGTGGCCCCTGCACACGGTCCGCAGGTGTACAGCACGGAGTCTGGCAGCCCAGAAAGGATCTCATAGTCTTCATCTAAAATAGCCAGGGTGGGAAAGGAGAGAATGATCTGGGAGAATGCGAGAGCTCTCAGCAGCCCAGAGGAGTTGCCGAGGACATACATTAATGACACCCATGAGGGCCTGTGCCCCGGGTATACAGGGGACACCTCTGCCCCCTTTCCCCCTGGGGCAGAGGTGGCAGCCAAGGCACTCTGCCTGCTCACCCGAGAGCCCCTCACACTTGGCATGCACCCAGTGGTCACACTGTGCGCACTGCATCATCTTGCTCTCGTAGTCGTTGTCTTCGTAGCAGCGTGTACAGATTGGGCAAAAGTTTCCTGCAGAAGACGGAGGAAAAGGTCAAGTCAGAGGGGCCAGAGCCACCACCCCTTGTTTGGTTGCTGTGATGGCTGCCTTTGCCATGCCCCAACTCGGGTCCTACCATTCTCTAAATGCTGGCTGAGGATACGGCCTCTTGCAGCCCTATAGCCCCAATGCCTCACTTGCTAACATGCTGCCTGAATGAACACGGGGGGAAAGCCCAGGTTTTCAAAGTGATCAGTGGAGACTCGAGGTTCCAAGAAGCAGGTCAGGGACCACTACAACGGTGGGGACCAGGCCAACTCCTGCTGCCCTGAGAGGAACTGTGTCCCTCTACTTGAGGTACTGGATAGGCTTCTGTGGGAGACTACCATGAACAGAAGAAAAGGTTCTGTGGCTAGAAGAGGATACAAAGCCACTAAAATCTGCATCTGTCCTGCCTGTCTAGGAGCCTGGTCCACTGCCCGGTGTCCCCCAGGGCCCAGGTCCCCTGACAGGTCCCCACCTTTCTCAAAGAGCTGGGTGCACCTGGGGCAGAGGCTGTAATCTCCAGACCACTCGACATCCCAGTTCTTGCCTGGAGTTGCCCCACAGCTCTTACAGCGCACGCAGGCCGAGCAGATCTGGGGAGGTGCAGGGTGACATTAGAAGGAGCAGATTGGAGCATTGTGGGGGGCTACGATGGGAGGAGATGGGCAAAGAGGAGTGGAAGGTAAGCAGGAGATAAGTGAGGAAGAACAGGTAAGAGATGAAAAGGTGTACAAGATAAGTGAGGAGGGAAGGAGAAACAGGAATGAGGTAGGGGAGACCGAGAGATGGCAACAAAAAGGAACAGAGGTCAGGCAGGGGCAGGTGATTCTGAGCCCAGGACCATGAAATCCATGAACCCTTTCGCATTCTTCAATCATTTGGTACAAATTCTGCACATAAGTCTCATCTATGTGAAATTTTGGAAGAAAAATGCTATTTATCAGAAAAACTCTCATAAGGACCTCCAACCTTCCAGTCTGGGGGTGGTAGCAGCCTTAATTAGAACTCCAATGCAAGGGGTGTGGGCCTCATCTCTCACCCAGTGGCGCCGTTTGCGTGTGGCCCGAGTTGGGTAGCTGGGCCCCAGACAGGCTGGGTGGTAAGCATGGCGGCAGCGCTCACACTCCAGGAGGTGCTGTTGGAAGTTGGGAGAAAAACAGCAATGGCAGAACCTATGGGCACAAGTACTCCCCCCTCCTCCATGCCTCCACCCTCATGGCTCCTGTGCCCAAACCTTGGATCCCCGGCCTTTGCGCCCACAGACATGGCAAAACTTGCAGCGGCGGCAGCACCAGGTGTCATGATGTTGAGGCAGGGGCCGCTCGGCCTCCTCCAGACAGAATGGATGGAAAGGGTCACAGCAGACTTGGCAGAACACCAGCTAGGGATGGGGAGAGTGAACAATGGGCACAGTGTGAGGCCAAGAGGCCAAAGGATGAGACCCTGTTGAGGGCCCAAGCAATCAGGCAGTTTAAGGGCCAATGGAGACCTGGGGGGTTGTGGAAAAAGGCAGGGATCCAACCTCATGCAGGCCTTTGCTGGCACACAGCAAGCACACCATCGGCGGCCCCCCTGGCACGGAGGTGAGCACGCTCAGGCCGCCCATCAGCCACACGTTCTCCAGGTCACAATCCTCCTGAGGGAAGAAAGGACACGAGATCAGAAAGCAGCCAGGAACATAAGCCAAAGCCATTCTTTAAAGCCCTGGTTTCTCCGCTACAACCCATAGGTTTCTTTCCAACACAGTCCTTGAGACCCTCTCCCTCAAAGCCATACCTTAAAATCCACACGGACCCGGTGCACTCCGTCAGGGGACTTCTGTTTTCCAGTCCAGCCATTGGGAAAAGAGGCAAAGGGGCCAGGAGCCAAAGCATCCTAGGGAGGGTGGCGGTGGTCAGAAAACTGCCAGCCTCACCATCTGCAGACTTCTCTCCATACTATCCTCACCCCCAGCCTGCCCAACCCTGTCTTTTGCCCAAATCCTACTTTGCTTTCCAGAAGGACCTGCCTTACCCCTCAGGGCCTGTCCTCTGGTGTGGACACAACACAGCACTCAGGTGAGCCCGTTACCCTGACTTGCTAGGAAGCTCCTGAAGGGCGGGAGCCATGCCTTCCACAGGGCTCAGGGTTCTTGGTGTGGGGCCGTGCTGACCTTGTCCAGGCGCCTTCGGGCCTTGAGCTGCAACACAGGCTGCAGGGTGGGTTTGCGGGGCCGGCTCTGCTCCTCGGGTTCTGGCACTGGCAGCTCTAGGCAGCACATATAAGTGGTGAGGGTCCTCCTCTTCCCTGCCCCATTCCCTTTCCTCCATATCCCCTAATGTTACCTGGATCCCCATGACTGCCTTTAACTAACCAACAAGATGACTCTTAGACCTGGCTCGATAAGCTCTGAAAACTTTACACACCCACTTTCCCCGTCCACCACAGATTACCTCCTTCTCTGCACTCTCTATCATACAGATACAGCCCCTGGTCTGAAAACCCATCTACACAAGACACAGCACTGACTGGAAGGGGAAACAACAAGCAATTCGCACCATTCTCTCGGGGGGTCCGACGCCGGGGAGCAGGGGGACCCCCAGGCTCTGAGTCATCCGAGTCCTCGAAGATATCATAGGAGGGTCGCTGTTTGACGCAGCGCCGGGCTGACTTGCGCTGCAGTAGGAGGGAGTCCTGCTCCTCGGGCCCTGGGGGGGCCACCACCTCCTCCCGGGGCCCCCCAGCTCCCGCCCCCCGGCGTGGGCCTGGAGGACCAGGGGAGGCCTCAGGAGATTCATCGGAATCCCAGGGCAACAGCGTCTTCACTATCGTCCGGCCTGTGGGAACAGGGGACTTAGTAGGATCTGAGCTCAGTCAGGGACATGGGACACTGGGATGCAAAAAAAGCCAAAAAGAAGTGGGGCAGAAGAGAGTAAGTACAGAAGAGATATGAAAGCACACGATGGAAAGATGACAAAGGTAACAGACTGCAAAGATAAAGGGAGGAGAGCAAAGAAAACACGGTTCTTCCACACCATGGATCTAAATAAGGTTGTGTAAAGCATCAAGCCTCGTTACCTTTTTTAGCCAGCCGTTCCATCTTCCGAGCCTCTATCTTGTCACACTTCCGGTATCTGGGGAGGGGAGCAGCACGTCACCAGGGTAGGGGACTGGTGGTCTGGGGGAAGAGAGGAAGCTCTCCACAAGGATGCCAATCCCACTGCTCTGGCGGGGCAGGAGGCCTGGGTGACTGACAACCACGGGTGGGAACAGAGGCTGCGCCCTGGCTACTCACACACAGCACTGCTTCTTGGTGTTGGGGCCCCCAAATTTGGGCTTGTCCAGGCAGTTGACACAGGACCCACAGTCCTGCACACGCAGGCAGCCCCGACAATGTCCACACCGTGCCATCCTCATCTTCTTGCCATGATGGGAGGGCAGTGAGCGCCGGGGTGTATGGGCCAGGGTCCCTCCAGACCCTGCAGGCTCTGAGTCTCCCCCAGGCCCTGCTGACTCCACTTTTCCCCGCCGAGACCGTGACGGGACACTCTCAGTCTCAGATGCTGATGATGTATCTAGTGCAATGGAGAGGAAAGGATGGGGCCACAAGGCCACTAGGCCTTTTACCTCAGTTCCCTGTTCTCCCCCAGATCTGATTCAACTGACCCTCTGGTCCCGACTTTCCCACAGTGCTCAGGTCCCAGGTGCCCTCAAATCTGCTCTAAGACCTAGCACTCCAACCCACCTGCCACCTGCCCCAAGCATCCAACTCAGCTCCCGCTCTCCTAAGCTCTTGGTGCATGTGCTCGCCCCCAAATGTGACACAGCTGTCAAATCTTCCCACAACACACCCGCCCCTACCCTCCGTGACGAGGTCCTGCCGATCCCGGAGAGGGAGAGCACTGAGGCGGGGGACGTCTTCGGGCACCATGGCCCGGGCCTGACCTAGGGCCACAGCAGCATGACGACAGACATGTTTGATACGGGGGCCTTGCACAGGGGACTCAGGGCCCTAGGGGAGGAGAAACCAGGAATACATGTGGGAAGTTGCCCCTTGTGCTCCTGTAACCAGCCTTCTTCAGAGGGCTCTGCTCCCACTCCATACCGACGGTCTTTCTCTCTTAGTTTCCATCGATTCATCTTCAGACTTGACAGAACCTCTATCTGAGATCTGCTTGACAGTCCCCACGACTTCCTCCATCTGCCCTCCAGGGCTCGGCTGGTGGGGAAATAAACAGGGTCAGAGGCTGGAAAGTGAGGAAAAATAGGGCTGGGGGACGAGCATCGGGGCAGGCCAGGGAAGGAACATAGGCAGCTGAGAAGCAGGGAAGGACTGGCTCTGAGGGTCCCCTGAAATACTGGAGGGGGTCTGAGGAGGCAGGAGGTGACCGGAAACTGAGAGAATGGAGAAAACTGAGGCCAGACAACTAGGTGCAGAAACCTGGCCAAAGTTCCATGCTCACCGGCATCAAAGACGCCACCTTCTGCTGCTGCTGCTGATCAATCTTGAACAGCTGCACCTTGGCTCTCTTGAGGAGGCTGAACATTTTCTCCTCCACACCAGACAGTGGTAAGGAACCCAAGCCCGCAGTACGGGCCTTTTCCAGTGGTGACAGCTGCTGCGGCAGTGGCTGTGGCTGCAGCTGTAAGTGCGCTTGTAGTTGGGGCTGCTGTGGTGGTAGCGCCTGGGGCAGCAGCTGGCTTGACAAGGCCTGGAGGGGCTGCTGTAACTGAGCCTGAGACTGCTGCCCATTGCTCAGAGACGGAGCCGCAGGAAGGGGCGCCTCGGCCTTAACAGGAGTGGCGACCACGGGGGCAAATCGAGGCAGGCTGAGGTGGTTGGTGCGGCCCACTGCCCGTGGCTCAGGCTCAGCTGGAGAGTCGTCGGCAGGAGGCGGCTCTGGCTCAGGGGCTTCCGGGGCCCCAAGAGGAGTAGTAAGCACCGATTCGTAGATCTTCAAGTGGGCTTCACTCGGGGTAAACTGAGGTGCCCGAAGGAGCAGGGGTCTCCGCGATGGAGTGACAGGGGCAGGAGGTGGGGGTGGGGCCGGTGGGGGGGCAGGAGGAGGAGGGGGCAGTTCCCGGGTCAGCGAGGTCCAGCGAAATGTGGGTTCCCTTAGAATGGACCGTCTCTTCTCAGGGAGTGGGACTGGGGTAGATGGGGGGGTTGGGGCACGCGGTGGAGAGGGAGCTGGTGCTGGTTCTGGGGGGGCAAGTGGGGAGGTGGCAACAGGAGGCCGCAGAACAGGTGAGACTTCTACCTTTAGGGGTTTGGGGGGGTCTTCGTCCATAAATCGCCGGGGTGTCTTGATGACTCGGGAGGAGCGGGCACTCACCACAGGCATAATAAACTGCCGGATATTCTTCAGGAAGGTGGTACTTTTGGGGGCCACAGTGGGGCCGTCTTCTAGAGGGCCCCCCGTGGTGGTGCTGGGGGTTGGAGTGGGAGGAGAGGTACCCTCCGGCACTGCCCGAGCAGCTTCTCGCTCTGCCCGCTGGCTGGGGGTCAGGGGAGGCCGGCCCCTCTTCCTGGAGCATGTAGCTGGGACCACTGGAGGAGGGGATTCTTCCTGCTCCTCTGGGGCAGGAGGCGGTGGAGGCGATGGTGGGGGCAGAGGGGACACTGGGGGTGGTGGAGGGCAAACTGGGGATGAAGGAGAAGTGGAGGGGGGTGGGAGGGGTGGAGGCAGTGGTGGAGGTGGAGGAGGTGGAGAAGATGGAGCAGGTGGAGGGGCTGGAGGGGCTGGAGGAGTGGAGGGTGGAGATGGCAGCTTTGCCTCTTCCTTTTCCTCTGCTAGCATCATCTCTTCTTCAGGTCCAGCTCTCTCTACCTTCTCCTCTTTCTCTTCCTTGTCTTTCTCTTCTTCCGTCTCCTCCTCTTCCTCTTCCTCTAGCTTTTGCTCTTTTCTCCAGCAAGGGCCCTCTCCCTGTCCAGATCCAACTTTTGCTTGGGGGGCATCCTGCCAGCTTTCTTCATGTTGATCTTGACCCTGACCTGATTCGAGTCCCAAGGACAACTGTCCCATCTTCACTTTTTTGGCCTTTGAAACAAACTTGATTACGAGAGGGAGCCCGCCTCGGCCTCGGCCTCTACCTCCACGGCCTCCTCGCCCAGACTGTCCTCCACGCTTGGGGGTCCCAGGTCCTGGGCCAGGCCCCTCCTTGCACTTCCAGCTGCCAGTTCGATGTTTTACAGGAACCACAGGAGGTGGGGGCTCAGGTTTGGGGATTGTCACAGCTGCTTCTGCCACCACTACTGCTTGTTGCTTTTTCCTGCAGGGGCCTGCTGGCCGTCCTGGGGGCCGTCCCCGAGACCGACGTGGAGTGGAGGGCTCACATGCCCGGCTCCGCGGGGCTTGGGGTGCCTGGGCCCGCCGAAGAAGTTCAGTCAGTGCCTGCACCATCCGTTCTGTGCCCTCCTCACCCCGTTTCCGGGCAGGAGTCTTTGGGGGGGTAGGAGCGACATCTGCTAGGCGAGGAGGCGGAATGGGGGTCGTCTTATGCTTGCGGCCCCGACCTCGGGGGGCTCGACCTAAAAGGAGAATAGGTGTGGGGAGATGGGTCAAGCTAGCCCTGCAGACTGAAGAAGGTACTCCAGGAGGGCAAGGACTAAGTCTTCCTTGTCTCTTTCCCCCACAACCCAGCCTAGCTTGGGCTTTGAACACAGAACACGCTATGTAGCTGATGGAGACTCTAGTTAAACAGGGAAGAGCTAACATGAAGAGCAAGAATAACATTCCTGTAAAGCTACAGAGGTAGAGTTTCCCCATCACTCACCTCGCTGGGATCGGAGCGCAGAGCGCAGGGAACTGGGGGCCACATCTTCATCTGAATGAAAACCCTGAAACTCCTGATTTAGGGGACCAGGGGTGGAGGGGAGAAACAGCAGTCAGTGCCAAAGCCCTCGTTCCACCGGAGATTCAGGTATGGAGGTATAGCCCCAGTTTCCCCCTTAACATACCCCTATCTATTTAGAGAAAAACTTAAGAGTGGAAGATAAAAAGAGTAGAAAAGAGTCTCTCCCTAGGGTTGGAGGCACAGGGTATTTCGAACCCCCATCCCGTATACCGGACTACACCAGCACAGCCGTCAGTGGTTCGCTGGCCCAGAAGGGAACAGAACTGGGTCTTCTCAGGCCAGGCAGTAGACACTACGCTCAGACTCCCCCATCCTCCAACTCAAAAAAAGGTGGGACTACTGTTTATACACTCTCAGGTTGCAGTTTCCTCCTGAATGAAGATGGGAATAGGGGCACTCAAGTCGAGTGTGTGTGTGTCTGTGTGTGTGTTTCAAATGGTTTACCATTATAAGCTCTACTCTGAGCCCTGAGGTGACTACAAACTGTCTTAAGTAATACAATCCACACCCTCCTGACTTTTCTGAGGCTGAGGATAAATCCTGAGCTGAACTCCAACCTGCTAGAGTTCCCGGTCTCAGCCTTTATTCCATTTTTCTTCAACCTGTGCCCCCAAGAGGAAGACCTCCAACATGCTACCGTCTCTCCACTTTAAGAGGAATCGGGCAACTGGTGAATCTGGGATATGTCAGAGACTATGAGGCCAGGTGAAGCAGCCTACAGGTAAGAGCCCAGGGAGCCCCAGCCTGGGTCCACTAAAGCCACGCTGCTGCTGTCAACCACCACTGGTTGGGCATGCAGTATCCACAGCCTTCTCGCTCAAACCTCTACTGCAATAGCTCTGCCAACTAACAAGATCATCAGCCCAGGATACTTCTGCAGGACGTGCCTCAGGCCCAAGTACCCAGCTGCAGCCCGGGGCTTCTCTATATACTTTCATAGGCCTTTTTCACCGACAGCTCCGTGCAGCCTATCTACTCCCAGGCCTATTTCCAGGGCCCCTTCCCTCCGCAGGGGCCCTGAGAACCTCGCTTCCCCACTCCACCCCTCGGGGCCAACCAGACCCTTGGAAGCCCCCGGCCTCCGCCCCGCCCGGCGTTGGGGACGCCTCCGACTGCCTCACCTCATCGTCGGATTCCTCGTCACTGCTCTCCTCCTCCGGCACGCAGCCACGGCTTGGGCCCCAGCCCCGGCCCCGGCCCCGGCCCCGGCCCCGTTGAATGCGCGGGCCAGCCCACAGGCGGCGGAGCCGGCGCAGGCCCCGGCGGAGCCCCAGCAAACGGAGCAGGGCCGTGTCCTCCCCGGGCTCGGCTCCGCCCGGCCCCCCCGCGCCGCCGCCGCGCCGCAGAGCTACCCGCACTCTCTCGGCTCCGCTGCCCCGTCCGCCGCGGCCCCCGCCCCCGCCGGAGCCCCGCGGCCGGCCCGGGAAGCGGCCCCGCGCGGAGCCAGGCCCGGGGCAACTGCCGCCGCCCGCCGCCGCCGCCATCTTGGCACCGTGAGAGGGGCCGGGGAGGCGGGGGGAGGGGCGGCCCGTGCGCAGGGCCGGGGGGGAGGGGAGGGAGAGGTGGGGCGGGGCGGCTGCGGCTCACGACAGCAACCAGCGCCGCCGCGGGGCCAGCGGGAGCCGGGGGCTGGGCCGGCCACGCGCGGGGCACCACGGGAGCGGGAGTCCGAGGCCAGTCGGCAGTCACCCTTAGACCGCGCCTGGAGAGCACAGACCCTGTGTGGCGGCCGGAGAGGGGCGAGGCGCGGGGAACTCCGGGTAATGTAGTCCTGGCGCCTCGCTTCTTCCGCCGGGAGCTAGGGCCGCGAGAGCTGGGACTAGGTCCTAATCGGACCCAGAAAACCGTCTCCGGGGCTGCCGGGAGGTGTGGTTCTCGCCCCAAACTCTTCCCATTGTTCCTTTCGAGACGAGGGTACGCGTGAACTACCACTCCCAGGGTGCTGTGGGCTTCGGACCCTGGGAATCCCAGAGACACTGGGAAATGAAGTTCGCGACTGCAGGAGGCGTGGGGTGGGAAAGGGCCGCGGCAGAGGATTAGTCTCAGTTGGAGGCGCCACCCGTCTGCAGTTCTGCACAGCATCGAGGGAATGCTCGAGAGGCCGCAGCTTTGCGGTCCTTGTGCTCAAGGAGAGGAGGAGGGTGGCAGAAAGCTCAAGGAAAGGAGGAGGGTGGAGCACGCGTTCCTGGAGCCCTGGGCTGGGGGTCCCAGACTCATATTCTGCGCACCGTTGTTTGCTGTGAAAGGGGCTAATAACTTGGTTCCTCACAGCCTCCGCCAACAGGGCTTCCTGCTAAGTCAGCCTGGACTTCGTGGCCCTCGCGGGCCGCTACCTCTGAGGGAGAACAGGGACAACTGGAGATGAAGGTGGCCCCCCGCGCTGAACAGTGGAAGCACCGCCAGCAGGGGCCGCCACAGGACAAGGGGCAAGGCTCCCCTTCCTTCCCTCTCCCCAGCTCTCAGACTATAAAGTCTGGACTCCGCTTCTGGTCCTGAAAGGAGGGCACAGGAAACTCTTTATTTTGATGATGGAATCGCTAGTCCCCGCACAATTTTCACTCGTGCAAACTTCATTGCCCGCACCCCACACGGGCTCGCTGGCCCAGGCTTCTGGGGCCCGCGAGCATCTGGAAGAAGGCTTGCAGCGCCTTTTCTGCGGCGCTTCTTGGAGCTGGATTTTCTAGGCTGCCAATAGCTGTGGTGCTGGGTCAGAAACCTAGCCAGCCCGTCGGCCCGTCTTTCATTCTTTAATTGTATTGTCAGCTGAAGCCAAAGAAGCTACCAACCCCATCAGGTGGTTGAGGAAGGGGACCTACAGGGAGAGGTCGAGGCCCGGGACGGCCTCGAAGAAGAGGAGTAGAGGAAGGTGGAGCGAATGGTCCATCCAGGTGGGAGCTGGCTGGGCGAGTGGCCGCGCATGTGTGCCTGCATGGAGGCCAGGCTGGGGCAGCCGGCCTGGCACAGAGGGCAGCGGTATGGTGCGGCCCCATGCGTCCGCAGGTGCTTGGTCATGGCTGAGAAGTCCCGGGAGCGCTGGGGGCAGAGGCTACAGGAGAAGGGCTTCTCTCCTAGGGCAGGTGGAGGGGGAGGCCGGTAAAGAAAGAAGTGGGTGAAGGCTGGTGTAGGGGTTGATCTGGGCGATTGAGCAAAGGAACTGTGCTGGGAAGAGGACTTAGGAGCAGACAGACCAGAGTTTGGAAGGGAGCAGATAATTGCACTGGGTGGGGAGCCCATACCTGTGTGGACTCGGTAGTGCGTCTCCATCTGATGCTTGAGTGAGAACCTTTTTCCACAGACAGAACAAGAATAGGGCCGAGACCGAGCAGGTGGGGGTGGGGGAGGTTGTTGGTGAGCTGGGCCTGCTCTACTCACATGACCCACACAGGTTGCAAGTTCACCTGTGGGGTTAGAGAAGGCAAAGGAAGCAGGGCTGGAAATCCCAAAGCTGGACCACTGGTACTCCCAGAAAAGACTTTGGGAGCTACAGTGGGGCTGAGGTAAAATCGCCCTCACCCTACTCACCTGTGTGCCTCTGATCAGACTCTTTCATCTCCCCAGGGCTGAGCTTTGTGGGGCCCTGGGGGAGGAAACCTGGAGGGAGCAGAGTGAAGGAGGTGCTCTCCTCAGGCTGGACTCCTGGAGTCCCAGCCTAAGGAGAGAGAGACCATGTTACAGCATTTGTACAGGGTACTTCAGGGCTTACCTGCGGCATGACTGGAGTTGGCCAACTGTTTCTGGTTCCAGAGACCTTTCTCAGGGTTCAGGGACAATGGGATCCTGGGGATGGAGTGGGGAAGAGTTAGCCTTGGCAAAACCTGGGATCCTGGCCAGGCCCTTCCTGAAGAGGGAGATGTCATGAGTCCTCCTTAGGGTCTGGGCTTTGAATTCCCCTGTGGTGGAAGCTTCTTGTCCTATCACGAGCTCAGGAAATGTACAGTACAGATAAGAGATGTGGTGCCTTTCTACCCATCACTGCTGCCTATCCTGAGCCACTCCCTCCCAGCCAGGGAGGTCTTCCATTAGGCTCTTCACTCACCTCTGGTCCTGAGGCCAGACCTCCTGCCAGGCTCCAGTGATGGGGGTGCTATGGGAGAAGGGAGTGCCATATCTGGGTGGCAACAGCAGGATGCTCCACAGGGCGGGCTGGCCCTCCCCCAACCAAGGGGCCTCAGCCCACCAGGGCCTAGGAATGACGCTTGTTTGGAGGGAACCTGGTGGGGGAAGGGGGCAAGAGAACTCCCGCAGACCTTCCTCAGAGCCCCCTGGACTCTCTGTCACCCACATAATCCCGTCTTCCTTCCCATCTGTTCCCGCATGGCCATTAGGCGATTGCTTAAGTTTTTCCTTTGATCTCCTCTGCTTCCCCGCACCCTCCTTCATTGCCTCTGCTCTCTCAGAGCTGTCTTTTGGTGGCCTTTGCTCATGCAGTGCCTCTTGTTCTCTCCAACCAGCTCTAACAAATGTCTCTGGTCTCTGCTCTCCATGTCCCTCCAGTCCTCTCTCAGAGTCCTTTGTGGGTTTCTCTGGCTCCTCCTGATGTTCCTTGAGCCCTGGACCCAGTTCTCTAGCCCTGTCCCGTCGAGCCTTCTTGCATGCCTCTTCCAGAGACTGTACCCCCAAGGCTCTGGCCGCTTCCTCAAGGGGTCCGAGTTCCCCAGGCTGCAGTTCTACACTCTCCCCATAAACAAAGTACAGAAGCTGGGCAAAGGTGGAAGGGCTGATGCCTTTCATCAGAGCCCAGTGGCCCCTGCGGCCCAGCTGCTGGCTCACACCTGCCAAGACCAGGCTGTGGGCAGGGAATTCTTGGCTTCCCACAGTGATCAAGGTATCACACAGTGCTGGCCGGAGCCTGGCTGCTAGCCGTACCAGCCGATCAGAGCCATAGGGGCTAAGCAGTCTTGTCGTCGGGAACAGGGGCATTGTGCCTTGCCTGGGTACCAGTCTCAGAGGACCTGAAAGAAAGGCCACAGTGTGGGGTCCATGGTGGAAAGAGGAAAGAGGAACAGCATATTCTCAAGCCTGTGGAGGTGAGGGGAGAAAGAGTGAGTTGCTGGTTCAGAGCTCTTTGTGCCCTGAATGGAACAAATAAACTAACCCAAGAGAGGACCTGAGCTTATCCAGAATCATAATGGACCACAGGGTAGGGGTAAGGAGGGGGTTGGCAGGAGAATAGAAATTAGACCATATTCAGGACTTAGAGAGTAAGGACCAAGCAGTTAGTGACTGTATCAAATAGTGGGTTTAAGGCTAGTATATATGGGCCCTGCCAGTTGACAGTCTCTACTTAAAAAAGAGCAGATGCCGATACTTCTGCTACTCTAAGCCCTTCTACAAGGAAAGACCTTGGAGCAGGCCAGGCTTTCTTCTTTCCAGACAAAGAAATCACCGTAAGGCCCAGTCAGCCCTGGCAGTTAGGGATGGAGCAAGACACAGCTTCACAGGAGAGTTTTGAAAGCTAGTGTGACCCCCCAACCCCACCTTCACCCCATCACATGGAGCTGAGTAGTCTTGAGAGGCAGAAAGGACAGTAAGACTGAGGTCATTGCTGCAAGGCAGCATCAATTGATTATCCCCCTATGGCTGAAACTTCTAGAACATGTCCTCAGAGAAGGACCGAGAAGAGAGCCCCATCCAGTGGGTTGAGAGAGCAGAAGCCACAGAAGAGAAGGTTCTGATCAAGGATGGAGAGAGATTTTGGAGAAAGTTTTGACCTCTGAAGAAGCATGAGAAAGGAAAATGGGATCTGTATAGGGGGAGGCTATTTTCTTTCCAGATTTTAGGATAAGGAGATGGTTTAATTTTGTTTTTTATAAGCCCAAAGCAACGAGTAGAAAGATCCAATAAGGCAGAAATTCATCACATATCAAAACTACCACACTGACTTTTAAGAAGAGAACTGGGAACCCAGATACTAAGAGACAGATCTAAGTGTCTCAGTGCCTGGTAGGCAAATTCCTTAATGTGGAGTCACCATGAGTAAGGACCCTTGTGGGGAGGATTACTACTTCGACACCTCAGGGAGAAGGCTACAGGTTGGTAGGAAGGGGACAAAAAGCAGGGTGTAGTGGGAGGAAAGTCTCAGCTGGGGAGAAGCAACCACTCACCAGTTGTAGCTTCCTCCTGGACACCGCATGCTCTGAACTGCTGTTGGGGCTCCTGGGGCCCCCCTGGAGCTAGCCCCGCCCCTGACCTCACAGTCTTCCATTGGGTGTCCCAAGTATCAGTCTGCCACAGTCCCCCCAAGGGGGTGTGGCTTTATACCCCTGGCTCTGCTTTACCCCTCTAAGAAAGACCACCTCCTCTACTTCCAGATTCAAGACATTCTTCCTCCCTTGTCTCCATATTTCATTTGTGAACTTCTAGAGTCAAAGAAGTTCATGTGAAGGGGTGCCTGGCTTTGTTTGTAGAGCATGCAACTCTTGATCTTGGGGTTGTAGGTTCGAGCCCCATGCTGGGTGTAGAGATTACTTTAAAAGAATAAAAATCATGGGGTGCCTGGGTGGCTCAGTCAGTTAAGCGTCCACCTTCAGCTCAGATTGTCATCTCAGGGTCCTGAGATAGAGGTCCACGACACATCAAGCTCCATGATCAACCAGGAGTCTGCTTTTCCCTCTCCCTCTGCCCCCTCCCCTTCTCATGTGCTGTCTCGCACTCTCTGCCTGCTCTCTCAAATAAATAAATAAAAATCTTTTTTTAAAAAGTTCATCTCGCAGCAAGAACCTTGGAATAATTAGACCCACATTCAAGTCTCATCTCTGCTGTTTACTAATTGAGTCATGTTAGGCAAGTCACCTCTCTGAGCCTCAGTTACCTCATCCATGAAATAGGGATAACCTTTGCTTATCTCATTTGGAGGTGAGGGTGAAGATGAAATGACATGATGAATGTGAAAGTGGTTTGTCAGTACAATAGCATCATTCAAATAGAATTAGTTCTGAGAACTGTCAGCTCTAGCAGCTAGAAGCTGTTTCTACTACTTCAGAAGTAAAAAGGACTGAAACATCGGGATTCCAAGGAGAGAGTGAAAGAGGGCCAAAAGCATGCCTGTCCTTCCTCTCCCTGACTTTTAGTACTAGGAAGCCTGACTACTCTGTGGAAATGACCCTGTCATCTGGGCCACCACTGGGGACTGAATGTACAAGTGACTCAGATTCTCCCATCAACTTCTGAAGGGGGCAACCCCAGGAAGGGCCCGCGGTGGTCTTCGAAGAGAAAACTCCCTTTTCTTGGGTTGATGACAAATGACATTTCTCTGAAATCAGAACTCTGGGGTTTCTTTCACTTCCTGTCAAAAGGGTCAAGCTCTCAGGAGATTTCCCCTGTTTTCACACTTTAGTACTCCTTAACCTGGGGAAAGGATGAGGTCTGAGAGACTCATTTCTTTTTCTGTTTTTTATTATTCTGTTATCCCTCATCCTATGGCTTTTTTATTCATTCAACAAATGTAGAGAAATCATTTGTGATATGTGCCTGGTATATCATATATGCCCAATAAGTAACTGGAAGATAAACAAATTAGGCATTGGTAGGCTGCTCTGGTGACCTGACAAAGTCTGGTTCACCCTAGGCTTTTTCTCCCTTAGATCCTAGTCCCCTCCTAGACCCAAATATTATGTCCCTAAACTCCTGTTTCTCCCTTTGGCTCCAGGACCCCAAAATGTTCAGACAGCCTTCTGCTTTCTCCCTCCAGACCTAACATGCCTTCCCCATCTACCTCTCATTCTAGCTTGGGTATATGCAGATGTTAACCCTTCCTAGATCAGACAGGGTGTGCCAGTGGGTGGGGCTGGTGGAGGGGCAATCATAGGGTGGGGGGAGAGGGGAAGATGACTCAGAGCGAAAGGGAAAATGCAAATGGACAGGTTGTATTCATGTGCTACTCTGAACGTTAAATATTTTCCATTTCTGAGCTTTCTAACTCCTCATACCACCACACCCAGGGACTCATTAAACACCCATATAAAAGACACTTGGCCTGGACATATAAAAGCACCAATTCCTGATATGTAGGTGTACAGAGAAAAACGTTCTTCAACACAGTAATACAGCCCTGGAGATATGGAATAAGTGGGGGAAAACCATGAGAGAGAAACCCCAAGTGCAGAAGAAAAGGTACAGGGGTCTGGAAGATTACAGCATCACCCAGTGGCCTTGCCTCGCAACCCTACTTCATGTAGGGAGCCTGTGACTCAGCTCCCCCACTGGTAGGATTTGCTCATTGATGATCAAGAATGTTAGAGATTGTGCTCAAAGGGCAGCATCCTCTATAAGCCAAGTATAGTTGACAGGGAGTGTCAGCAGGCTTTCAGGAAACCTAATACGGAGGAGAAGGGCAAGGGGACTCCCCATTCAGTGAACAAAAGCCCCCAAGAATGGGAAACCCCATTTTGCCTCCTACCTGGTGTCTACCCCACTTAAGGATATCCTTTTAAAGACCACCCCTTAGAGGTATCTCCAGGGACCTCTAGCCTCAGCCCTCAGGCTGGTGCCACTCTAGGCCCTTCTCTCTCCCTAAGTTCTTGACTACACAGCCCAAACCATCTTGCATTGAGCAGTGACAGCAGAAGCACGAGCAAATAGTACTTTGACTTGGAAGGGTAGGGAAAGTGATAACTCTATTCTTAAAAAGTCTTCCATCACAATCTCAAAAACCTTGTCCACCTTCTACTTCCCAGGCTGACTCTGTAGGAATCCCCTGCAGTTGTCTCCTGGGGTGGACCCAGGAAACCATTGGTTCTGGGACACAAACCCCATCCTGGGATAGGGTAGAGTGGGTAGGAGAGATTAGGTGAGACATAACCGGAAGGACGTATGTGGGGAGAAAAAGGTATGATTTTTGCCTCTCAGTCCCAATACTTATATTATTAATTAAAGTTTAAAGTCTGCTATTTTAAAATTCTAGTTGATAGGCATGACCTTCAATAATAAATTCTAATTCTAATTCAATAATAAATTCTAATTGATAGTCATGACCTTCAATAGAAATGATAGGCATGCTCCTTCATATGCCCCTGTAGGTACAGCCCGGCTTGATATAAAAATATCAACACAGCAATACAAGTATGGATTCTCTTTAAATATAATTAAAACTAAACCATCAGAATAGGCCAATTGGAGACATGATTATTTGTTTTATGAAAAATATTTCCCTTTATCACACTTATTTTAAATACTAAGTATTCCAAAGCCAAGTTAAACAAGATTCAATTTAGAAAAATTATATGAACTTTCCCTTTTTCCAGGAACACATCTCTTTCTTCAAATTAAGGTGGTTAAATTCCCCCACAGTATTTTATGCAGATGAAGGCCAATTATCCAAATCTTACATAAACTTTCAAATGCCCACTCTTTCTAGTTAAGTACATCCAACACATACCAGAGAAGAGACAACGCGGAGTAAATTAGTTTCTTTCTTCCCTTAAATCTATGTTTCATATAACTCAAGAACCAGTGTAATCATAGCCATGTGAACTGTACCTAGGTCATAGAAACCTTATCCTAACATATCTTTTGTGGATCAAGTGGAAAAAGAACTAGACTAGAAGTTTAAAAAGAAAGTTTAGGTTCCACTGCATCTTCTCTGTAGGTGGCCTTTTTCTCCAGCCCTAATATGGGGCTAACTCTTCTGAGATCCTCAGTTTGCTCAGTGGGGCTGTTTTCAAGACCAGTACTGAATGCCAGTATTGCATGAAACCTACTCTGACCCCCTCTGGCTGTGTCCCCCCACCTTGGGTCAAGGATCCAAGGGCATCTAGGAAAGGCCCACCTGGAACATGTTTCCCCCAGTTCTAGGCTGTGCTTTGGGAGCTTAGAACCCTGGACTTCCTCTCCTAAATGGCCCATTTCCAGGACCTACACAGCCCTTAACCCCAGGTCTATACTCAGGAGGATTAAATGTATCACCAATGTACACACTCCAGGCCTTGATTTTGTGTGAAGGGCAGGTATACTGAGCTCAGACATGCAGGCTAATATGTCTTGAAATGTGTGCCAACACCAGGTGTGGGAAGAAAAGGGGAATCTTCATTTCTAGTCTGGCCTAGGCCCCACAGGTAATACAGGAACCTGCTTAATTCCAGTGGTTCTTAATGTCATGGTTAAGGGGATTACCATCCTTTTAAACATTTTAAGCCACAGAATCAACTCTTTACACCAGAAAATTATAGATACTCATACCATTGTATATGTGAATGATAAGGGATTCACAGACTGAAGCCAGTCCCTGGACAGGTTAAATACTCCTTGTTTATCCTTGCGGCTGCTTTGCATGCTCCCCTCCAAACAACATGCATACAGTTTTTCTTGTGATTTCCAAGAGCTCAAAAACCCTTTTAATCTACTCATAGACCACTCCCTTGTATCCCCCATCCAAGGTTTAAGAACTCTGGGTGTACATGAAAGCACTCTGAAAGCTCTAATACCATGTATAATTTGAACAGCCGAGTGAAATTAGATATCAACACCCTGTCCAATAAGAATGAAAAATTTTCTGTAAAGACAACCTGGGTGATTTCTTAAGGAGCAGGATATCTCACACACCTCTTCCTGTGCTCCAATAGAACGTCCATCTTCCCTATGCATCTGGCCCTATTCTCACTGCCTGATACCTTTTCGGAATGATCAGAGTTTGGGAGAGAGTGGACCCAAAGGCCTAACATGAACCAATCCTGTTTTTTTCTAGAGTCACACACCAGTAATATTCCGTGGAGGGCAAACAACCTCTGAGATTCAGAAACTCCCTCCTCAAGAACCTCCTGAAGACCTTGGGCCTAACCTCTTGGTCAGGCTGTCTAACCTGGACCCAATACTGGAAAATCTGTGCCTCAACCTGGAGTCCAGCAACCCCTCCCAAAAGCCTTGCAGCCACATGTTCTTAGCACAGCCTGGATGCAATGGCCATCGACAACTTCCCATTGGGCTTTCAACCTTGGCAACTCTCACTCTCAGCCCAAGCTGGATCCTAAGACCCCAGAAAATCTCTCAAGTCACACAAGTTTCATCTTTGGCCCAGTGACTCCCAATAACCTCTGGAGAGTCGCCAGGCCTCTCTTTCCAGTCGCCAGATTCAGACTCAGTCCAGAGCCCTCAGACAACGTCCCACAGTTCAGAGGCTATACCTCAGGGCCAGTGATGCCATGCAGAGCTCCGAGGGCCTCCCAACAGCCCCCCAAATACGACTTCCAAGTCAAGTTAGCCTCAGGGACCATGGACCAACTCAGGACATGTTGGCTTGGCCTCCAAAGGTGCCCGGGAGGTCCCATTGCCAGCCTCACCAGGGCAAAGGGAGTCCCCACGGATTAAAGCCCTCAACCCTCACAACAACCACTCAAGCCCTCATACCCCAGGTTGGCCTGGACCAGTCCCAAGCCTTAAAAAGTGTAAGAAAAACCACGGCACTCACCCACTTGGACCCTGTTCCTCTTCCCACAGTCTCACATACACTGAGGGCGGCACAAGCTCGAGTGGCCGTTAGAAAGTGGCGAGTGTCGCGAGGCCCGGAGCTCGAGGCCTGGGCGCGTGCACAGCTTGCCTGTCGCGCCTGGATTCCGAGGCGGACGCTGATTGGCTGCAGCGCTGGCCGCTTCCTGCTGAGCATGCTCAACATTCTAGGAGGCACCTAGGATAGCTCCACTTGCTCGCTCCCGCCTCGCGCCCACCCCTGATTGGCTGCGGAGCCAATCACTCCGCTGACTCTGAGGTGTGGCAGGGCGGTGGAGCCTGATTGGTCCGTGGACTTGGGTCAGGTCTCTAACGCTGAGCCGTTACCCTCCAGCTCGCCCCCCTCCCCTGCTGAGTAGCTGTGTCACCCTCTCTGTGAAAGCACTGGGCCCTGAACCTCCTTCGCCTCAACAGTCTTGGAAGCTTCCTCTGCAAGGGCTCGGGATACCACCGCTTCCTGCTTCTGTCTTGCCACCCTGCTTAGCCCTCGTTGCAAAGCTTTTCACGTCTCTCTCAACCCCTGACAGTCTATGAAGTGTGTGTCTCTGATGGTTGGGAGGCCCTCAAGTGCCTGCCAGGCTTCGGGGTGCCTGTAGGCAGCTTCCCTTTCCCGCCTCTTGCCCTGCCCACCACTGATTGGTTGCAGAACGCACCATGCCTCACCGGAAGTAAGGGGGGAGCAAGGAAAGCATTAGAAGGGGTACTGCCTTGACCTGTGATTGGTCTAGATGATCGCGCTTCAAATGCTCCTTGCCTGAGCCATGGTTAACTGCGCACTTCACGTTCTAGCCGTCTCCCTTCTCACACACACATACCACACCGCAGAGAGAATGACCCATTGCTCTGCCCCGCCATTAATTGGCCAGGGCTAAGAGCTTAGCCAGCTGGCTTTCTGTCCATGCAGGGTTTTGGCGTTGACAGGCGGCGAGCTCGCACCGCGCGAGTCTGTGAGCTGATACTGCCTCTCCGGTTCCACCAGCCCGGCTGCGGTTGCACTGCTGATTGGCTGGCCCCACTCTCTTCTAAGTGGCTTAGCTTTGGGTCCGCGCTCGGACACATCCAATGAGGAGCTAGGGCGCTTTAAGGAGGCGGGCATTGCTCGACCGCTTCCACTTCTGATTGGTCTAGGGGCTTGCTTCTTTTCTTTTGATTGATTAGAGGACCAGGAGGCGGGAGCCCAGTCCAACGGTTTCAGGCGGCAGTTGGATTTCAGTCCCTGTGCTTGGTGGAGTGTTGTCTGGCGCCCACCTCCCCGCAGCTGGCTGAGGAGCTGGGGACGAAGGAAGGGCGCAGGAGGACCCTCCTGAGGAGGGGCTGGGATAGTAGCTGCTGCCAGAAGTCAGGACGGAGACCGACTAAGGCGAGTGGCGGGTGGGAGTAAACCCCTAAAAAAGCTGGAGAAGACAGGTGCTGTAGCAATAGTAACAACAGCCCCCGATCGCTGAACCCTTTCTGGGTGCCGTGTTGTGTGCGTCATCTCATCGACGTCTGCTAAATAACCCTGCGAGGGAGCTGATTACTCTGCTGGTTAACTTCTGAGTCTCACTTGGCTCACGTCGCAGGGCGAGCATGGGTGTTGCTGGGATTCTGACCTTGTTCTGGTGAGAGTCCGGCATTTGAGCTACACTGTGGTTAAGTAGGGTTGATCTTGTAGATGTGGGGTGGGGCTTGATGTCATCACGTGGCCCTGGTTTCTCAACTACAAATGAAGGTGGATATTTTGGTTTTTGTTTGTTTGTTTGGTTTGGGTTTTGTTTTTTTTTTTAAAGATTTTATTTACTTGAGAGAGAGAGACAGCGAGAGAGAGCATGAGAGGTGAGAAGGTCAGAGGGCGAAGCAGACTCCCCATGGAGCTGGGAGCCGACCTGAGCTGAAGGCAGTTGCTCAACCAACCGAACCACCCAGGTGCCCGGTTTTTGGTTTTAGGTTTGGACTTGAATCTGATCCTGAAGGCTTCACTACGTGCATGTTTTCAAGTCCTCAAACTTTGGGGCAAATGCATTTGCATTCTAGGAAAGGATATTTTAAAAATTGTCCTAATATCTTTGCCACTTACACTGAACCAAGCCAGTTTTAAGTGCTTTACATGTATGGAACTCTTATTTTTTTTTTTTTGACACATTAACATTCTTAGTTTATTAATCCTCTCATGAAAAATCTGCACAATCACCAAAGATAAAGCCACTGCAGCATCTTTACTCCTTCTGTTGTCCAATCTCCAGCTCACTTTTTGCCAGCACCAACATTGGCTTTCGCAGTCCCCCTGACTTTCTTCATTCTGTTCTTGCGTTCTTTTCGCTGTTTTCTTGAGGTCTTTTTCTTCTCATACAGACCATGTCTTGCAAGTCTATGTTTGGGTTCATTTTTCTTTGCATAATCCAAGGAATCATAAATCATGCCAAAGCCAGTTGTCTTGCCACCACCAAAATGGGTTCTGAATCCAAATACAAATATGACATCTGGTGTGGTCTTGTACATTTTGGCTAGTTTTTCCCGAATTTCTGTCTTAGGTACTGTTGCCTTTCCAGGATGAAGGACATCAATAACCATTTGTTTGCGCTGAAGTAGTCGGTTGGTCATGAACTTCCTGGTCCGGATACTTACTGTGTCGTTCATGATGGCCGCCGAGCTTCAAGCAGCCGGAGCGGAAAAGAGACCCACTCTCCGCCGGCCAATCATATCAATCTGTATGGAACTCTTATAACAAGCTCTATTGGACATTTATTGATATTATTCTCACTTCACAGATAAATGAATTGAGGTTGGGAGAAGAAATTGATTTCCCTGAGACCTCACCAGGGCTAATTGTCAGAGCTGGAATTTGAACAAGGCCTGTTGCAGCCTGACTCCAGAGCCTAAACTCCTAACTCTTGGTATATACTGCTACAGGGTGCAGAGTGTGGCACATGTGGTCCTGGGAAATCCTCATAGCCACTTCAGGGTTAGGAATGGTGACAACACCCAGTGGAGCTGACAACCAAGGCTCACAGAGCTGAAGACACTCATCTCATCCCACAGAGCTGGTCTGTGGCTAAGCAAGGAGTAGAATGAATATCACATAACCTTCTGAATTAAACTCATATGCTTAATCAGTCTTAACAGTACTCTCTTCCCATTTGGCAGATGAAGAAACTAAGGTCCTGAGGAGAAATCAGAGCTGGAATTCAGACCCAGGTCTATCAGACCCAAGAGATTACCCCCCTGAACCACATTGCCTCTAGGAAGTAACTGTCTGGTAGATCTGGGTTGGATCAGGTGAGGAGTCCTCTCACCCAGCCAACCTCTTGTCTATGAACAGTGAGTTCATCTTGTCCCAATGTTGGCCCTTAATGTGGTTGGGTGTTTTTCACAGCCCCAGAAGTTTGGCACGTGGAGGGGGGGGCTTCTCACTGAGAGGCTCTAGTCATATATGTTACAATTTCAGTCATTTTTATGGGCAGGACAAGGTGGAAAGCATTCTACATGCATCATCTCATGAAGCCCTAGAGCAATTCTAGAACATAAGGATTATTACTGTACCCATTTTACAGGTGAAGAAACTGAGACCTGGGGAGGGGTGTAACATTTTCATGTTTACTGAGCTAGTGAAAGGTGGAGCCTAGATGGGAACCCAGAGAACCTGATTTTAGAGTCCTCAAATCTAGCTACCTAGCATGTGCAGGCATAAGAAGATGAAGTGAGGGACTTCAGATTCATAGACTAGGAAGGGTTGTCAACTTGGTTCTGGGGGTTGGACTATAATATTAGAAGAGTCAAATGAGAGGGGTAGAGAAATAACTATTGCTTGTTGAGCAACATCCCCACTCCAGACTCTGTGTTAACTAAGCAATATATGTTGAGAAGCAGGGAGCTTTGTGGGTAAGAAATTTGATACTGGATCCAAATTGCCTGGATTCCTATCCTAGCCCTGCTACTTTCTAGTTGTGAGAGCTTTAGCAAGTTACTTAACCTCTCATGGCCTTAATTTCTTCACCTGTAAAATGGGGATAATGACACCTTTCAGGACTGCTGAGAGGAGACCATGAACTAATGGAACAATGGCAACTCTCTTTTTCTCCAGTGCCTTGAAACTGAGTTGCTTTCTACCAATCACCATCACCCCTCCTTGACTTTGGCATAAACACTGAAAATTAAGGCCATTATTTGCAATGGAAAATTCTGGGGGAGGTGTGTTCCCAGAAGAGATAGCAAGTGCAAAGGCCCTGAGACAGGAGTGAATAGTATGTTTGAGATACAGCAAGAAGTCTAGCTAGAGTTAGGCAGATGACTAAGACTCAGGAGTGCAGTTCAACTGCACAGGTGTTTGATTAAAAAACGACCCTGTACTTCCTGCTTGTTAGAGCATAAAAGACTTTTCCCCAAGCTTTGATCTCTGGAGAAACCCAAAGCCATGATTACTTTTGAGGTTTCAGGATCCAAGGTTGCTCAGGAATTTAGGGATGAAGCTTAGAACTCAAGCCTTCTTGATGTCCATCCAGGGCTTGTGTGTGGAGATCAGGAGACTTGCATTCACTCAAATATTTACTGAACTCCCAACAGCATACACCATCTGTGCTGAGCCCTGGGGAAGACTCAAATCTTTAGATTCAAAGATGAACCTTCTAAAAAGGAATAATACAACCTCAAAACATATCCTTCCAGAATCAAGTGAAAAGTGTAACAACAAAAGCCCATAAGGGGCACTTAAACCAGGCGTGGGAGGAGGAGAAGGGTGAGCAAAGACTTTCCAGAGAAGGTAGTGGTACCCGAGTATATATTTTTGGAGTACTTGTTATGTGTTCGGCATGGTTCTAAGTACAAATGGCAAGCATGAAGAGACCAAATGTATGTGTACTTGGGCTGCTGTAACAAAATAACACAGATGGGGGGTAGTTTAAACAGCAGAAATTTATTTCTCACAGTTCTGGAGGCTGGAAGTCCAAGATCAAGTGGCCAGTGAGTTGGCCTCTCTCCTTGGCTTGCAGATGGTGGCCTTCTCACTGGGCCCTTCATGGTCTTTCCCCTGTGCATACACACTCCTTGTATCTTTTTCTCTTCTTAAAAGGTACCATAGGCTGAATGTCTGTGTCAGTTCATATATTGAAACCTGATCCCCACTATGCTGATATTTGGAGATGGGGGGGGGGGTTAGGTCATAAGGATTGAGTCTTTATGAATAGCATTAGCGCCTTTATATAAAGACCCCAGAGAACTCCTTTGCTCCTTCCACCATGTGATGTTAGGGTAAGAAGACAGCTATCTATGAACCAGAAGGTAGGTTATCTCCAGATACCAAATCTTCCAGTGCCTTGATCAGGGACATCCCAACCTCCAGAACTGTGAGCTCGAGAAAAATAGATTTCAGTTGTTTGTAAGTTGCACAGTCCATGTTGTTCTACTATAGCAGCCTGAGCGGACTGAGAAATGATACTAGTCCTATTGGATTAGGGCCCTCCCTACTCTTCTGACCTCATTTCACCTTAACTCCCCCCTTCAAGGCCCTATCTCCAAATACAGCCACATTGTGGGTTAGGGCTCTTCCACATATGAATTCTGGAGGGGACACAATTTAGGCATACAGAGTATCTACTGCTACCCGTCTGGTAGTGAGATGCAGATTATTTACTTCAGGGCGAGGGAACAGAGCAGAATGGTTAAGATGTTAGCTCTGGAACCAGACTGACAGGTTTGTGTCCTGCTGTACCACTCCTCAACCGTGTGAACTGGAGCAAGTTTCTTCTCCTTTCTGTGCCTGGAGAAAATCATATGAACAGACATCATGAAGTTCTTAGAACAGCCCAGGGCACAGAGCCAGGGGTGATTTAAATGTTAGCTATTGTTACTAGTTGCAAGTAAACTTAAAACTATGCTACAGTCTCTGAAGGAAAATCACGAGGTAGATACTTGAAGAAAGGAAAACAGAACTCTAACCTGGTCAGGCTTTTCCTCCTCCTTCCTGGAGGAGGTGATGCTTATATTAATATTTTACAAGTAAATTACTCACTAACCTGACTAGGAGAGGGGTGAGTCTTCCAGGCAGTAGGAAAATCGGTTCCAGAGCTCTGGGGTGGGAGGAAGCATAACCCTGAAGTCCACTGTTGGAATGGAGAGAGCAAAGTGGGGAGGAGCATGGGGGAGCCGGGGGCAGTGAGGCTGGGTGTGGTGGGGAGGGCCTGGCCTGGTAGGCCATGCTGGGGAGTGTTGGCATTTCCTAAGAACATGCAAAGTCACAGAAAGAGGTATTTTTTTTTATAGAGAATAGTTTAAAAAACCCTTTCTGGGAACCCTATGAGCACGGCCATGTGAACACGCTGGGGCTGGCCTGCTGTAGACACATGGCCCAATGAGAGCCATTAACCCAGCTACCTACACCCACTGCCAGCCAGCCATACATGTGAGGGGAACCACCCTAGACCAAACAGCCCCCAGTTACCCCACTAGCTGACTGCAACTGCAAGAGTCAGCCCAGGTGAGACCCACAGAACTGCCTGGCTGGGCTCAGCCGCAATGGTCCCAAAGAATCAGGAGCTAAAAAATAATTTTAAGTCATTGTGTTTGGGGTGGTTTAAAAAGCTAATTGGCAGGGGCGCCTGGGTGGCTCAGTGGGTTAAGCCTCTGCCTTCGGCTCAGGTCATGATCTCAGGGTCCTGGGATCGAGCCCCGCATCGGGCTCTCTGCTCAGCAGGGAGCCTGCTTCCCTCTCTCTCTCTCTCTGCCTGCCTCTCTGTCTACTTGTGATCTCTCTCTGTCAAATAAATAAATAAAATCTTAAAAAAAAAAAAAACAACTAATTGGCATGGACCAGAGTAGTTTCTAGGAAACAGATATCACTGGCCTTGATTCTGGATCTTGAAAGTTGAAAAATTTCAGGGCACCTGGGTGGCTCAGTTAAGCATCTTTGGTTCAGGTCATGATCCCAGGGTCCTGGGATCGAGCCCCACATCAGGCTCCCTACTCAGTGGGGAGTCTGCTTCTCTTTCTCCCTCTGCCCCTCCTGCTTGCTCTCTCTCTCTCAAATAAAATCTTTTTTAAAAAAGTTGAAAAATTCCTTCATTTCCAAACTTGTTCAAATTTTGGAATGAATTTTTATGAGATGAACTTTAATGCCAGGGATCTTTCTGATCATTTTTTTTTTTCCTGCAGTAGGACTGGAAGCAGCTCTTCAAAAAACAAAAACAAAAAACAAAACAAAAAAACAACACTTGCTCTGTTTTGCATCTTTCTATTTCCATTTGCAGAGCATCAGAAAAGGCAGTCAAGGGAGAAATGATTCATATTTTCAATACATCTCTTACTTGGGCTAAATGGTATGTTTCTAGCTGGGCTCAAGAAGGTGCTGGAGGTGGCCAGCTACAACGTGGAGAACAGTAACGGCCACCTGCTGGTCACAGTCCTGGGGAAACAGGAACAAAGCCCTGGGATCTGGGGAGAAGCCACTTGCAGTGTTCCTCCAGCGCCCCCTACTGACAAGGTCTAACCTTAGGCCAACTGATAAATTTTGAAATTAAGACACAATAAATGGATAACTGGCCCAGTGAGTGATGGGGTCCCCAAATGCTAATAAAAACGACAGCCATGATAATAGCTAACACTGAATTCTCAGTACTTTTTTTGTGTCATTTATCTCTGAATCATCAGGAGAAGGCTTATGGGGCGAGAGGATAGTGGTCCTTTCTGCTCCCAGGGTCTGTTCATCTTTCCCTAGGCTCAGAGCCTGAGTCTGCTCTGGGTAACCAACGTTTTCCTGCTGGCCAGATCCATTGGGCAGCGCTGAATCCATCTCTGCTCCAAGGCAGGCACGTGCTGCAGAGATGGGCAGTCTGAGCTCCCTCCAACCCCCACACATGGTGATGTGACAATGGACAATGGGAAATAATCCAGAAGAGGGACTTTGCCATTTAGGGAAACTCAGACCTAGACAGGATATAGATGTGGTGCTGAAATGGCTTGCCTCTCCTCCCTGTTCGTTTTTAAATCTTTTTACATTTTCTTTTCCTCCCTAGCACTTACATCCTCTGACATGTATATTTCCCTTCTTGGTGTTCTTGATCTCCTCTTTCAAAAGGTCAGCTTTTATAAGGGAGAGATTGAGGTCTGATTTGTTCCCTGCTGGGTCCCCAGATCTAGACCAGTGCCCGGTGCATGCCCATGTTAGGCAAGCAATAAATACTTGAATGTTTGAATGAGTCATTATGTTACTGGAAAGACATTCACAATCTTACCACCCAGAATGAGGGCAGATGCAACTTGTCTCATCAACATAGCTTCCTGGGCCCCCTGGTCGGTGCCTGGGCCCCCTGGGCCCTGGGGCTTAAGGGATCAGTGACATTGGCTGCATAAGACTGGTTCTCACCAGAGTAGCTCAGTCTGTTAAGCATTGGCAGCACCATCTCGGGCTCCCTGCTCGGTGGGGAGCCCACTTCTCCCATCTGCCCCTTCCTCCCCAACTCGTGCTCTCCCTCTCTCTCTTTCTCAAAAATCTTTAAGAAAAAATTGGTTATCGCGAGATCTGGAAAATTTGGTTCTTGTAATTCTAAAGTGCCTTGAATACCCAGGACTTTACATCACAATTCTGGAAGAATTAACGTAACAATGTAAGCTTTTCCATTTAAGAGAGGTTAGCCCACATTGAACTCTTGGTGCTCGAACCCTAACTCGGAATAAGCAAGGCCACACTGGGGAGTCAGCGACTTCAGTGGCCAGATTTCCCTGAAGACTATTCCTGCCTTCGGGTCCCCACCCTGCTGGGAAGCCTGTTCCCTGCTTTCTGCTCTGTCTCTGATGCAGGACTCTGAGCTCAGTTCTGAGGGGACAACTAAAAATCCATTTCTCTCCAATCTTTTAAACCATTTAGGTTAATACCAGCAAAAGACTTTTTGATAAATTCAGTGAGTTGGCCATTTGATACAACGGACATTTTGTGAGTTGGTTTCTAGTGAATTGCCGTGTCCTTTTTTTTCCACTCCGGCCCTCAACTGTGTGTAATTTCTTTCTGCAATCCAAATTGGAAGACATTTTGAAATTGTGCCATCAGATACAAATTTTCAAATAATGACATTGGTCAGGTTGGTACTCTGAAAAAATCATGATGCAAGTGCAAGTGTACCTTTTTTTTTTTAAGATTTTATTTATTTGACAGAGATCACAAGCAGGCAGAGAGGCAGGCAGATAGAGAAGGGGAAGCAGGCTCCCCGCTGAGCAGAGCCTGATGTGGGGATCAATCCCAGGACCCTGGAATCATGACCCGAGCCAAAGGCAGAGGCTTTAACCCACTGAACCACCCAGGCGTGCAGTATAACTTATTTTTAAACTATTCATCAGTTGTCAAAGTGGATAATTATTCCTGAATTACGGAAAATTACTCCTAAAATAAAGGACACTTCCCATGCATACAAAAACTGCCCTTTTTTTCTCCTTTTTAGAGTTCTACAAATACAGAAACGTTTAAAAGTTTTTAAATTTAAAAAGTTTTTTTGAATAAGGGCATGGCTAGAGGGAGAAGGAGAAGCAGGCTCCCCACTGAGCAGGGAACTCAACAGGGGTCTCAATCCCAGGACCCCAGGATCATAACCTGAGCCAAAGGCAGACCCAGGTGCGTTTTATTTTGGAAGAATTCTAGATTTGTGGAAAAGTTACAAAGACATTACAGAGAATTCTTGTATACCCTTCTCCCAGTTTCTCCCCGTGTTAACATATTACATAGCCATGTACAAAAATCCAAACCAAGAAAATTAAAAGTGTCGGGCTGCAACCATTAACTATACTCCAGACCTGGGCGTCTGTGTGGCTTAGTGGATTAAAGCCTCTGCTTTCAGCTCAGGTCATGATCTCAGGGTCCTGGGATTGGAGCCCCTCATCGGGCTCTCTGCTTGGAGGAAGCCTACTTCCTCCTCTTTCTCTGCCTGCCTCTCTGTAAGCTCTGTCAAATAAATAAAATCTTAAAAAAAAAAAAAAAAAAACTCCAGACTTTATTTGGATGGTGCTAGTTTTTCCACTAATGTATTTTGTCTTCCAAGCTCCAATCTAGGATACAACGTTGCATTTAGCATACATTCAGTTTTGCACGTTGCATTTTTCTCAACGAACAATATATCTTGGAGATGGTTTCATATTAACTAATGTAAATGTGTTTCCCTTTAAACCTGGTTGCATAGTGTTCCCTGGAGTGCAAATGAATTATATAACTCCTTCCCTTCTGACATGATTTAGGCTGTTTCCCAGGCATGGCTTTTTAGTTATTCGTGCACATAGGTCTTTGCACATACGTGTGAGCACATTTGCAGAATAGATTCCCAGAGGGAGAATCAGGAGGTCAAAGGGGTGAGATGTAATATTTTAGTGACTGAGCCAACCTGCCCTCTGTAAGGAGGGTAAACACCAGTGGATATAATCAGAGATGTGTTTCTGCTTGATTGCTAGTACAGTTCATTCTTTCCATTCTATACTCTCAGATGGTGAAAGAGAGATTGGCCCAGTAGGGCAGAAGAGGGAGATAAGCCTGGGCAAGTGGCAGGGAGACAGGCCATAAGGGCCCCTCGGTGCCAAGCAGAGGTGCTGGACGTCCTGAGGACACTGGGGAGCCATGGAGGGTCAGAGGCAAGATCAAGCCATGGACAGATGTGGTCATGTAGAGATGTAGTAGGAAGAGCCATTAAATCGCTCCCTCTCCCTTGGATGGTCCTGAGAGCCCCACCTGGCCCTCATCTCTCAGTTTCCCTCTCACCTACAGGGCGTCTGAGTAGTGGGGCCGGAGGAAACATACCTGTTCTGCTAGGCAAGGCCTGCCTAGACCAGGCCACGCTGCTGCCCGTCCGGCTGGGTGAGCCACATTCTGCAGGTGTGTGACCAGATGGAGCCAAGGAAGGCAGGGACAGATCTGGGACAGAGGAGGAAGCCGGGTTCGCTGCCCTCCCAGAGGCCAACCCCCATGCCCCAGCATTTGGCAGGCCTGGCCTGTTTTCACTTTTTTTTTTTTTTTTTTTTTTTTTGGGTCAATGCACCTCTCACATGCCATGGTGACATTTTTTTTTTAAGTTTTATTTATTTATTTATTTGACAGACAGAGATCACAAGTAGGCAGAGAGGCAGGCAGAGAGAGAGAGGGGGAAGCAGGTTCCCTGCTGAGCAGAGAGCCCGATGTGGGGCTCGATCCCATGACCCTGGGATCATGACCTGAGCCGAAGGCAGAGGCTTTAACCCACTGAGCCACCCAGGCACCCCCCATGGTGATATTTTGATTAATATTTATTTACTGGTTTTGGAGGCCAGCAATAATCATCATAGAATATTTGGAAAATGCCAAAATGCCCAAGGAGTGAAATAAAAATCCCCTGAACTTATCTCCCCTTCCTTCATAACCAATGGTAACTTTTGGGGGGCTTTGTTTCATAATTTTAACGCTAGCATGCACATATTTATATTTTTATCAGAAAAGCAATCATCGGCACACCTGGGTGGCTCAGTCGGTTAAATATCTGCCTTCAGCTTGGGTCATGATCTCAGGGTCCTGGGATCGAGCCCCACATCAGGCTCTCTGCTTGGTGGGGAGCCTGCTTCCCCTTCTCTCTCTGCTTGCCTCTCTGCCTACTTGTGATCTCTCTCTCTGTCAAATATATAAATAAGATCTTTTAAAAAAGAAGTAAATAAAATATTTTAAAAATAAAAAAACAAATAATGCAGTGTATCATGTCTACATGATGGTTTTAAAATTCTGGCTTACAAAGTAAACTGTTGTTTAGTATTTTAGAAACCACTTTTCTTGTTTTTGAAAAATAATAGATAATCTTTATACAAAGTTTTTCTTTTTTCTTTAAGTTTTTCAAACATAAAAATATGTATGAAGTCCTTTGTGGGGAATATATATACAAATAATTTAGAAATATATCAATTAAATTATATAGTAATTAAATTATATGTTAATTAAGCTAAATCAATATATAATATATAAAACATGTATATATAAATACATTAAAATATTTTTTTTTAATAAAAATGAGATCAGTTATGTATCCTGTTCTGCTCCTTGCCTTGTTTACTGAACAACCAATCAAGATGATCTATGATGCATCTATAGCCTGGAGTGCATTGCAATAATAAAAACAAAAACAAAACAAAAAAATAAGAAGGTGAATTCATAAATACTGACATGGAAAGTGACCATAACATATAGTTAAGTGAAAAAAGCGAGTTACAAAGCAATATTTTAAAGCATGATTCTATTAGGCAGTGAGTGCTTTTGTAAATATCTATAGATGTGTAGGGGCACCTGGGTGGCTCAGTGGTTTAGCCTCTGCCTTTGGCTCAGTCATGATCTCAGGGTCCTGGAATCGAGCCCCACGTCAGGCTCTCTGCTCAGCAGGGAGATTGCTTCCCCCCTCCTCTCCATCTGCCTCTCTGCCTACTTGTGATCTCTCTCTCTGTCAAATAAATAAATAAAATCTTAAAAAAAAATGTATCTATAGATGTGTCAATATAAACTTTTGAAAAGCCAGAAAGGCCATTCATGTGTTCATTGCAATTATTCTAGTGGGGGTGGGGGGTGGACCAGATTTGAGGAGGGGTGGTGATTTACTGGGGAGTGAAATCTGGGACACTTCCATTTCTAAATTTTTATCTTCTTCAAATAGTAGGGTTATAAATGATTTGGGTTTTTTTTTAAGTATTTTTTTCCATTCTTTTAAACATTAGGCTAAAGACATTGACCCATTTCTTTTTTTTTTTTTAAGATTTTATTTATTTATTTGGCAGGTAGAGATCACAAGTAGGCAGAGAGGCAGGCAGAGAGAGAGGAGGAGGAAGCAGTCTCCCTGCTGAGCAGAAAGCCTGATGCAGGGCTCGATCCCAGGACCCTGGGATCATGACCTGAGCCGAAGGCAGAGGCTTTAACCCATTGAGCCACCCAGGCGCCCCACTGACCCATTTCTTTAAAAAGACCAGCTCTGAAAATGTATCTACGAATAAAAGTACTGTATGTGGCTTATAAGTTTTTCTACTCTGCATCTCTTGAAGATTTCTCCATGGTAAAACATTAGTTTTTACTACCGTGTGGTATTCCACTCTACAGACATAGCCTAGCTAACCTAACCAGTCCCCTCCAGAGGTTCATTTAAGTCACTGTGATGAACACCCTTATATATACTTTCCAGTTACTTAGATCATTGTGACATCTTTTTGTATTGGCTCACATAACTCTATCTTCTTATTAAGCAACAGGGAATCCAGTCCAAGGATAGAACATGAACTGTACATTCACTGCTGAGGGATGCTTCCAATTCTTCACCCTAACAAAAAGCCTCTTTGACCATTATATATATTATATTATATTATATTATATTATATTATATTATATATATAATATATATACTATTTATCCATTTGACAGACAGAGATCACAAGTAGGCAGAGAGTCAGGCAGAGAGAGAGAGGAGGAAGCAGGCCCCTGCTGCTCAGAGAGCCCGATGCAGGGCTTGATTCCAGGACCCTGAGACCATGACCTGAGCTGAAGGCAGAGGCTTTAACCCACTGAGCCACCCAGGCACCCCTGACCATTATATATTTTTAAAAGTACATTTAAAGGGGCCCTTGGGTGACTCCGGCAGTTAAGCGCCTGCCTTGGCTCAGGTCATGATCCCAGGGCCCTGGGATCGAGTACTGTGTTGGGCTTTTCGCTCAGCTCCCCATTCATGCTTTCTCTCGCTATCTCTGTCTCTGTCTCTCTCTCAAAGAAATAAAATCTTTAAAAAAATAAACAGAAGTATATTTTTAAAAGCTGATATCTGAATTCAGGGTTTGCAGACCAGTGGAGAAAAGGAGGACTCTGGGAAACATCATTTGGAGGGGAAGGAAGCCCGGCCCTCTTGGCAGGACCTAACCACTATAAAATGGACAGAGGTTGGCCTGCTTGAGAGAGGACAACAGTGAGGATGAGATTCCTAGAGTGTTTGCTGCCATGCATCCATTAGAGAACTTGCTGGAAGCTACAGCCATTGGGAGGAGGCTATCTGCCACGTGTACTGGCCCAACAACCTTGCACTCTAATTTTCCTTTGATAAATCACCCCCACTTCCCAACACCATCCTTCACAGCAGTAGTAATTCAGGTACCCTCCCTCCCCCACCAAAGGATGGGCCTGGACTCTAAGTGAAATTGAATCCTTGACCTTGGCTCAAGCTATTGGGAGAGAGGGGTCTCTTCCTGCTGTGTGGCTTAGTGTAAAGTTGTTAAGTCTGGTGTTGCCAAAGGAATCCTGCCTGAGAATGAAACAGGTTTCCTGGAAACTTTGAACTCCTGGATCTAGATATTCCAGAAGCCAGCAATGTTATCTCAGTTACACGAGCCAAGAAATTTCATGTTATGTTTCAGTCAGTGCGCATTGGGTTTCTGCAACTTCCATTGGAAGAGTTCTTGTTCATTTGCCTTTGCCCCCAAGGAAAACAAATTAATTCATTCAACCAGTATTTATTGAATATTGATGCCCCTCCCTCTGCTGGGTGATATTGAGGACAATAAAGTAGCCATGACAGAGCTTGTCCCTCCCCTCATGGCAATCCCATCTACCAGAGTATAAACAATCACAAACTATTTAGCAAAAATGGCAACAACTGCCATGAAGGAGGAGCTACAGGAGAGGCATTGGTGATGGGGGTAGTGGGATCCGGGAAAGGTCCCCTGGGAACAGAACTTTAAATTGATGCTCAAAGATGGGCCAGGAATCAGCAAAGTGAAATGAGGTCCCTAAGGGTACTAAGGGTCCCTGTACACATGTCCAAGGGTTTCAGGGCATCCCCAAGTCTCAGCAGGGCTCAGAAAGTTGGTAAAAGGTCTTTGGAGGGAGTGGAAGGGGGGGAAGGTTGAGAGAGGTCGGAAGGGGGAGGTGAGGCAGCCATCAAGCCCTCAGCCAGAGGAAACAGGAACGGGAGGAGGCTGCACGTGCACGTGATTTTCCCTTCTTGCTCCTCACAATGTGGTGTAGAAATACATGGCTATGAGCATCACAGGGAGCTGTACCAGGAGGCAGTCAGGTGAGGGACGCTCCAGCCCCACACCCACATCCCCCTCTTCCCCACAGGTTCCCGCCACTTACCGTCCACATCAGGATGGCAAAACCAAACCATGAAATCCCCCATGTATAGCTGTCGATGGCATGGCCGATATGCTCAAAGCAGCCCTGGGCAAGGGGAAAAACATGGGAGTTTGAGGAAATGCCCAATAGGGCTAGCCCTGAGGGAGAGTCACTGTGTGCCTTTCGGAAGGTCACCTCCTTCTTCAAGCCTTGGTTTTCTCAGCCGTGCAATGGCGATTGTGGCAGTGTCTACCTCCCAGAATGGTTTTGGGGAGCCAGGGATGTGATGTTGAACCCAGGCCCCACCCAAGTAGGTGTGTGGCCGTGGTTATGACAGTCTGAGGACAGGTTTGTACAGAGCTGGCTTGCCATGCTGCCCACAGGTGCCCAGGATTGAAATTTGCCTTCACTATGAGCAGTACAGTTTTGATGCCTCCCCATTTAGGAATGAGGTCAAGTGGGGCCTGAGACTCACAACAGAATCACCCTCAGGTAAACCCCTGCCTCGACTTGGAAGCAGCCGAGAACAAAGTTTCGGGGTGTGCGTCCTGGAGTCAGGCGGGACTGAGTTGGGGGCCAGCTCCATCATTTGTTAGCTGTTGGGGCCTGGGAATGATTCTGGCTCTCTGAGCCTTAGTTTTCCTATCTGGGAGGTGACAATCTTGACAGCACTGGCCTTGAAGGTGGCCGTGGAGCGTCCGTGAATGGACGCACGCGCACACTCTGCACAGAATTGGGCTTCAGAAATGGCTGTCTAGCTCCGAGGGTGGTGATGGTTGGCGCAGGCTCCCTTCTCCATGACACCTGATCTAAGTCGTATGGTTCCAGGGTCCCGAAGCAGCCAGAGGGACCGCTGGAACCATTTCTTCTCCTAGTCTAACCTCCTCTGGTTTCTCTCTCCGCCTTTGCACTCCCCTTGCCCTGTTTAAAGCCCCTAATTGGGGCCTGTCTGCCTGAAATCCAGTCCCAGCTCCATCCCTTAATAGCGAATGAACTCCGTTTCATCATCCTTAAAATGGGATCATTATAAACCCATACCTCACAGGCCGTGGTGGGAATTAACTAAGACAAAGACTTGAAGCCCTTAGAAGAATGCCAGGCACAATGCAAAGGCTCAATGAACATTGGTTACTATGGTGGTGGTGCTGTTTCTGTGATTCCTGTTGCTCTCATTCCCAGGCAACCGGAAGAAAAGTTGCAGGTCCGGTTCGGGATCAGAGAGACCCTGTGCCTCCCACTGACTTGCAGAGGGAAGAGGGACAGATGGAGAGAGAGTTGAGAGAGCCAGAGAGAGGGGAGAGAATGAAAGAAGCCAGAGGGGGGGAGGAGGAGAAGACTGTGGGAGGGGGGAAGAGATAGAAGGACCAGAGGGGGCCAGACCCATGCCGCACAGACAGGGGAGCTGCAGGGAGGGGACACACCTTGGTGAACAGGTAGTCTGTGTGGCCCAGGCGGCAGCCTTCTTCATTGAGGGGGATAAAGTTGCCAGTCCGCCGACAGCACAGTGGGGGCCAGGGGAACACCACCTCCGGGGTGGCCGCCCGGAAGGCTGATGTGAAGTTCACCCAGTCCATGGGACCGGATGTGCCACAGCACTCTTGCTGGAGAGAAAGGCAGGGGGTCAGGCAGGCTCTGGCTCCGAGAGAACAGCTACTCGCCTAAGGTCACAGAGTGAGGAAGGTCCCGACTTCCCATGTCCTGGGCCTTGAGGTGGGGGGTGGGCAGCGTCTGTGCTTGTGAACAAGGAGCAAGAGGTATTTATCCCGGCACCACGGGGCTGGTGGGGGGTTTGAGTCAAACCCACACTCATGAGTCATTTTAAAATTCTTTTGAATTAGCTGTCAAAAAAATTTGAGCTAAGTGACACCCAAAGAAGGATCTCTGGTTTCTTCTAGCATCTGTGTTTAGTTGGTGGTCCTGAATGATGAAAACATAGGCGCCTTCACATATGAGTTCCAATCCTAGCTAGAGGTATGACTTGAACCAAATTGGGACTTCAATTTCCATTGGGTCCTCAGTATTCTTCTCTTGTGCCATATCATGTTGGGTTTAATTAAGAATGTGGCTTCTGGGGTGCCTGGGTGGCTCAGTGGGTTAAGCCGCTGCCTTCGGCTCAGCTCATGATCTCAGGGTCCTGGGATCGAGTCCCGCATCGGGCTCTCTGCTCAGCAGGGAGCCTGCTTCCTCCTCTCCTCTCTCTGCCTGCCTCTCTGCCTACTTGTGATCTCTCTCTGTCAAATAAATAAATAAAAAATCTTTAAAAAAAAAAAAAAAGAATGTGGCTTCTGGGGGCGCCTGGGTGGTGTAGTCAGTTGAACATCTGACTCTTGGTTTCGGCCTGGGTCGTGATGGGTTGTGATCTTGGGGTTGTGGGGTCGGGCCCTGCGTCAAGCTCTGCACCTGGCACAGAGCCCACTTGAGACTCTCTCTCCCATCCCCTCTGCCCTTCCCCACCCCACAAACGTGCATGATCTCTCACTCAAATAAATATGTGAATGTTTAAAAAAAAAAGGGGGGGGGAACCCCTGGGTGGCTCAGTGGGTTAAAGCCTCTGCCTTTGGCTCAGGTCATGATCCCAGGACCCTAGGATCGAGTCCCACTCAGGCTTTCTGCTCAGCAGGGAGCCTGCTTCCTCCTCTCTCTGCCTGCCTCTCTGTGATCTCTGTCTGTCAAATAAATAAATAAAATCTTTTTTTTTTGAAAGTTTTTTTTTTTGAAGAGTTTATTTATTTGACAGACAGAGATCACAAGTAGGCAGAGAGGCAGGCAGAGAGAGAGGAGGAAGCAGGCTCCCTGCTGAGCAGAGAGCCTGATGCGAGGCTCGATCCCAGGACCCTGGGATCATGACCTGAGCCGAAGGCAGAGGTTTAACCCACTGAGCCATCCAGGCGCCCTAAATAAATAAAATCTTAAAAAAAAAAAAAAAAAAGAATGTGATTTCTGGAAGCTGGTGGCCTGGGTTTGAATTCTTCTGGTTCTATGACCTACCAGCTGTGTGACCTTGTGTAAGCCGCTCAACCTCTTACCTTGATTTCTTCATGGCTGGAAAGCTGATCTCCCTTATGGTGGTTGTGAGAATTAAATAAGCTTTAAAAGTGCTTCTAACAGTGCTCAAAAAAAAAAGTTAGTGCTCATTAAATGTTCATTATTATGATTATCCTCCTTATTAAGAAGGTATCTATAACGGTAGGGGCTCTGGATCAAGACTGGCAGACTCTGATCCCGGCTTACCAACCATGTGACAGCAGGTGACATTCCCTTTTCTGGGCCTGTCTAGTCACCTGGAAAATGGCCATGACCAACCCTGTTCTCCAGAAGAACCACAGGAGTGGGTATCATCTACCAGTGGGCATAAGGGGAGGCGCCCATCTACCTCTGTGGTCAGAGCCCCATTCCTCCAGCCCTTCCTACCCCCTCACCCCTTTGCTCTCCCTCGTCTACCTCAATCATGACACGGTCCCAGAGACGAGTCAGTTCCTGGCCCTGGTCGGTATCTGCACTGTAGAAGGTCAGCATCTGCTTGGTAATCAGGGATGGGTTGGACACCATCTGTGGAGGTCCAGGAAGAACAGGGTCCAGTGGGGCTAGGTGGGGAGTGAGGTCGACCACCACTCCACCCGCAGACCCAGACCCGGATCCTTGCCACTCTTGCCCCAAGTCACACCCCTCCCCTGGCCTCTGCCCAGCTCACATAGTCGCGGTGAGTGTAGGACGTGATGCAGGAGGCGCACTCGAAGATGTAGACAATGAGCATGAGCACCAGGTACTAGGGAGAGATGGAGGGAGAGACAGAGGCACCACCCAGTCAGGCAGGGCAAAGCCTGCCAAGTCACACCCCCTCAAGGGATTTTCTTTTATTTTTTAATTTTATTCATTTATTTTGACAGAGAGGGATCACAAGTAGGCAGAGAGACAGGCAGAGAGAGAAGGGGAAGCAGGCTCCCTGATGAGCAGAGAGCCTGATGCAGGGCTCCATCCCAGGACCCTGAGACTATGACCTGAGCTGAAGGCAGAGTCTTCAACCCACTGAGCCAGCCGCGCACCCCCACCCCCGCCCCCGAGGGATTTTAAAAAGAAGTTCAGGACAATGTTACCAGTAGCATCTAGGTGGTGGGTATACAAGCATTCCCTAGTCAAGTCTTTCACCTTTCTTGTATGTTTGGATTTTTTAATAATAAAATGTTAGGAAAAAATTAAATCAGGGGCGCCTGGGTGGCTTGGTGGGTTAAGCCTCTGGGTTTGTTGGCTCAGGTCATGATCTCAGGGTCCTGGGATCAGGCCCCACATTGGGCTCTCTGCTCAAGGGGAGCCTGCTCCCCCCAGAGAGGCAGAGCCTGCCTCTCTGCCTACTTGTGATCTCTCTCTGTCAAGTAAATGAATAAAGTCTTTAAAAAAATGATATCAACAAAAATATGTAAAGTATTGCCTGAAATTAACTATCAGTCTGGGCACAGTAAAATAAATGTCTACTACAGGAAAAATAAACAAAACAGACATTCTTGAGACAACCAGAGGCATTTGAACGGAGACTAGATATTGAATTTGTAGGGCATACTCGTGGCACGGTTGTTGTGCATAAAAAGAAAAAAAAGCACTTTCCTCACCCCTCACATTCTCCCTTAAAGCAACAGGGGGTGGAACGTGGATATGCCAACACCTTTGCCAAGAGATGAGTGGCACAACATGCCTGACTGCTCTCAGCAACGTCCTTAGCGCTCAGAGAAACGTGCACTCAAGTACTTACAGGTAAATGACCTGGTGTCTGGAATGCACTTCAAAACACACCAGGAAGAAGGATGTGGGCAGGTAGAGGGTGAAGCCGAGGGAACCCGGCTGGCCAGGCTGCGGTCAATATTGTTGAAACTAGGTGATGGGTATGTGGGGCTCATGCCATTCACTGCACACAATGTTTGGAATTTCCCATAATAATTAAAAAAAAAATTCGTGTCTTAGTTAATGACAAACTTATAAGGGAGTAAGACACAGACGCAAACTTTTTTTTTTTTTTTAACCAGTTGGCTGAGCTTTTAGGGCTTCAGTTAAATTGTTATGTCAGAGAATTACATGCAGGAAAGAAAGCAAAAGAGAAGGAAAAGAGCCTTTCCAGAGCCCCATCTTACTCACAAGAAAGCCAAAGTCTTTACCAAGACTGGCAAGACTCAACTTAGAGGCCCACTTCCCTTTTCTCACCCTCATTCTCAATGCCCATCGCCCATAGTACCTCCCTTCTCTGGACCCTTACTGCCTCTCCTGCACCCCACCCCCTCTTGGTTCCAGCCACACTGGACTCCTGGCCCCCTCTTGCTGTTTCCTCCCACAGAAATGCACACCCCCTCACCTCACTGAGGCCTCCCCTCCTAATCCCCAGCTCCAGACCTTCCTTCCATCCTTACTGTCCACTGTGCCCCCATTGGGGGCACCCTCCCCTTAGGGCTTTCCTATTTTTTCTCTAGATAGCCAAAGTGCCCAGCGCCGGACTGGGCCCACGGTTCTGGCTCCATCCATATTTGTTGATGGAATAACCTGCTGCTCCCAGGAATCTAAGAGGCCCTCGGCTGTGGAGGCAGCACAATGTTGTCTCTAAGTCAGGGGGGCTGGGATCGAAGCTCCTGCCTTCCCTATCACCCTGGGCTGTTGGCCTCTTTGAGCCCCCGTTTTCCTGTCTGGTAAACGGGCAGAGAAGCACTAACTCCAGACGGGGGCTGGAGACACTGAGGGAGCTCGTTTTCTAAACGGCTTCGCCTAGTGCCAGGCACAGGAGTGGTCCTTAGGAAGCCTGGGTTCTTGTGGTGGCGGTTATCACTGGCGGAAATTAAGAGCAAGGCTCAAGCTGAACTGCTCAGGTTTCAATCCTGGCTCTGTCACCCACCTGCTGTGCAACCTCGGATAAGTGACTTCACTTCTCTGAGCCTCCGTTTCAACTCTTGTCAAATGTGCTCACCGTAATGATGGGATCTCCTGGTGGGTTGTAAGGAGTAAATGCACCCATCTATGCAAAGCATTTAGAACATAATAAGTGCTCCCGAAGTGGCAGCCGTGCTATTGTTGTTGTTGTTTTGACAGAGCTCATGTGCACAGACCAACTGGGGACCAACTAGTTGAGATTTCGCATTTCCGTCCTGCCACTCAAGAGCCGTCCTCCTGGGCAGAGCTCCCTTCCCTTCCTCTCTGTGCCCCAGTTTTCTCTGGAGATTGAGGGTAATGGCTGAGCCTGTGTTACAGGGTTATGGGAAGATTAAATAGAATGATTGCCACGAGGCCCAAGTGTGGTGCATACTGGATACACACTCGGGGCTCAGTGGCCATGGTTACAGTGACTCTGTGCCTGCCCGGCCCCATGCCACCTCCCCCCCCCCCCCGGGGGCCTCACCGTGAGGATCATGGACCGGCGGCGGCAGAGCGCTGCACCCACCCCAAAGCTGGCCACCACGAAGAAGGAGAAGCCGCAGAAGATGGCGATCCAGGCGCCGGCGAAGACATCATCCTTGCCTGAGACGCCCATCAGTGGGTACACACGGTACTGGTCAGCTGTCACCCACACCGTCTCGGCAAACAGGGCCAGGCCCGACAGCTGGACAGGGCAGCAGGTTAGAGAGGGCACAGCAGGTGGGGCCACAGGACTGTCTCTGAGCAGGTTCCCCTTCTGAGCCTCCGCTGCCCTCGGCAAGGTGGGCACATGCGAATGGCAAGGATGTCGCCTTCCATGACTAGGGATGGGCTGGACAGAGGCCAGAAGGGAAGGGCTGCCCGACTCGATCCCTGCTCCTCCTCCCCCCAGCCACCCCCAGCCCCTCCATCGCCCGAGCTGTCGTCGGATGCTTCAAGGATGCCGGGAGATGCCACACGTGAAGCCTAGAGTGCATGACAGGAACAGAGGAGATGCTCCGTCCCCCTGGCCTCCCTCAAACAGTGTTGTTAACCTGCCCAGGCCCAGAGCAACTACAAGTGCATCAACCCTTTGACCCAGCAATGCTGCCTGCAGAAATTAGTCCTGTCTGTGCAGGAAAATCCTAAACCCGTGGTTATTCTTTGCATCCTCATGTCACAGGCACTGGCGTGCACACAGGGAGTGCTCTGCTGGGTGGAAGAGGGCAGGGCAGCTCTCTGAGGACTCTCGTGGAGTGGCCTATGGACTATGTGAGCAGGAAAAACGGGGAAGCACAGAACAAGATATAGGATGAACTACCGCTTGGACAAAAAGGGAAGAAAATAGCTATATATGCTATTTGTTTGTATGCGCTTAAAGAAATGTTGGAGAAACTAAAAGTCTAGTACCTATAGGCATGAGAGATGGGAGCAAGGAGAGGGGAAGGCTTCTCAGAGGATACCTTCGACCCCAATCAAGCTAACACTCACAGAGCGCGTGGTGTGTGCGCTCCGCGTTAGTCCTAGTAACAGCTGTGTGACGATCCTTGTTACCGCTGCAGGGCACTACTGCTGCTGTGGCTGACACAGACAGTAGCCGCACATGCCAGACTCTGGTCTGAGCTCAAGAATCCAGTAACTCATCCTCTTGGCATTCCTATTTTCAGAGAAGTAGAGTGGCTTGCTCCCGCTGGAGAGCTGGGATTCAAATCCAGGTTGCTCTGACTCAAGAGCCAGCGGCATTGGCCATGGCAGGCCTAGGCTGTCCCCTCCTCTCCACCCACCCACTGGGCTCCCGGCACTGGGGGAGGTCTCACCAGAATAATGATGTTGCCCACCACCAGCAGGCCCACCACGGCCGGAGACCCCTTCTCTGCCTCTGTTGCCGCGGATGCCATAGTCTTCCTGGGACACATGAGCCCGAATAAGGCCAGGCAGAGGCCGGGCATGAGGGCAGCCCCAGCTGGAGCCAGCGCCCTCCCTCCACACCCCAGCTGCCAGGGGATGCTCCCGGCTCTCTGCTAGGCTCAGAATCCTCCCACAAACCCTGATGGTGTGCCACCTTAAAGAAGAGGGAACCAAGGCTCAGGCAGGGCAGTCACTGGCCAGAGCTCAGCGTTGGCCTCCCTGCACCTCCGAGCTTCCCAGTTCCCCCCTGCTCATCCAGACCCCCAGAGCCCCCTCCTCACCTCTTTCCAAAGCCTCTGTGGCTAGCTCCTCCCACAGTGGCTCCCTATATATGCCCAGGCCCCTCCTTGGGCCAGTCTCCAGGAAGGCAGAAGGTGTCTGGAGGGGACAAGAGGTCAAGCAGGCCGACCAGCATAGAAGAACAGTTTTATGAGCACCCCCGCCCCCCCCAACCCAAGTGATTTATAGACCTGAAATTCAAGATTGGGCTAAGGTCTGGCTGCATAGCAGAGTGAGGTGCCCAAGGCTTCCTGCTCCAGGGCTGCTGTGGTGGGGGTGGGTGAGGGGAGTTCCAGATGAGTGAATAGGGCAGGGTGGGGGAGGGGAGAAGAGAGTGTGCTAGAAACTGAGAGAGGGCACACAGAATAGGCTTGGTGGAAGAAAAGTACACTCACCCCCACCCACACAAACAAAGCAGGGTCACAGTGAGGAGCCACAGGCAGAAATGTCTTCAGGCTACAGAATCAAGGAGACCAAGGTTGAAATCCCAGTTCTGCCTGGGATTGAGTAACTTGGGTATGTGTGTTTGTCCATCAGCAGAATGGGTATGATCGGATGACTCGCTCCAGCAGCAGTGGGAAGTGAGCACAGGGATGTCTGCAAAGGATGTCCTCTGGCCTGGTGTACAGCAAGAGGCTAGGCTGCATCAGCAATGCTCCTGAGGGGCCCACTTTCCCTCCGATGGTTCCCCCTAGCATCACAAGGCTGGTTCCTCAGGTGAAAATGGCTTGGGGCACCCAGTCCTTTCCCAGAACTTCTCAAGAACCAAGGCACTGACTGTTTTCTTTCTGAGCTGTAGCTCCCTCAGTGCATGTGAAATGGACAAACAAATGGAACTTAAAATTGCGGTGTTAAGACAATGGCTTGATAAAAAAACGCATGAGATGTGTTCTGATTAAAATTAAAATGAGTAATTTGGTTTTTAGTCAATCCGCTTTACATTTAAAATAGTCTTTCTCTCTTGATTTACATTTATAGTAAGGATTAATAAGAAAATTTAAATAATAACATATATGATCTGTCAAGTACATTTTATGAGGTTTAGCTAAAATAACTTGGTAATAATAGGGCCATGCTAACAATATGAAATATTTTTATTTTCAAATAGTTGGTAACTGTTAATAGTTGGACGTTATAAAATGACTCAGTCTTTTGGCTAAGATCAAGTGTAAACTGTCTGGTAGAAGGAAAAAGTTATCAATGGGGCATTACTATCATCAGTCATAAAAGGGATCGATTTTGTTCTAATGTAATGTCAAAGCCTTCTTTAGCTTTTTTTAGTTAGTTTGTTTGTTTGTTTTTAGAGATTTTACTTATTTATTTGAGAGAGACACAGAGAGAGGGGTGGGGGAGAAGCAGACTCCCTGCTGAGTAGAGAGCCCCATGTGGGACTCGATTCCAGGACTCTGAGATCATGACCTGAGCTGAAGGCAGACACTTAACTAACTGAGTCACCCAGGCACCCCTGTTCTAGTTCGATGTCAGACTTGAAATTTCACAATTCCTGGGGCACCTGGGTGGCTCAGTGGGTTAAAGCCTCTGCCTTCGGCTCGGGTCATGATCCCAGGGTCGTGGGATTGAGCCCCACATCGGGCTCTCTGCTTGGCAGGGAGCCTGCTTCTCTTCTCTCTCTGTCTGCCTCTCCGCCTACTTGTGATCTCTGTCTGTCAAATAAATAAATAAGTAAAATAAAATAAAAAAAGAAAGTTCACAATTCCTCTTCCTTATATAAGCCAGTCTTCAAACAATACATTTTGGAGTGCTAATTACCTCCTTTAAAAAATCACAAGGCTGGGATGTCTGGGTGGCTCAGTCAATTAGGCATCCAACTCTTAATTTTGGCTCAGGTTATGATCTTGGGGTTGTGGGATTGAGGCTCCCCATCCCACTTGCATGCTCTCTCTCTAAAGAAAAAAAAAAAAATCACAATGCCAAGATCTCCTAAAGAGGACATATGACTATCCTATGACTATCCTATGATCCAGCCATTTGTCCCTGGGAATCCCTCCATTTCTATCAAATGCTCTGAATGTATTCATATTGGTCTCAAGCTGGAAGCCACCCAAATGCTCCTTCCCAGTAGAGTGGGTAAGTACATTACAGTATAGACATACAAGGGATACAATTCAGCAATAAAAGGCAACGAACTACTGGTATCTGCAACTACAGGGATGAATTTCAAAAGCATTACAGTAAATGAAAAAAGCCTGGGCTCATAAGACTGTCACTGTAGGATTCTAGATATGAAGTTCGAAAACAGGCAAAACCAATCTAGGGGGATAAACGTCAGGGGAGTGGTTACCTGTGGGGGCATTGTGACTAGAAGGGACAGGGAGGGGATTTCTCTTTCTGGGTTTGGACACTGGTTACACATGGGGTGCTCAGATTTTGAAAATCTGTTCAGGCGTACGGTCTCGGATAAGTGCACTTTTCTGTGTATATGTATATATTCTTAATTGCAATGTGTTCTTGAGGGTAAATAAAACCTTTTCAAAGAAACACATTTGATGTATCAAAGGGGTGTTTTCCAAAGGGGGGCACAAGAGCTGATCTTAGGCTGTCTATGGGCTTGAAAGGAAAGGGTATGAACCCATGTAACTAACATCTGATGGAAAAATGATCTAGTTCTAATCCTGATGGTGCCATCGCGAAAGGCTCAGTAGTTTGATGCCATGTCCTAAACACCCGTCACCTTGCTTAGAGCAGGTTCCAACAGGCCTCAGTGTCTGAGTAGAATTGAATAATATATATTTTCATTGTATTTATTTATTTTTTTAAAAGTCTGATTCATTTATTATATTTTATTTTTCTTTAAGATTTTATTTATTTATTTGACAGGCAGAGATCACAAGTAGACAGAGAGGCAGGTAGGCAGAGAGAGGAGGAAGCAGGCTCCTGGCTGAGCAGAGAGCCCGATGCGGGGCTCAATCCCAGGTCCCTGAGATCATGACCTGAGCCGAAGGCAGAGGCTTTAACCCGCTGAGCCACCCAGGCACCCCTCATTGTATTTATTTTTAAGACATTTTCTTTCCCAGGGTCAGTGGAGTAATCTAAAAATATTGATATATTTCAAATATACAAGACAATGTAGAAAATACCTGTAACAAATACCGACATCCTCCCTACCAGCTTTGTCAAATGTATGTATTTTTCTATACTTATTGAAGATTGTTGTTGTTTTAAGTGGCATACATGGCAGATGGCCTTTGAAGCCACCTGATCTCACCCAAGATACCTTCATTACTACATTTGAGGCTCATCACCCTCCACAACCCTTGCACCGTCTTCTTTTTCAGATCCCAGATGTCATGGGTTAATTCCATACCCTCAGCTCATTATTTCCCACAAGATAGTTCTGTTTTTAAGATTTTATTTGACAGAGAGAAATGGAACACAAGCAGGAGGAGAGGAAGAGGGAGAAGCAGACTTAAGGCTGAGCAGGGAGCCCCATGAGGGGCTAGATCCCAGGACCTTGGGATCATGACCTGAGCTGAAAGGAGACACCTAACCATTGTGCCACCCAGGCACCCCAAGATATCTCCTTTTAAATTTAATTCATTCCCTTGTATCCCCATATCCCAGTTGCTTTCAGTGCCCTCTACTGGCAAATACTCTAATTAGTCCGCATGTATCTTTTTAGTTGGGTGTGCTCTTGTAAAATGGATACCATTGTTTTCAATTTTTTCTTTTGGTTATTTTTTTTGTTGTTAAGATTTATTTATTTATTCTTGGGGCTGGGGAGGGACAGGATCTCAAGCAGACATGGGGCTTGATATCATGACCCTGATTATCAGGACCTGAGAGGAAACCAAGAGTGGGACAGGTTAACCAGTTTACTACCGACTGCGCCACCCAGGTGTCCCACCTGCGGGTTTTCTGATTTACATACTGTTTGTGCTTTTCTCACTTGGCACAGATTTTCGGGTCCACCCACTACTCTGGACACACTGAGTCTGCAGCTTCTCATGGTTGCATGGGGCACCTCTCATACACCCCCTCCCCCTCCAGTTTATGGTTTCCTCCCTGGTGAGGACACTTAGGCTCCTTCTGACCCCCCCCCCCCACTGTAAATAGTGCTGCTCTGAGCACCCACATGGGGGACCCTCACATACTTCCGGGTCTCTTTCCAGGGAGAATTGCTGGGTCATGAATGTGTATGGACCAGGTTGCTTTCCACACTCCGACTGAGAGCTCCTGTACCCTTCTTTCACCACTCGTGCTTGACATTACCCAGCTTTCTCATTTTTGTCAGAGTAATTCCATGTAAAGTGATACCTACCATGATTTCAATTCTCAATTCTCTTATTACTAATGATTTTGAGCATCTTTGCAAATGTCTGTGAGCCTTTTGGGTTCCCACTGTCATGCATGCTTTCATATTTTTAATATATACACATATATTCATTAATACATAGAATAGTTCTCGATTTTCAGGTAAATTCTATATAAAGTGTATCTCAGATATCCTCATGCAATTGATTTTCACCTCAACATTATGTTTTTGAAATTTATTCATCACATATTGTGGCTCTAGTTCATCCATTTTTTTTTTTTAAAGATTTATTTATTTGACAGAAATCACAAGTAGGCAGAGAGGCAGGCAGAGAGAGAGAGGAGGGAGCTGGCTCCCTGCTGAGCAGAGCCTGATGCGGGGCTCGATCCCAGGACTCTGAGATCATGACCTGAGTTGAAGGCAGAGGCTTACCCCACTGAGCCACCCAGGTGCCCTCTAGTTCATCCATTTTTTATAAGAATACTTCATAGTTTGCTTCCTTTCCAAATTCATTTTGGCAAAGACGCTATGGAATAATGGTGGCACAGAGGTCCACAGGCCTAGCAACAGTCTGAAGCTTGAAGCTGGGCGCTAAGGTAATGAGCAAATTTAAGTCTCAGGTGCTCCTTGGCTCAGCTGAGCAGTGGAGGGCCTCAAAGTCATGGGTGGGCATGGGAGATCTTCCAAGAAAAGGGGACTTTGGAGTTGGATGGGGCCAGTGTTAAGTGTGGGATGAGGAGGAGAGAGGAAAGAGAGAAGGTGTGGGGAGACTAGGATGTGGCATGAGGTGAAGCAAGAGGAAGGCGCTTTGGTGGAGTAGTCAAAGGAGCTTTTCAGTTTTTTCTCAAATTCATTGAGCACCAAGTACGTGATCAGGCCAGAACTAAGCCTCAAGGACAGGGTGCAGCTGATGAGTTTCCCAGGCCCTGCCCTGTGTGGGGCCGAGCTGAGAAAACAGCAGTGATCAGGACAGCTCAGTTCCCATCCTCACAGGCAGAAAGACATTCAGCAGAGAATGACAGCCCAGCATGCTCAGGGAGATGCTGAAGGGACCCAGGCACTGAGTGGAAGCACAGCCAGGGCCACAGCGGGGAAAACAAAAGGGAGATGTGTGAGCCCCAGGGAAGCACCTGACCCAGCCTGGGGTGTAGGAAGGAAAGGGTGTTGGAGAAGGAGACTGAAGCCATCTGGTAAAAGGGAGTAAAGAACATTCCTAACAGAAGAACACAGTATACACATACAATGGAGTATGATTCAGCCTTAGAAAAAGAGATCTTGTGATACATGACAACACAGAGGAAACTTGCAGACCCGATGCTAAATGAAATCAGCCAGTCTCACAAGGACAAAGAGTACACAATTCCACTTACATGAGGTATAATCTATAACAGTGAAACCCATTAGCGCAGAGAGCAGTATGGTGCTGCCAGTGCGGGGGGAGTGAAGAGGAAATGGGGAATTGATGATCTGATCTGCTGATATGATCACCAGGTACAAAGGTTCAGTTACGCAAGATGCAGAGTTTCTAGAGGGTGAACCATTGTATCTACAGTTAACAATACTGTATTATAGGCTAAAAATCTAAGAGAGGAGTTCCCATTAGGGGTTCTCACCATGGTAATAGCAGTAGGAAAAGACATTTAGAAGGAATATTTCCTCATTATGTCCACACTCTAGAAAGGAGACCAACGTGCTGAGAGCAGCTAATCTTTCAAGAGCATTTCCAACACATCCGGCATTGTTTTGAAGACCCCACATATAGCATTGGGCACTAGTCTCCGCACCTAACAGGTAGCATCTCATTTAATCTGTACAATGGCCCTATGTAGGTGTCATTAATTTCATTTTATAGATGAGGAAACTGAGACAGAGAGAGGTCAAGCAACTTGCTGAGTCTCACAGCTGATAAGTGGTAGAGCCTGAATTTGAACCCAGGCGGTCTGGCTCCAGTCTCTGTCCCCTTAACCACTACGTTGCTTCTCTGTGTATATACTGAATTGCTGGAGTATTTTCCTTTTGTTTTGGGGTTTTTTGTTTTGTTTTGTTTTTAATCAGAAGGATATATTCATGCATTAATTGTACAATCTGGAAAAGCTTAAGATATGAGATTGACAAGGCATGATCTTTAATACTATTAGTAATGGAGAAAAGCAAGTTCAGAACATCAGGAATAGCAGGCTACGATGGTGGACGGGCAGGTAGGAGAGAAGGTCTCCTTGCAAATGGATAAACTATTTTCAGAAGGAGATGCAGGAAACCAGTAACGGCAGCCCCTTCTCATGGCTAGAAGAGCTGAGGAAGAAACACATTATTCCTGCATAGTTTCTGCACCTTTGAAAAGGCTGAGAGTGATGTATCCAATGGTGAAACAGTTCTTCTACCCTTTCTCCCAAAGAATGATTTTGAAAACTGCCCATGGACAAGAGCAGCTCTGTGGGAACCCAGGGAGTCCAGCAGAGAAGTTCCCTCACACCTCCGGCACAAAATCCCCAAGACCGAACGTGTTGAAAAGAAATTCTATACGACTAAGAGTCAGGAAGCAGCTGGGAGAGTGGCAGTTGGGGTCTTGGAAGCAGCCAAAAGCCCTTGGATCCTACTAAATACACCGCAAACGCAGGGGGACTGCCCATGCTTTGCCTGTGGATTCCCTCATCTGATCCATGGGCATCCGGCATCCTACTGCTCTGCATGCCTCACCTGTACACCCAGACCCATTTCGTGGCTGGCTCCCTGCAGATGCCTCTGAGGGCTGGGAGAGCGCATTTCTGAAGGTGGCTAGTAAGCATGTGCAGAGCCGGCTGACTCCGTGGCAATGGGAAAAGGCATGTACACTTGAGCAAGCAGCACAACCCAAGGGAGAGGAAATGGGAGGCAGTCCATGCTTGGTCTGGCTTTGCAGGATCAAGAGGAGACATATCATCCCAAAAAAACCATACCCTGCAAGGGAACAAGTATGGAGCAAGTATATCCATAGAAAAGGCCTCAGAAAGCCTCAGAATCCCCAATAAAGCTGATAGAAGGTATTGCTTGCCTGAAGCCAGTAAGACTTGATAAAGTGACTATGCCTACTAATGCGAACACAACGCCAGACATCAAGCAACAGGAAAAATCAAGGAAACAGAACACTATTGAAGGAACACCATAATTTTCCAGTAACTGACCCTAAAGAAAGGATATCTGAGATCTGCTTGATAAAGAGTTCAAAATAGTTGTTTAAGGGGCGCCTGGATGGCTCAGTCAGTTAAGCATCTGCCTTCAGCTCGGGTCATGACCTGACCCCAGGGGTCCTAGGATCAAGCCCCACGTCTGGCTCTCTGCTCAGCGGGGACCCGGCTTCTCCCTTTCCCTATGCCCGCTGCTCTGCCTACTTATGTTGTCAAATAAATAAATAATCTTCCCCTACTTGTATTAAAATTTATCATTAATTTCTTAGATTTAACAGTGAAATCTAATTATGTACAAAATAAACCTGTAACTCTAAGAGACACACATACTTATTTCTGGATGACATGTGATCCCCAGGCTTTGCTTTAAAATCACCTAGAGGGGGAGGGCAATAATTAGAGATAAAACTGGCCATTTGTTGGTAACCATTCAAGCTAGGTGATGAATACACAGAATTTTTATTATACTCTTTTCGTGTGGTTCAAAAATTACACAAGAAAAGTTTTTTGAAATTGTGTAAATAAAGGGGAACATACAGATAAATTTCAGCACATCCAGGGGCTTGAGACTCTTCTCTCGCTCACTCTAGTGTCTGGTATAGATAAGGTGGTCAGTTTAATAACATGAAACAAAACAAAACAAAACAAAACAGAAAAAAACCAATCAGCCTGAAGCCCCTCTTACTGGTCAAGGTATTAATTCCCACCACAGCTTCATGCCCGATCACCTGGCTCTTTTACACATACACAGTCTTACACTTTTCCAACGAGTATTTATTATTAGTTAGGCCATGATTCAGAATCCCAGGGTGGGGATCACCATGCATCCAGGTCCCCCTTCACCACCCTGGGAGAAGGACGGAGGACAGAGGAGACGTGGGCGGAGCCAGTTCAGATCTTCCCAGGAAATGTGCCTTCTGCCCGGCGGTCATCCCAGGCCGACACCTGAGAAAAACAACCAGTGTTACTTCTTTCCTCTGTGGGGAAACCAGACGGGTGAACCCTGTCTTCCTAACTTTGCCCACCTGTTCAGATGGTCAACAAGGAAGGCCAGTACTGCCATTGTTCCAGGAGCGAGAGAATCGGCAGTGACCCAGGAAGAGAAAAATCACTGTCAACTGACACAGTGAGGGGGTAAAGGGGTAGGGCATTGGAGGGGGCGAGTAACAAGCAGAAAAATCCCACATTCACTATAGGGCTGTCCTTAGGGAGATGCAGGACTGTACAGAGAGATTCAAGAGTATAGCTGTACCCTGTTTCGGGAACCCCCGAGTCAACACTCAATGATGTCTGGCAGAACAGAGGAAAGAAGAAATACCAGGCAGCTGTGAGGGGAAAAAAAAAAGGCTGATCTATGTTCCAGCACAAATGGATCTCCAAGATGTACAGTCAAGTGCAAAAAGATGCAAAACTGAATAGAGAGTATGATCCTACTGCTGATCACTGATGTGTGCACACATATAAACAATGATGGAAAAGCCCGTATCCAACCATTAACACTCCCCAGAAGTAACACTGGGCAACTTGTGAACCCTCGTACAGGCAGCCAGAAGCATATCCACTTAGACACACCCACTCACATTTACATGCATACATTAGAGGCAGTAGACAAAAGCATGGATAAGGAAAACTGACTCTGCATCCCCGCCCCACCACTTCCTAGCTCTACGACCTTGGGAAAATTCCTCAACCTTTCAGGGCCTGAGTTTTCAATTGTGTAAAGTAAGAATAGTGAAAATGGTATCCATCTCATCCCATTTTTTTAGCATGTTTGTCCTTATAGGGTAGAAAATGCTTACAAAGTAGCTCGCTCACCGTTAAGTGTCTATTCACACACACATATACACAGGCACGCATGCACGCACACATCATGGATTCGCTCTACTCTGAAAAACATGTATACAAGCTGGGCCATACTATATAGCTGGTCATGCAACTGCCTTTCCCCCAAGTCTTAGAGCTCCTTCTGTATTCAGTCACAGAGATCAAGATAAGTGTACCACCATTTATCTAACTTGGGCTGTTTCTGAATGTTCCTCATTACAAACAACTCTGCTATGGACACGTCCTTGGACACAAGCTTATCTTCATAGAAAGTCTATATGTAAAACTGCCACATCTGGAGAGGTTTTTTTTTTCCATTTTGAAAGATCCTGCCAAAATGACATCAATTTATAGAACCAGTAACATTTAGCACAGTCAACCTTCATAATTCTTGCACCAGACTGCAAGGCAAAAATAAGCATCTCTCTGTTGTTTTAAGCTGTCTCGTCCTGATGACTTCAATGCGGACGGACATCTTTTCATGCCTGGGTTCCCCTGGAGTCCCTAGCACTGGAATTGTACTGTCCACAGTCCAGAGTTTTCTGTGCGCATTTCTCATTCACTGTGTTTATCTCTCTGTCTCTTTTTAAAGAGTCAGGCTGCTCTGATCCATATTTCCCTTTGCCCAATAATCCCACTTCATGGGGTGGAAGCTCAGAAAACCATTCCAATAGAGGGGAAAACATTTCCTGCAATGGAATTGTACACTGAGGTGTCACTTAAAAAATTTTTAAAAAGGGGGCGCCTGTGTGGCTCAGTCAGTTAAGCCTCTGGCTCTTGGTCATCACCACAGGGTCCTGGGATCAAGCCCTTTATCAGGTCCCCTGGTGGGAGCTCAGCATGGAGTCGGCTTCTCCTTCTGCTCCTTCTCCGGCTGGTGCTCTCTCTCAAAATAAGTAAATAAATACATAAAAATCTTTAAAAAGATTTTTTAATTCTTACTTCACCAAGTTTTTGAAATAAAGAAGCCAGGGCAGCCAGTACAAAGGGGACTGCAGAATACATTTGTAAGCCCTAACAATGGGGACACTGCAGGCACTGGAGGGTAGGAACCACACAATCTGATCCTCCCAAGACGAGGGCGGCCTAGGTCCCGGAGAATGGGGTGTAGGGCAGCACTGGGACTAGAGGCATGCTTGCTGGCACCCTGCCCAGCACGCACCCGATGCGGGCTCTGAGGCTGGAGCCTCAGATGTTATGTACTTACAACATCAGGTTACTCAAGATCACCCAGGGACAAGGGGAAATCCTGGAGGGGCACAGGGCACTTAAAGACACTTGAGACAGTGTGGCCAGAGAGAGGGGGAGGAAAACCAGGCAAGCTGAGGGAGACTGCATTAAGGCAGTTTGTTCTCAAGAAATAAGCTCCAAAGGCACATATCAAGGATGTTTCAAATATACTGAAAAAAATCAGATCATCATCTCTATCAAAAGGAAATCAGCTAAATAAAAGCACGTGGAAGTTACTAAAGCAAGTAAGGCGGGCCTATATGCATTATCGTAAGAAAGGCTCCATGACACACTGGTAAGTCAAAGTATTCAAAAACTATACAGTATGACCCACCCATACACAGCTCCACAGATTTCTGTATGATTAATTTATACAGAGAAAAAAGGTAATGAGCTAGAAGTAGTTACCTTGGGGAAGGGGGGCTGGGAAGCCCAAAAGGGCTCCTACGTTTATTTTGCTATACTGCTTACATTTTTTTTTTAAAGACTTACTTATCTGAAAGAGAGAAAGAGCAAGAGAGCCTGCTTAAATGGGAGGAGGGGGAGAGGGAGAGAAAGATCTTCAGCAGATTTCCTGCTGAGCACATGTCTGGACTCCCATCTCATAACCCTGAGATCATGACCTGACCCAAAATTGAGAGTCGGATGCTGAACTAACTGAGCCATCCAGGAGCCCTTGTTTTTTGTTTTTTAAATGAGCACTATGACTTGTACTGTATCATATCTCTAAGACACAGGATTTTTCATTTTAACATCTCTGAAATTAGCATGGTTACATTCACTTCTGGCATTTTAAAAAAATATCTGACCATCTCTCCATGTTTCTTGAAGCCAATGGGATCTTTGCTTTGATGAAACAGTACAAAGTTAAACAGAAATTCTCCATTTGGAAAAGTGTACAGCAGAGAGTATAAAATGGTGACAAAAGGTCTGGTCCGATCAGGGCTAAACAGACTAATTGTCTTAGTGGGTCTGTGTCTTTTAGAGACACTGAAGTAGGTAGGGATGAAAAGATATGCTTGGAATTTGCTTCAGAACACTTCAGCAAAGAAGAAAAGGTGACAGATGAAGGGAATGTAGAAAAATCTTGAAACTATTCAATTTGGGTAGTGGGTATAATTGGGGGGGGAGGTCACTGGATTATTCTATTTTTATGTATAATTTGAAAATGTGCATAATAAAAAGGCACAGAATTGCACAAGACGGTGAGCCCCAGAGGGGCGGGGAACTGGCACTGTGTATGTATTTATGGGGTGCATGGGCGAGATGGATGTAGCAAGGAGAGGGCCCTGGTTGTCCTGGGCGAGAGCCCTGCTTGGTTGAGAGTACCAGTGAAAAGAGGGAAGGGAGGCAATTCCAGAAGGAGGACAAGGCCGAGTCCCATGGACAGCACAATGCCCGTCCTCCCTCTGCCTCTCCCAGATGAGGCTCCACCAAGCTAACATACTCCTCTGCTGAGACCCCACTCCCATGTCTCAGGGCCCCAAGAGGCAGCACGTACCCAGGATATGGGGCAGAGGGACTTGTACACACGCCGGTACCATTCGCACACGGAGACATCGCCCCCTTTAGCAGTCATTGCCTTCTGACAGCGGTGGAAGTCTGCAGAGAAAGCAGGTCAGGGTCAGCCAGGGCCAAGGGCCAAAACACATTTTTTGATCAAATCTCACAGAAATCATCTTTACTTCACAACCAATTATATACACACATACAACTACAAAATAAGTGTCACAAGGAATGTCTATGCCTACAGATGTACTGAAAAGGGCTGGACAGGCCTCCCTAAGTTGATTTTGCAACCCCTAGACAACTACTGTTTGACTTGAAAATTCTGCGGTCTGGAATGAGGGGGCAACATGAGGGGCACGTGTGGGGATTATGGAAGTCCAAAACCAGGGCAAAGGAAGGGGAAGATATCTTGGGGCTAAGAGGGAAATAATCTGATTTTTTAAAGTAGGCAATTAATTAAAAAAAAAATTACTCTAGGTATTCCACTCCTGGGCATGCTCCCTACACAGAAAAGCATTCGCCTGGATGTCAGGTTACATTATAAGAACATTTTTAACATCCTCATTCGTAAAAACCTCAAACTGGAAAGCACACAAGTGTCTAGGAATAAATTATGGAAAACTATATGCCCTGAAAATGAGCAAACTACACGCCATAGCAAGGATGAATCTTTCAAGCTGCTGAATGAAGAAATCCAAACAAAAGAGAATATATATAGTAACTGTTAAGTTCATCAAGAGGCAAACCTAAAAGCAGTGATAAAACCAAAATGCGATTGCCTTCAATTGGCAGGGTAACATCTCTAGGGCGGAGAGTATGATGTTGTGTTTAAGACAGGGCGTGCGGTAGGCAAGCAAGCTCTGAATGCTGAAAGGATCTAAATTTCTATCCAGGTTATAGTTACACATAGGGATCCACTTAAGTATTATTCATTTAGCTGTACTATGATTTATGTATTTCTTATACATATGTTAACATGTCTCATACACAAATAAATCTTAAAAACAAAAAAAATCAAAGGAACCGAAGTTTGTGACCCTGGCCCAGACCTTGGATCTTGAACACAGCTGTGATGAGGGGCATGGATACTGCAAGGCAGGACGTCCAGACCAAGAGAGGCCTGGGATGTATAGATCCCCTAGACAAGTAGGCTTAAGCACCTTGAAATGTGGGACTAGGAAAAGGTTCTGCATCCCTTCCCAACCCCATGCCCTGCTTACCCAGGTAGTTCTGCCAGCAGTTCCTGGTCTGGTTCTGGTTGGGGAAGCGGCTGTCAAAAGGGGCAGTCTGGTAGTTCTTGATTTTGGTCTTGATGTCTTCTGCCATGGTGCGGACTCTTGGAGGCAAAGAGAATGGAGGCTGGCAAACATTCTAGAGGACCCGGGCATGGGGAGGTCAGCCCACCCAGACACAGGAGAATGGAGTAGGTAAATGTAAGCAAGCTACATCTTTCTCCCTCTGAACATATACACACTGAGGTGAAGTGTGGGGCAAATCCACACTTCTAAGTGTGGCAGTTACAGCAGCGCTCGGTGGAAGGAGGTAAGTATCTACTTAGCAAAATCAGGCCTTATTCATCCCAAAATAACACCAGCTAACATTCACTGAGGGCTTAGTCTGGGCCAAGCACTGGTCTACACTTTACTCCTGCAGGCACTCGAAAAGGTAGGAACTATTGCTATCACTGTTTCACAGACAAGGGAGAGGGTGTCTAAGTGACTTCCCAAGGTCATACAAGTGAAGGAGGGGCAGGAATCATTGACAGAACCTACACCGCAGAGATTCTTCATCTCTGTGGTGCCATCAACTCCTCTGGGGTCTAATGACCATCCCTCAGAATATTTTCAAATGCATTAAAAAAACTGCAGAGGATCACAAAAAACACCAGTTGTATGCAGCTGAGGATTTCCTGACTACCACAATTCTTAAGTACTGTAAGTGAATGAATTCTGTGACATCTGCAACCATAATGCGATATAAGACAACCTATAATTTTTTTTAAAAGATTTTATTTATTTATTTGACAGAGATCACAATTAGGCAGAGAGGCAGGTTGGGGGGAGGTGGCGGGAAGCAGGCTCCCTTGCTGAGCAGAGAGCCTGATATGGGGCCAGATCCCAGGATCATGACCTGAGCTGAAGGCAGAGGCTTTAACCCACTGAGCCACCCAGGCACCCCTGACCTGTGATTTTTGATTGCTGACAAAGTCACAGATGATGCTATTACTAAGGTCATTGCCTCCATTTCTACCTGAAGGAAATGCTACATTTCAATTACAGATTAAGAAAAACACAAATCTATTTTTTTCCCCATTCAGGTCCTAGCCACACCTTGCATTCTATTGATTTTGCAGACCCAGAGTTAAAAACCTGTTATAAAGTCTTTTAGGAGGTGACACGCAGCAGTTTTCGCCAGGGTATGTGAAATTGCCTCTATCCCAGAGGACTCGAGGAGTAACGGGGTTACAAAGAAGTGAGCAGGCCAGTGTTAAAATTTAAGAGATCCAACATAGTGGCGGAGATATGGGGCACCACAACGGAGTCTGTAGAGGGGCGTGGGGAGGGGGACCCAAAAGATTTGTTCGGAGTTGTTTAGGGCCGAGGGGGGGTGGGAGGAAGGGTGGTTCAGGGAGGACTCTGAGGCCCCTCCAACGCCCAAGCAGGAAGGAGGACCAGACACCACGGAGCCAGGCTGTGGCCTGGGCAAGCCACGGGAGGCCAAGCCTGCGGCCTGGTGACTGAGGGCACTACAGTCCGAACTACAGAATCCAAACCCTGAACACTCGCTAAGTAGCTTAATACCGCGGAGCTTCAGTTGCTCCTCTGTCAAAAAGGGACCGTTACACGCCCTACCTCATAGGGCTGGAGGGAAGACGAAATTAATTAATAAAGACATTTGAACTGTTACCTGGCATTAAGGAAGAGCTTCATAATCGTTAGCCAGAAGACTAACAGGACAGAACCCTAGGGACCGGGAAGGCCGGACGCCGGGGGCCAGAAACTCACTTCATTCTCGGGAAAACTACGGCCCGGTTCCTCAGTTCCCCAGGATAGGGTCCCAGCTTCCCAAGCCCTCGACACTTACCTAAAGACACCACAGCAGCACCTCGCAGCTCAATGTGACCCTCAGCAAAGACGCCAGAGCCGGACCGGAAGCGGAATTAAGACCGGCCGGAAGCGGGGTGAGGCGGCATAAACTCGAGTCTTCCGCGTGGGTAGAGCGCCCTCGGAGGCCGTCCGGGAAGACATTAAGGCCACGCCCATCCGGGAGGATTCTGAACCCCTATTGGGGTGAATGCTTGTTCATTATCACTCTCGGCCCAATCGTGAACTTGCGCGGCACTTCGAAGGTCCCGGTTGGGGCTTGAGACCCTTGGTTACCGGTTCTCATCACTTTAGGGTTTTTACGTGGTGGAAGGAGTTCTGGTTCTTGGGGCTAAATGCAGAGGGGGCCTGGGGAAAATATCCCAGCAGAAGTATCCTTATTCATGCAAGACTTACTTATTGAACGCTTACCGTGTGCCACATACTTCTGTAATTCCTGGGGAAGCATCATTGAATAAAATACAAGAATCCTTACACTCTTTATGCTTATTAGGTGATCAGTGGTTAGGGGTTTGAAATCGAACCAGTTGTTCTCCCACGGTCATTTGCCGCATTATGATGAATACCCAGATTCCACCTCCCTGTTCATTATCTTCTTTCCCCAAGCCTCAGAAGGCACAAATTAACACAGATTTGGGTTCCTGAGGACTCAAACCGAAGACCTGCATCACAGAGAGGAGAGGTTAAGAATAAAAGCTTGTGTCTGGGGGCACCTGGGTGGCTTAGTGGGCTAAAGCCTCTGCCTTCAGCTCGGGTCATGATCCCGGGGTCCTGGGATCGAGCCCCACATTGGGCTCTCTGCTCAGCAGGGAGCCTGCTTCCCTCTCTCTCTCTCTGCCTGCCTCTCTGCCTACTTGTGATCTCTGTCTGTCAAATAAATAAATAAATAAAATCTTAAAAAAAAAAAAAAAAAGCTTGGGTCTGGCAGAGGTTAAGAATAAAAGCTTGGGTCTGGCAGAAATTTGTCCATCTCAGAAAGTGACACATCTATGCTTCCGGTCACAGAGTTTGCTCTCTCATACCCCACAGCTGATCTATCAAAAAATCGTGTTGGCTCTGTCTTAGCAATATATCCAGAATTTTCTCCGACATCTGGTTCAACCCACAGGCACCTCTAGCCTGGGCTATTGCAGTAGAGCACTCCCTAGCCTCCTGGTTTCCCCACGGCTCTCCACAATCGTCCACTCAGCCAGAGGGACCCTGTTAACACCTCAGTGAGATCACTTCCCTTTGGCCTAGAACCCTCTCCCTGGGTCTTGTCTGACTCAGTCAAAAGCCAAAGTCCTTACAAATGACCTGCATAGTTTGGACTCTCTTTCTCTTTTTAGATTTTATTTATTTGACAGAGAGGGAGAGATCACAAGTAGGCAGAGCAGCAGGCAGAGAGAGGGAAAAGCAGGCTCCCCACTGAGCAGAGAGCCCAATTTGGGGCTCAATCCCCGGACCCTGAGATCATGACCTGAGCCGAAGGCAGGGATCCAACCCACTGAGCCACCCAGGTGCCCCAGTTTGGTCTCTCTTATACTCTCATTTCCTATCCTTCTTCTCTTTACTCCCACTGCTCCAACCACATTGGCCTCATCCTGCTTAAACTTGCAGGCTGACTTTCCTCTAAGGACCTTTGCACTTACTGTCCCCTTGATCTGCCATGCTCTTTCTAAAGCTGGCTCCCTCCCTCACCTCTTTCAGGTCACCTCCTTGGTTAGTCCGTCCCAGACCAGTTATTTAAAATGTGCATCTGGTCAGTCCATAGGAGGACCATTCTTTAGGGGCTCAGTGGTTCCCAGAAAGCAGTAAGCTCTCCTTGGGGTCTAGATTGGAGTTCTATCTCCTTCAGCTTGGAGTGGGAAGATAGGTGGTTTGGGGGATCAAACCCTAGGCCAAATTCCTTAATGGTCCCAAGCACTGAAAGAATGCACATAAACTGTTTTTGTTTGGTTGGTTGGTTTTTTTTTTTTTTTTTTTTTTTAAAGTCTTGAGTGTTTTGGAGTCTTCAGGAGGGACACGGTAGGTAAACTCGAAAGTTAGTGATTGGGTTTGATTTCTTTGCAAGTCCCAGCACAGGCAGGCACACAGTAGGCCCTGTAGGGACTGAGATGATTCCTTTGAAAGTCCCATCACACAGTGACCACACAAGTAGGTCCCCTAAGGGTCTGGGTGTGTCTTCGGATCACACGGGGGGGGGGGTGATGTGTGTGTGATGTGAGTGTGGTGGTGCACATTTAGGGTACCTAGCGGGTTTAGTCAGTATCCATGGGAAGAATGCAGGCAGCACTCACGACTAGTTTGATAGGATAGTTTTATTGGATCGTTTCTCCCGGTCCAACCCGGGCGCAGTCCGGATAGGCCAGGCCGGGCACGCGGCCCCCGAAACGGTAAGTGTACTTGCGCCCACCGCTCTTGCGCACGATGTCCCGGCGGTAGTAGTAGCGTAGACCTCGGCTCAGTTTCTCGTAGTTCATGCCGGGTTTCCTTTTGCGCTCACCCCACAGCCGCGCCACCTAGGACAAAGGCCCGGCTTAGTCTGAAAGGGCAGGAGGGAGTGGGGCTCGGCAACTGACGGGAGGGGCGGGGGGCGCGGTTTCGGGTAAGTTCTGGACGCCAGTTAGTCGCGGTAACTCCCCGCAGGGGGAGAGGAGTACGAGCTGGGGGCGGGGCCAACTACTAGGTAAACAGAATGGCCCAGCCAAATGGAACCGGCGGAGACCGGGGCGGGACTTTGCGCGTGCGGGAGGCTCCCTCACCTCTCTGGGGTCACACAGCTGGAACTCGCGGCTGTTGCCAGTCCAGCGGATGCAGTTGCTACGCTCGCTGTCTCGGAGCAGCTCCAGGAGGAACTGCCACAGCTGAATAGGACCTGCGGAGGGCAGGCAGGTGAACACACAGGTTTCCTAGCCCCAGACCATGTCTCTTCAATGACCCAGCGGTCCGGCCTCCTTCGCTTCGAAGGTTCAAGGGTCCAGATCTTCCCAACTTAGGACCCAGTAGCCCAGATCCCCTCCTCCTCGGGGCCCAAAGAGTCCAGATCGCTCCATATAAGGAACCCAAGAATCGGCCTCAGGGACCCACGCAGCCGGGGTCCCCATCTCGGAAACTTAGAGGAGATTGGCTGCCACACCTTGGTGACCCAGGCGTCCAGACCCTCACCTCTTTCCTCTCACCTTACCCAGGAACCTAGGCTCTAGTCTCTTGCTCCCTATTGTACTACCGTGTCTCAGTCCTCTCCCCCATCAGGACCCACGGTGTTAAGAGCTTCTCTCCGCTCTTAGGTAAGTAAGCCCCACACCTTCACTCTCAGGTTCCGGTCCCGCCCCTGCGCGCCTACGCCCCGCCTCACTAGATTCCGGTCCTATGGACCCTCTCACCTCGATGATTATTTTTGGGGTAACAAGCCAAGGTTACGCCGTCCGACTGCTGGCTTGGTTCGGAGGACGTGGTGAGATCTGAAGTCTGGTACCCTTTTGAAGTGGTCGTGCAGTCCGTATGCAGCTCCGAGACCCAGGAGGTGGTACAGTCTGAGCCCACAGGCCCATCCCACGAAATGGTAGAGTCCGCGTTCGGCTCCCCGCGGAGGTCCTTGCCCCAGTAGGTAGGGCGGTCGAGACCAATAGAACAGTCCCAGTTGGTGGAGCTGGCGGCGGCCTGGGCGCTGGGCCACGAGCTGGTCCCTCCCCGGGAGGTGGTACAGTTCTGGCCCGCAGCCGCCTCCACACCAGCGAAGGGGGCGGGGCTCAGGCCGGGAGGGGCGGGGCCCAGGGCCTGGGAGACGCCCCTCCAAGGGTCCGAGCTACTGCAAGCCAAGTGCGTCCAGTCTCCCGACCACGGAAGAGACTGAGGGGCGGGCTCTGTGAGAAGTAAGAGACCCCGTGTGAGGGGTGCCCAGGTGTCCCGGTTCCCGGTCCCCTCAGGGGTTCTTGGAGTCTAGGCTCTCAGCCCTGGCGCCCTGGGATCCCGGATCTAGGCTATGCCATCTCGAGGGCAGAGGGATTCCCGTCTTATCCCTGTTCCCCTTAAAGATCAAGGAGTTTAAACCTCTAGCTACGGTGGAGGACCCCAGTCCCCTCCTTATCCCGCCTCTGCACGCATACTCACCCGCTCCCCATGGAGCTTCTGGGTGCGGTAACGCGGAGCCCCAGTCCGGCTGTGGGAGCCCTGCGATGGGTAATGAAGGGACAGTTTAGGGAAGGGTGTGAGCAATGACTAGAGACGCCCCCTCGACCCCAGCAGTCTTTATTTGTCAGGGGCTGAGTTGTTCCCCCTAGTTCCTACACACTCACACTAAGAAGGCCTCGTCCTCTTTCAGCCTCAGGACTCAGCCGCCTGCCCTCTCCCCATTCAGCCTCAGGAGTCAAGGCACGCCCCCTTCCTCCCTCAGGCCCTAGAGCTCAGCCTCTCACCTTCCTCAGCTCCCTGGAGTCCCAGCCCACAGCCACCTTTCCAGCGTGCCTCCGCTGACAGCGTGTCTCCTGGGAGCGCCAGTTCGGGGAAATAAAAGCCGAGTTCAGCTCCTTCTGCAGGCAATGAGGCGGTTAGGGCCAGGTCGGGGTCAGCGGAGGCCCCCACCTGTGCACCCTCCCCACACAGGGACTCAGTCCCCCAGCCTACCCAGCCCTGACAGTCTGTTTCCTGGGGGCACTTCCTGTGGAGGCGCTTCAGACCAGTTCCAGAAATCCATGGATGCTCTTTGTGAATGTTCTGGGCAGAGAGGAAAAAGGGGCAAGGGTTGAGCTGGGGACACTTAGGGACCCTGGAGTCTGGGCTCCAACCCTTGCTTCCCTCAGACCCAGGAGTCCAGGCCTTTTGCTCCCTGCTTCCCGAGGACCCTAGAATCTTGGCTTCCCGTGTCTTTCTCAGACTAGGAGTAAGAGACCTCAGCCCTCTCCTTCCTCTGACCCAGGAGTCCGGGCCCCCAGACCTCCAGTCCCCAGTTCATGGCTCACCTCTGGCGGGTTTCTCTGTCCCCGGCCAGGGGTCTCAGCCCCATTTCATACCATGTACCCCCTCCCCTGGGGAGCCTGGGCAGGGGGGAATTTTCCGAGACGTCAGAGCCGGGGGTCGCAGCCGGGTCGAGTTGCAGGGCCGGGGGGCGGGGCCAAGCCCCCGCACCCCCTGCCCCGCATACACCTCAGGGATGGCCGCCTGCCTCCTGATAGCTACAGCTGTCGGGCTGCAGGGGTGGCTAGGACTTGGACAGGAGTTTGGGGGAACGGCAGGCTGTGAGAGAACCGGGGTCCGAAGGCGTGTTTACGGGGTGATGGGGATGGAGCGTGGCGCGGGGAGGGGTTGGTGGACAGGTTTTCCGTCTTAGGGACTGGATCCTGCGACATGGGGGTGGGGAGGGGGAGGGTCTGGGGTCAGCGGGGCTGCGCCAGGCTTATCTGCAACAGGAAGGGGGATTTCCGGCCAGATCCCAGGTCCGCCAACGTCACAATCTGTAGGGGGACTGCGGGGCGGGGTGGGGGGATATGGTTGGGGGAAGCCAACGCAGGATCCCCTTTGAGGGCTTTGAGGATGTTCTGGGGGCTGCTCTTGAGGAGTGTCAATCATGATAACACAACAGTGTAAACAATAACCAGAGTAATTCTAATCGCTAGCATTGAGGGCTCAGTTGCCCGCCCCCAACTATGCCATGGGCCTTCATTTAATCCTTTTATGAGGTAAGTACTAGTCTTTATTTTACGAAAGGGGAAATTGAAGCAGACTTCCTTTTCACTTCCCTTCATCTCCAGAATCCTATACTGTAATATTCTGGACAAGAGGGGGAAACTCGAGTATGCACTGAATATGTGATATAGAATTATTCATTTTCCTAGATACGATTATGGTTTTACAGTAGGAAAGATGTCTCTATAAAGAAATGAACACAGATATTTAGGGGTAAAGTATTACTTGCTTCAAATAATTCAGAGACCCCCCCATATACATGTAACATATACATACATTCATGCAACAGTTGGAACATAATTATACTAAAAATTATCTGAAACTTCAAATTTAACTAGGTGTCCTGTATTTTTTTTTTAAAGATTTATTTATTTGAGAAAGAGAGAATGAGAGCAGGGGGAGGGACTGAGGAAGAGGGAGAGAGAGCAGCAGAATCCCCGCTGAGCACAGAGCCCAAGAGGAGGGGATATGGCTCAGTATTAAAACCCTGACACCATGAAGGGAACCGAAATCAAGAGAAGGGAGCTGAAAACAAGCTGCTCAACTAACTGAGCCACCCAGACATCCCTGCCCTGTATTTTTATTTCCTAAACCTGGTAACCCTAAACCCAGGCAGCTTGGCTTCAGAGCCTGTGGTTGTACCCATCCTGCTGTATGTATTAATATGTACTTGCCATTAAAAAGAACCTCTTTGATATGGGCATTTTCCAGTATTTACCCTGCTTGGCCATTAACGACTTGGCATTTTGGGGGTGGGAGGATGGCGGTGTGGGCACTGCTCTTCTGTTCATGTTACATTAGGGAAACTGGGCCTTAGGAGGGAGGGCCACTTAATGGGTCACAGAGTGAGCAAGTGGGAGGTGCCAGGATCAGCATCGGGGGATCCGAGAGCCCCCAGGCATCACCGTGCCACCATCTAACCCAGGGGCCTGCAGGGCTTCTTGCTGAGCCCCACAGGCCCCAGGCCTCCTCTCCCTGAAGTCGGCCTTTTTCCTGTTTGTGTGTGTTGTCCGTCCATGGCTCTCTGCCCTAGTTAGTGTCTCTGGCTCTGGGTCTCTGTTGTACCAGACCTGACCCCAGTGAGGTCTTGCCGCCCAGTCTGTCCCCGCTAAGTTTCAGTCCCTCCCCATCTGTCTTCCCACCTCCTTATCGCTCAGTCCCCATTGTTGTCTCTGGGTTTTCTTCCCATGCCCTTTCCCTTTGTACTGCCTTCACCTGCAGGTCTCATCTCTCCAGCTTTGTCTCTCTCCCCATCTCTCCGTCTCTGCTTGCTGCATCCCTTCATCTCTGTCCATCTGTCTCTCAACCCAACGGTTGAGTTTTTTCTCCCTTTCCTCAGGAGGACTTAAATGCACACGTTTAAAAGCTTCCTTTCAGAGACAAACCATATGAGATTTTTAATCATAGGAAACAAACTGAAGGGTTGCTGGAGGGGAGAGAGAACATTAGGGAGGGCATGTGATGTCATGAGCACTAGGTATTATATGACTGATGAATCACTGACCTCTACCTCTGAAGCCAATAATACATTATATGTTAATTAATTGAATTTTTTTTTAAAAAAGCTTCCTTTCTGCAGTCATTCCCTCTTCCCATCTCCTCCCTGGTTCCTGTGACTGAAGTGACCAGAGGGGGTCAGGAGCGGGAAGGGCTAGTGATGTGGGGGTAGGGACCGGTCCTGGGGCTGGGTTGTCAAGCCCAGGTGGCAGGGGGCTGAAGGGCACTTCCTGTGAGGGAGGGAGGGGAGGCCCTCACCCTTCTAACCAGACTGGAAAATGTGACGTCAGAGAGGGAGCAATAAGGGAGGAAGGCAGGAACAGAGGTAACTTGACACCTCTCCTGGGCGACCAGATTCCCAGGGAGGTCTTGGCTTTGTTTCCTTCCTCCTCCCATGCCCCCTCTCAACCCAGGGTTCTGCTGGCTATGCCCCTGGGAGACCCTCATCCCTGTCCCATGCTTGAACCACACAGTCTCCCTCCTCTGCCTGGTCCCTGCCCCTGCCTCCTTCAGACCTCCAGTCCACAGCATGGCCCTGTCAGGGTTCTTTCTAAAGTGCAAATCTGATGCCAGTCCCATTTGAACTTGGTTCTGGCTTCTCAGGGCTAGCTGCTGCCTTCAGGGTAAAGTCCAAGCTCTTAGTCTAGTGTTCAAGATCCTGCTCAGACACTTCTTCAGATAGGCAGTGGCAAGCTTGGGGCTGGGAAAAGAGAGGGGGAGAGATCCATAGATGCAGAGAGAGAACAGAGACTCAGAGACAGACACTTAGAGACAAAAACAAACAAACAAACAAACCAGAAGGACACTCACAGAGACACTCACAGGGAAAAACAGACATAGAGAAGAACTTGAGGGGGTCCACACAGACATACAGCAAGACAATGTGGCTGGGGTTTGGAGGAATGAAGAAACTGGAAAACAGTCTCCGGGATGCAGATGGTTCTTCTCCCCATTCAAGTCAAATCCAAGCTTGACACTGCCTATATGAAGAAGTGTCCGAGCAGGATCTTGAACACTAGACTAAGAGCTTGCACTTTACCCTGAAGGCAGCAGCAAGCCCTGAGAAGCTGGAACCAAGTTCAAATGGGACTGGCATCAGATTTGCACTTTAGAAAGAACCCTGACAGGGCCATGCTGTGAAATGGAGGTCTGAAGGAGGCAGGGGCAGGGACCAGGGGGTGAGAACTTCAGAGACTGGGCGAGAATGATAGGAAGAGCATGAGACAGACTCAGAAGTGGCCAGTTCCTTCAGGAAGCCCTCCCTGACTCCCACGTCAGCACCCTGGGCTTCATCACCCCAACCCTAACCACTCCATGTCGCAATGGGCCTATCTGCCGCCACTGGACCAAGCTCTGAGGGAAGAGTCCAGGATGGTTTCAGTCACCATGTCCCCAGCACTGGCTAGGCCTTCTGTGAGTTTGCTGAATGGATGAAAGCCTGGAAGGCTGTGACCTCCAGAAGGGCAGGGCCCAGAAGACCCCTTACCTTGGTTCTGAGACCACAGGCTGGAGTCGAAAGACAACTGGACTGAGTCTCGGCTTGGTTGTGGCCTCACTCTAATAAGCCTTTACTTTCTCCTCTGTCAAATGGGCTGTACTCAAAATGCACTTAAAAGAGGGTTCAGGAAGATGTAGCGGGAGCACAGTAGGGACAGAAAGATGTCCATCTGCATGTTTGCCTAGGTAAACTTTCAAAGCTCCCTACTCATCACTATTCCCAGATTGGAGGATGCCAAGCCCTACTCCCCAAAGAGTGCTTGCAAGCCCAGCCAGGGACGGAAATAACGTAAATTTATTGAAACTGGTTTTGGGGAGGGTGGGTGGGTGGCTAGTTGGGGGTCTTCCAAAGAGAATGGGGAGAAGAGCCAGCGCCCGGCCAGGAGGGAGCGGGTGCCTGGCCACCGACCCTATCTCAGGCCCAGCTTCTTCTTCTCCTTCTGCTTCTTGCGCACCACATCCAGGTTCCGGTCCTTCCACATACTCTTGCGGAGTTTGATGGGGCGTGAGCCCACATACTTCCCTGTGGGAATGGAGGGTTCAAGGTCAGGTTCGGGGTCGGGCTTAGGCCAGATGCTCCTCACACCCATGGTCCCTGAGAGAGGCCTCACCCACCATTCATCTCACGCATGGCGCGCACGTAGTCGCTGGGGTCCTTAAAGCTGACGAAGCCATAGCCCTTGGTCTTGCCTGTGCGCTTGTCTCGGATCACCTTAGCCTTAAGGAAGGATGGAAAGCGGCTGAAGGCGCGTGCTAAGATGTCATCATTCACTTCATTGCCCAAATCGCCACAGAAGATCCGGAAGTCATCTGGGGTTGGGAAAGAAGAGGTCATAAGATGCAGATGCCTGGTCCTGTGTCTGCCTTACTTAAATAGCTCCCCTTCTCTGGAGGCATCCCCGAAACTCCCCTCCCTCTGTATTCCCAGCAGTCTTGGCCTGGGGCCCTCTCTGTAATAACAGCCAAAATCTGTATGGTGTTTACCCTGCATTAGACTGTCTGCTAAGTACTCATGAGGTTTTAACACATCTGGAATGCCCAATGGGCCCTTTTATACCGAGGCACAGAGCAGTCATGTTACCTGCCCAAAGTTATTCAACCAGGTAGTCGCAGAGCTAGGACAAGACCTCAGGCACCTGGCTCCAGAGTCCTCACTTTTAACTACCTGCACTGCCTTTCCCCACCCCAGGGCCATCTTACCCATTGCCATGATGAAGGCTCCAACTCTGTCCTACCCCTGGCCTCTCCTCTGAGCTCCTGGCACCCCTTGGTCTCCTGGACATCTCCCCATGGATATCCCCCAGGCTCCTTACACCCGTTTGCTTTCTTTGCAAAGCCCACTCTAATTCTTCAAAACATGAACACGCTCTGATCCTTCTCCAAGGCTCACCTTAGCTGCCATTCCTGAGTATCTCCCCTGGGCTGGGCATGAGCCAGACTGAATATACTCAAGCCCAAAGCATCCCTTCCCAACAAGGCACATACTATTATTATCCCCTTGTTAGAGTGAGGAAAGAAGGATAGAAAGCCTAAGTGATTTGCCCAGATCCCAGAATTAGGGTCTATAGCATGCCCTGACCACCTCTAGGCTGACACTGCCATGCCCTGGCCTGGGGCAGGTGGACGATTCTCAAAAGAGGCAGAAGTCAAGGACTCAGATGGGAGGCAGGTCCATTTCCTCAGCTAGCACTGTGGCTGCCCCACAGCTTCTGTGGTGATTAGGGACACTCTCTGAGAATAAGTTAGGCTCCCCTAAGAGGAAAAAGTCTGATAAACTCAGAGGGAGGGGTCTTCTACAGACCGACTAGGTTAGACATTAAAAAAAAAAACAAAAAAAACCCCTGTTACACGCAAGACAAAGTGGTAGCAGGGAGACCATTTTCATTACAAGGTAATCTAGAGACCGAAAATTGCTGGCATCCTGATTCACGGGCAAAGACGGCTGTAACAGATGGTTTAGAGGCAACTAGGGAAATTTAAACATAAAGGGAATATGAGATAACACAGAATGATCATTCATTTTCTTAGGAATGTTAACGATATTATGATATAAAAAAGACTGTCACTTTTCTTAGGAGATGAATGTGGAGGTATTTAGGAGTGAAGTGATAACTTCATTTTTAACTTGCTCCAAATGACTGAGCAAAATCCAAAAAAAAACATATATACACACAGAAAGGTAAAGTGAATACAGCAAAATGGCCACTGCTGAATGTAGGGGCGGATATACATGGCTGTTCACTGCGCAATTCAGTGTTTCAAAAAAATTTTTTTAAAGATGGTATTTATTTATTCGACAGAGGAAAAGAAAGAAAGCACGCACAAAAACAGGGGGGGTGGCAGGCAGAGGGAGAGGGAGAAGCAGGTTCCCCACTGAGCAAGGAGCCAGAAGTGGGGCTTGATCCCAGGACCCTGGGTTTATGACTGGAGCCAAAGGCAGAGGCTTAACTGACTGAGCCACCCAGGTGCCCCCAGTGTTTAAAATTTTTCATAAGAAGTTGAAAGAAAAAAAAAATTCCCTTTACCTTTAGCAAGCCAGGCTTCTCATGAATAAAACAGTTCAGAAAGTCCTAGGTATCAGTTGCCTTTATGAAATTCTGTTCACTGGCTAGGTGGGGGCCTGCCCCCAAGAACCATAGCCTAGCCCTCCATGAGGCAGGCAAATAGCAGGGCCTGCCCTACAGAGAGGTGGCAGTTGCGGAGTGAGTTGGTTTACCTTCCCTGTGTCTGCCCCAAGGAGGAGACCTTGGTGCGTCCTTGACTGAGCAATCCCTGACCCTGCACTTGGGCCCCTCACCTGCATCCCACTCCAGCAGGCTGGGGTCCTCCCAGCTGCTCCCAGCTGCGGTGCGAATGCAGCGTTTCAATTTCTCTGGCTTTCCTTTCTTCTTGTCCTCACCCAAGGGCTCTGGGACCTGTAGAGGAAAGGGGGATGGGGCACAAAAGGCTTGGTGTTAAGTCTCCTGGACCCATGTGTCCCCTTTAACCTTCCCCACCTGCCTATGCCTCCCATTGTCCTGCTTCTATAATTAAAGAGCTGGATGTACTTCTTAATGTGAAGTACCTGTGTCTGTCTCCTTTTCCCCTATGTCCTCCCAGCCCCTCCAATTTCCTGAGTCCCTCTTACCTCCATCAGTACAGGACTACATGTGTTTCTGGGTGTGGAAGATCATGGGTTCCTGTCTGCCCTCCCTGCCCGTTCTACCTGCCTCCCATCCCCAGCTGCTATGCTCCCTACTTACCTCAAGAGCCATGAGGCCAGGTGGTGGCTCAGGCCGTGGGGGCCGGGGTCGTGGACGCAGGGACAGGAGCTCAGGAATGCGCAGTGGGGGCAGTAGGCCTCGTACAACTTCTAGCGGGAGGGGCAGGGGCTCAGGCTCAGGCAAAGGCATGGCCAGGGCCAATGGCAGGCTGGGCCCAATGACCGCAGGGCCGGTGGGGGCACCTCCTGCCCCAACGGCCACAGCTGCACTAGCCTCCTCCAGCCCGGCTGCCGCTGCCACCACTGCCTCTTCCTTCTCTTTCAAGCCCAACCCCAGGCCTAGCCCCAGCTCTCGAGGTGTTGCTGGCTCCTCCTGTGGGAAAGGGAGACAATGAAGAGTGTCCTTTCCCAGGCTCAGACCTTACCCCCATCCTGTACAACAAAGCAAGGGTCTGACACCAGAGAGCAGACAAGAGACACCTACACCGAGAAAGGAATTTCTAGTCAGAGACAGACACAAGGACAAGGACACGAGGACAGAAAAACAGAGAGGGACAATCAGAAAAATAGAGATATAGGGACAGAAACAACCCAAGGCATATGTTTCTCTACTTTCCTCACAAAAAGAAAGAAAAACAGATTCAGCCACAAAAAGAAATAGTGAGAGACAGAGTCAGAGAGTGAGAAGGCAGATTCAGACATGGCCCATCAAGCCAGGATTGAGCATCTCTCCACCCATCACACCTCTGGCCATGAGCTCCCTGTCCACACTTACCAGCGGAGGTCTCAGAGCAGCCATGGAGCCCAGGGGGGGCCCTGGGGCCCGAGCCATCGGTGGCAGCATCATAGGTGGTCCCGGGGGGCCAGGCAGAGGGGGACCCACAAGGGCCTGGTGAGGGGGCCGCAGGGCCATGGGGCGGGGACCACCTGCTGCAGAAGAAAGAGCAGAATCTGTCAGGGTGTTAGTGGGGGAGTTGGAGGATTTAAGGGGGAAGTTATGTGGCACAGATGATGACCCTGGCCCCCTCACCTGCTCTCTGTAGCACGTGGGGGACGAAGGCCGGACGCAGGATAGGGGCCCTCTGGGGGGCCACAGCTGTGGGAGAGAGAGATGGGGGTGTGTGTCATGGGGGACCGGGGCACTTGAGGTGAGGTGTGTGTGTGTGGGTACTCTCAGCATCCAAGAAATCCTGGAGAAGAGTCTGGGGAACCTTCTAGGTGATGCAGGAGTCTTTCCATTTGTTCATTCAGCAAAAATTTACCACTGAGCATCTCCTTTGGGTGTCCCTGTTCTGGACAATACTATGGACACACCAAAGGACCAAAGGCTCTCAGGGAGCTCCTGGTCCAGAGCAGGAGGGAAGAGACCCATCACCAGAGGGTGACAGCCCAGAGTGATCAGGGCCAGGATGGGGTAAAGCCCAGGCAGGGTGACTGGAACTATGAGGGGGAAACCTGGGGAGTGGTGGGAACCCATAGAAGCCCTCTGACTTAGCCAGGGTAGCTAGAGGTTTCCTAGAGAAAGGGACCTATGAGCCAAAACCTAAAGGATAATAAAGACCCAGCTGCCTTTGGTCAGGCAAAGGGTGACTGTAAAGATTACTGGCAAGGAGAATATGTACAAATTATTTTCTTTCCCTTTTCAATTCAGTATAATTTTAATAACAGAGGCTGAAATTTGGAAAGCATTGTAAGAGAATGGTCAAAAGGTCAGCAGGCATCCAAGCATAGCCTTGTTGGCCTGATCATGGATGTCCTCCTGAGGGCAGCAAGAAGCCACAGCAAGGTTGGTAGTTAGGCAGGGTGACTAGGTCAGATGTGCATTTTGATCAAAGCCATACTAAAGAAGAAGAGATGTTAAGATTTCTCATATATCAGATTTAAAAAGTGTAAAAGAGATTAAGTAACACAACGCATAAGTTTGATCTAATAGTGACTGTACCAGAACTTTAAGAACATGTATTCTTGGGGCACCAAGGTGGCTCAGTGGGTTAAAGCCTCTGCCTTTGGCTCAGGTCATGATCCCAGGGTCCTGGGATCGAGCCCTGCATCAGGCTCTCTGCTCATCGGGGAGCCTGTTTCCCCTCCTTCGCTCTCTGCCTGCCTCTCTGCCTACTTGTGATCTCTGTCTGTCAAATAAAAATAAATTAAAAAAAAATCTTAAAAAAAAAAAAAGAACATGCATTCTTTTCATACATATCAGGAAGTAGTGTTAGAAAAATTGACCGTGTGTATATAAACATCACCTTGACAACAAAAGTAAGAATGACCTGTGGAGAGGATAGACTTAGTTAACTTGATTCTGATTTAGTTAATAGGCTTTGGAAGATTATAGCTGGATGACAGCAGGGGACAGAAGGGAGGTCAACAAGAACATTGTGGGCACATTCTAGCAATGCCTAGGACTTCTGGAGAGTATATGGGGATCTCTGTGTAAGGGGCTAGGGGATGCAAGGTCTTGACTGCCAGCTGAGGAGCTTGGTGTTTATTTGATGGTTTATTTACCCCATCCACAGATAGCACATACTGCTTACAATGTGGCAGGCACAAGACTTTTGTTCCTCATAGACCTTATATTTTAGAGGAAACGAAAGGTGATTACCGTAATAAATAATTCGTATAGCTTGTTACAGGGTATTAAGTACCATGGAGAAACACAGCAAAGAGTAGGGATTAGGAGTAACAATAAGGGGGTTGGTTTGCAATGATCAAGTGAAGCCTTCCTAAGGGCAAACTCTTAAGTGTATGATCCGGTTTGTGCTTTAGGAAGACGGTAATGTCAGAATGGGGATGAAATTAAGAGCACAATGATGTCGGCAAGATGCTGTAGTCGTCAAAAACAAGAGTGCTTGGTTACAGGTGGGATTCCTGGCCCAGACCTACCTGCTCGACGCAGAAACATAGCTTCTCGAGCCTCTGGACTATCCAGGTGACTCCGATCACCAGGGCCAAAGCCAACTGTTGGAATGGAAAGAGACAAGGATTGTGGGAGGAGTGTCCCAGGCATCCCCTTTTATTACTCTGATTGATCCCCTGGCTCCCTCTCCTCCACCACTCCTTACCTGGACCCACAAAAGGAGGTCCACCCACCATGGGAGGAACCACTGTGGCTGCAGCAGCTGCCCGGGCCTCCAGAGTCTGTTGGACCTGTTGGGAAGGAAATTGCGGTGAGGGCCCTGATTTAGTGCCCACAAGCTGCGCTGGCTGGCTCACCCTGGGAGGCTAGGGGTTTTATTCTCTGTATTCTGTGTGGGGCTGGCTATCTGTCAACCTTAAGTCTAAGTTAAAATGTCACTTTAGAGGGAGGCTTTTGGGATTCCACTAGTGAAAGCCGTCCTTCACCCCTCCCAGTTGCAACTTTTCTTGTTATCCTGTTTCATCTTCCTCAGTGCATTTAGCACTATCTGAAGTTGTGTCCATCCTGTCCTTCTCATCTCCCATGCCACCAGCCTGGTCCAAGCCATCATTGTATCTTGCCTAAATGATTATGGTAGCCTCTTCTTCGGTCTCCTTAACTCTGTCCCAGCCCCCTACAGTCTGTTCTCCAAACACAGCCATAATTAGTTAATGTCTAAGTTGGACCATATTACCCCTTTGCTCAAAATCCTTCAAAAGCATCCCACCTCAGAGTAAAGACCAAGGTCTTTACGGTAGCTCACATGGTACTACCAGGTCTGTCTCTATCACCTCTCTGTCCTCATCTCCTCACAATCTCTCTCTCTCTCTTGCTTGCTTGCTCTACTCTAGCCACACTGTTCTCTCTGCTGCCCCCTGAACATGTCACATGTGTCATGGCCCTTGAACTCGCAGTTCCCCTATATTTCCTCAAGGTTCCCTCTATCATGTCCTTTATATCTTTGCTTAACTGTCACCTCCTCAGAAAGGCTTTTCCTCATCTCACTGATAAACCTTTCCTTTCTTACTCTACTTTACCTGTCTTCACCCAGTAAAATGTAAACCTCAAAAAAGGTAGTGACTGTTTTTCTCTGTATTGTTTTCTGCTATGTGCTTAATGCCTAGAATAGTGCCTGATGCATAGAAGGCACCCAACAATTACTGACAGAACAAACAAGTTTCATTTACCTGTTTTCTTTCTAGTAGTCTATCTCCACTAGTCGCATACAGCTGGCTATTGAGCAGGTGAATGTAACTAATAAGACCAAAGAACTATTTAACTTAAATGTAAATTTTAAATAGATACAGAGTATTTTTATCATTACAGAAAGTTCTACTGGATAAAATGCTCCAGAATATAAGCTCCCGAAGGGCAGAGATATTGTTTGCTTAGTGGTTACTGTGTTCTCAGTGCCTGACACATAAAACACATCTGTGTTGTTAATCGATAAGTCAACATGTCAACAGCTCTTTGTATAAAACACTGTGTTCAAGGCACTGTGCTCTCGGAGTTATATGTCTTGGCTCAGCCGTACCTGCTGGTAAGTGTTGGTTGCAATAATTGGGCGGATCACAGGAGCTGCTGGGACCTGCATCGCTTCTACCGTGGGGACCGTGGGCACCGCGGGCACAGCAGTTGGGATGCCGGTTACCGGAGCCCCCAGAACTTCCTGCTCAAACCTGAGGAGGCAAAACCGACATCACAGCTCAGGACCTCCCATTAATTCTGAAACGCTGGGTATACCGCGATAGCGCCTTCACCCCTGCCAACCTCTTCTTACTCCCTCCCCCACAATCCCAAAAGTCCCATTTCCCCATGACGGAGCCATAGCGGGCTAAATTTCGGCCTGGAGACTCCAGTGCTCAGTGGCTCTAACTCTGGGACAGCTTTTTATCGCGGGCCTTACAGGGCCATCTCTGCCTCCATCTCCTTCAAGCGTTCCTCCCCGCTCTTGCCCGGCATGCCGGCGCCAGGGCCTGGGACCACAGGTCCTCCTGCACCCGGGAGTCCCGGGGCTGGTCCCGCCCCGGCCATCGCTGCTGCCGTCGCTGTCGCCACTACTACCGCCTCGGCTCAGCGGCCTCCTCCAGTTCCGCTGTCTACTCTCTGGTCTTGTCGGGGTTGGCGCCCTTGAATGACGTATCAGCTAAAGCGACAGGCGCTGGTCCATGACATCAGATGAAGAGAGGCCAATGAGAATCTGGCCACACCTAGAGGGCCCGCCCCAAGGAGGAAAATAAATCAATCAGAGTGCTGGAAAAAGGAACCAATGAATAGCCTGGGTCTAAGTAAGTGCAACTAAGTGAGGCGGCCACGCCCTCATTGGAGGAACAAGGGCTAATGAGAGCGCTGTAAAGTGGTTGGCCCCGTCCCTAACGAGGAAACCGGACCTTTGAGAGCTCAGAAAAGTTTGGAGGCTCCGCCTGTGCCACTGAGGCTCCGCCTGTGCCACTGAGGCTCCTTCCGGAAGTTTTTAAAACACAGAGGTCCGTATCAACGCAGGGCTGGGCGAGGCTATAGAGTGCTGAGTGCCGTGGCCTTTTAGTCGGTAGAGACGCACTACTGGACAGTTACTTCCAGAAACACCAGGGACAGGGGCGCCTGAACCAGGCTTTCTGGGAAAGGTGACGTTTGAAGAGTTGCTGCATGAAAATGGAGATGTTCTGGGTGGGAGAATAGTTCTTGTAAAGGCCGAGAGAGTAGTAAAATGCGTCAACCCAGAATGGGTTGTAGATTTGGTCTGTCTTTTCTTGGGACACAGCTGACTGATCCTTTTTTTTTTTTTTTTTGGTAATCCTCAATGTGTTTAATAACGAATATTTATTTTAAGATTTTATTTATTTTTTTGACAGAGATCACAAGTAGGCGGGAGGGAGCGGGGGAGGAAGCTGACTTCCTGCTGAGAAGAGAGCCCGATGCCGGGGGGCTCTATCCCAGGACCCGGAGACCATGACCTGAGCAGAAGGCAGAGGTTTAACCCACTGAGCCACGCAGGTGCCCCACTAATATTTATTCTTAAAAAAGGTTTTATTGGGGCGCCTGGGTGGCTCAGTGGGTTAAAGCCTCTGCCTTCGGCTTGGGTCATGATACCAGAATCCTGGGATCAGGCCCCACGTTGGGCTCTCTGCTCAACAGGGAGCCTGCTTCTTCCTCTCTCTCTGCCTGCCTCTCTGCCTACTTGTGATCTCTGTCTGTCAAATAAATAAAGTCGTTTAAAAAAAGGTTTTATTGGGCGCCTGGGTGGCTCAGTGGGTTAAGCCGCTGCCTTCGGCTCAGGTCATGATCTCGGAGTCCTGGGATCGAGTCCCGCATTGGGCCTGCTTCCCTCTCTCTCTCTCTCTCTGCCTGCCTCTCCATCTACTTGTGATTTCTCTCTGTCAAATAAATAAATAAAATCTTTAAAAAAAAAAAAGGTTTTATTTATTTATTTGACAGCGAGAGATCACAAGTAGGCAGAGAGGGGGTAGCAGGCTCCCCGCTGAGGAGAGAGCGGGTTGCTAGGCCCCATCCCAGGACCCAGAGATCATGACCTGAGCAGAAGGCAGAGGTCTAACCCACTGAGCTACCCAGACGCCCCTCAACACTAGGAGTGCCTGGGTTGCTCAGTGCGTTAAGGGTCTGCATTGGGCTCTGGTCATGATCCAGGGTTCTGGGTTTGAGCTCCATCTGGGCTTCCTGCTTAGCTGGAAGCCTACTTCTCTCTCTTCCTCTGCCCTTTCCCCCTGCTTGTGCTCACTGGCTCTCTCTCTCTCAAGTAAATAAGTATTTTTTTAAAAACCACTGGCTTTTGTTTGCTTCTGTGCTACAGATGCGATAAAAAGAATAGGACACCTTTTTTTTTTCAAAGATTTTTTTTTTGTTTATTTGTTTGACAGAGATCACAAGTAGGCTGAGAGGCAGGCAGAGAGAGAGAGAGAGAGAGGCAGAAGCAGGCTCTCCACTGAGCAGAGAGCCCGATGCAGGGCTCGATCCCAGGACCCTGGGATCATGACCCGAGCTGAAGGCAGATGCTCTAAGCCACTGAGCCACCCAGGCGCCCCAGAATAGGACACCTTTTAAAAAAATACATTATTAACTAGAATCCATACGTTGTATTCATATTTTCTTGGTGTTTAATCTCTTACATTTGAGCATTCCATCCAGAATACATTGCATTTAGTTGCCTTGCTTCTTTAGGCTCTTTTTTTTTTTTTAAGATTTTATTAATTTATTTTTAACAGACAGAGATCACAAGTAGGCAGTGAAGCAGGCAGAGAGAGAGGGAGGAAGCAGGCTTCCTGCTGAGCAGAGAGCCTGATGTGGAGTTCGATCCCAGGACCCTGGGATCACGACCCGAGCCAAAGCCAGAGGCTTAACCCATTGAGCCACCCAGGTGCCCCATCTTTAGGCTCTTTTTGCCAGTAACAATTTCTTACACTTACCTTGCTTTTCATGAGTTTGATAGTTTTCAGGAGTACTGGTCAGGTATTTTGTAGAACGTTCTTCATTTGGGATCTGATGTGTTTCTCATCATTAGAGTGGGGTTATGTGGGGTCTTTGGGGGATGGGGGTTGGGGGTAGACCTCAGAGGTAAAGTGCAATTCTCATCACGTCATATCAAGGGCACACATACTATCAACATGACTTAACTGTTGGTGTTTTAACTTTGATCTCTTGGCTGAGGTACCGTTTGTCAGGTTTCTCCACTATAAAGTTACTTTTCTTCTTACTCCCTTTCCATGCTCTTTGGAAGGAAGTCACATTGCACAGCCCACATTTAAGGGGTGGAGAGTTAAATTTTACCTTCTAAGAATGGGATATTTACATTAATTACACCCAATTCTTCTGCCAGAGGATGTCTGTTCTTTTATTACATCATTTTTATCAGTATGGACTCATGGATATTTTATAATCTGGGTTATAATTCAATACTATTTTGTTGCTGAAATTGTTTCAGCATCTAAAATTTCATTCTTTTTTAGTCTATACATTTACCTCCCCCTGCCTTTTTGTCCCCCTCATCCCCCCCACTTTTTTAAAAGATTTTATTTATTTATTTGACAGACAGAGATCACAAGTAGGCAGAGAGGCAGGCAGAGAGAGAGAAGCAGGCTCCCCGCTGAGCAGAGAGCCCCATGCGGGACTCGATCCCAGGACCCTGAGATCATGACCTGAGCGGAAGGCAGCGGCTTAACCCACTGAGCTACCCAGGCACCACCCCCCCTTTTTTTGTGGCTTTCTGTTTGTTGAAGAAACTGGACCAGTTGTCGCTCTCGCCAGCAAGAACGACAGAGAGACACGCGTGGAGGCAAACTTCTTTAATGGCTTCTTTTTATCTTCTTCCCCCTCTGGCGCAGCACAGCACGCAGCTCCCGCCGCCCCGCTCGGGCGCCGCCGCCACCTCCAGGGCCACGCGCCGCCCCTCGGCGCCCGCCGCCTCCACCGTCGCCGCCCGCCGCCTCCGCCGTCGCCGCCGCCATGGTCCGGGCTGCGGCCTCCTCCGGCCAGCGCGGCGAGGCGTGGCCTGGCTCCCGGCGGGGCCGCCCCTCTACAAGTACATTCAAGCATATATACACCGGCAGCTTAGCCCGCCTAGCCAATCACCGCAGTGCTCATGCACCTCCCGCGTGAGTGGACCTAAATGAACAGCCAATCATATTCAGTCCCTTACAGCTCTTATAGTAGGCCTCCTGTACTGGCTCCCGACAACCAGTTGTCCTATAGGATATCTCAGATTTTGGATTTGACTGATTATAGTTTCATTTGTTCCTCACTGCCCCCCTTTCTTATATATTGTATTTACAGCTAAAAGCTTGATTAGATTTAGAGTTTATTTGGTGAGAGAGTATGTATTCCATAGTGCTATTGTAATATACCACCGTATCTTACTGTATTCTATCAGGAGCACATGATGTCTAGTTGTCTTCCTTTGGTCCCCTAAGACTGATCAGCAATGTCATCCTGTTCCATCTTAAGATGCCCAATCTTTCCACTACTAGCTTTAGCAGCCCTTGATCATCATTACCTGCATCTACTACTTTTTTTGATAAACGGAAAATAGTGGTTATCAAATTTTATCATTCTTTCTCTAATTAGCAGTTATTCTTTCATAAATAACTTCCCCCTTATCAGGAGTTTGGTTACTTGTTCACCTACAGGGGGGACATGCTTGATTCTTTCCCTATTTTATGAAAACAAAACAAAACAAAACAAAATGACTTGGTTCCTAGCACCCTTCAAAAAGTGACCAGTGAGGGGGTGCCTGGGTGGCTTAGTGGGTTAAGCCTCTGCCTTTGGCTCTGGTCATGATCCCAGGGTTCTGGGATTGAGCCCTGCATTGGGCTCTCTGCTCAGCAGGGAGCCTGCTTCCCCCTGACCCACCCCCCCACCTGCTTCTCTGCCTACTTGTGATCTCTCTGTCAAATAAATAAAATCTTAAAAAAAAGTCTCTCATTTTTTAAAATGAGGCATTAGAAACATTAAAGAGAAACATTAGAGACATTTAAAAACATTTTTAAAAAAGTGACCAGTGAGGTACTGTGTGTATGAATACTAATATGAACTTACATTTTCTAACATATTTGATGTGCTTCAAATCACTGCAGTAGCTCTAATTGCTACTCAGAATGTCCCATCTTTGGCCAGTGGCAGTCTTTTCAGATTGACTCCTGAGTCCCTCTGACTCAACCTCATTGGTCTTGGAAGACTTCCCTACTTTTTGACACAAGATGCCTCAAACTCATTTGTCAATTTCCTGTCCCAGACCTGGAATCCCCGGTCTCCCCAAAGATCCTTGGTTTTATCTAGTCAAAAATGGCATTTAGAGACCATAGTCTGGGACTAGGGTTGCTCATGGTTACTGGCTTATCATAATTAGACTTTTTCTGTGGACTTAGAGAGGGAAATACGTTTTCCAGAAAGAGAAAAACCCATGAATTCATTCTTCCCAAGTCAAATGAAAGATTACAGGGTGTTTACTCCTTTGATTTTCTTTACATTTATATTGAAAAAAAAAAAAAAAAACCCTTGGTCCTCAGCAGGGCACCTGGATGGCTCAGTCAGTTAAACACCCAACTCTTGATCTCAGCTCAGGTCTTAATCTCAGGGTCATGAGTTGAAGCCTCTCATTGTGCTCCACGCTGGGCATGGAGCCTACTTTAAAAAAAAATCTTGTTTCCCAGTAGCATTAGCACAAATACTTATTTGCTTTAGTCAAATATATAATTTCAAAATATATAATGTAGGGTCTCAAAAATGTAAACTATGTATTTTTATCAAAATAAAAACCAGTGTTACTACGGACTGTAAGACTAATAAATGCAGTTTAAGATTGTATTGTTGTTCTTTTTCCCTTAGGATACCTGTACCACTGGAGGCATCGAGTAAAAGTACTATTTTACTTTATTTTCAAAGATTTTATTTGTTTATTTGGCAGAGAGAGAGAGAGAGAGAGAAGCAGAAGTAGAAGGAAAGGCAGACTTCCCACTCAGCAGGGAACCCACTATGGGACTTGATCCCATATCCTCGGGATCATGACCTGAGCCAAAGGCAGACGCTTAGCCAACTGCACCACTCAGGTGCCCCCAAAGTACTATTTTAACCTAACGTGGAATAATTCTCATCTGAATCAATTGTGGCACCAACATGATATAGTTAGGTTTGTTTGTTTGTTTGATTTCAGCTTTTAGGGATTACTTTCTCACTTTTAGAAATTATGATAAATTAGATGTTTCCACAGTGCAAAGTATGAAACAGTATACATAGATGTTTGGCTTCATTTCTGTCCCTTTTACCTTATTCTCAACTATCTCAAAGTTGCAGACATTATCCTTAACACCTCAACACGCATCCTCTAAGAATAGTCTCCCACCCAAACACAATGCCATTATCTCAGTAAAGACATTTAACAAAGACACATTAATATTCTCTAACATACAAGTTTCCCATTACCAATTTTCAAATTTCCTGTTGTCCCCTAAGAGTACTTTCACTTAAAAAAATTCCATGGCTCGATCAAGACCCATCTTGCATGTGGTTGTCCCCACCCAAGCCCCAATGACTTTCTGAAGATAGTCGTTTCATACAAGGTCCCCCAACTTGTCTTGCAGTCTGATAGGTGGAAAATGTATCAAAGTAGGGTTTTTAGTATATGTGTTGCTGAAGCAAGCACTCAAAGTAGGGTTTTAATTTGCTTTTCTCTTATTATATTGAATTCGAGGATATTTTCTGAGAATCGTCCATTCACTTTGCCAACTCTTCTATGGACTTGGAATTTTTTTTTCCATTTTGACATACACATGTGTGCACACACACACACCCCTTTATGGTATAAACTGCAAATCCCTCTCCTCTCCCATTTATCAATTTTTACTTTGTTATTATTTTTTTTTTGCCATGCAAAAGTTCTTAAAACTAATTAATTACTTGATTGATCAAGCGTGTGTGCAAGCATAGGGAGGGGCAGAGGGAGGAGAAAGAAAATCCTAAACAGACTGTGCTGAACAGGAGCCCAATGCAGGGCTTGATCCTATGACCCTGAGGTCATGACCCAAGTGGAAACCAAGAGTCGGCCACTCAAATGGACCACCCAGGTACCCTGCAAAAGTTTGTTTTTATGTTTTCATTAATAATTACCCTACTGCATCTGGAGTTTGAATCCTATTTAGGAAAGTTTGCCCAACTTCTGGTTTATAGAGAACTTCACTTTCATGGAGCTCCCATTCTGTCTGGAGGACAAGAAAGGATAAATAAAGTAGAACACAAAGTATGTTAGAAGATGTACTTTGGAGGGGTGCCTGGGTGGCTCTGTGGGGTAAAGCCTCTACCTTTGGCTCAGGTCATGATCCCAGGGTCCTGGGATCAAGCCCCACATGGGGGGGGGGGTCTCTGCTCAGCAGGAAGCCTGCTACCCCCCCGCCCCCGCTTGCCTCTCTGCCTATTTGTGATCTCTCTCTGTAAAATAAATAAATAAAATCCTAAAAAAAAAAAAAAAAGATGTACTATGGAGAAAAATTAAGCAGGGAGGGGGGACAAGGACCCCCATGATCAGTCTTGGTTAGGAGCCAGGATGAAGAGAGGAGAGGAACACTATGGTGGCACTTAGGAAAGGAAATATGCTAAAGACATAAAGATGTAAATCTCCCTCATTTGTAAACTTATTGCAACCCCAGTAAAACTCCCATCGTGTTCTTATTTGTTCTAGAACCAGGCAGGTTGGGTATAAAGTTCATTTCGTTTGGGAGAAAAAATGAGCAAGAAGAGACAGGGAAGCCTTGAGAAAATAGAGCAAGAAAACAACCAGCCATTTCAGATCCTAAAACATAATAAAACCTTTATAATTAGAACACGGTGGGGATAGCATATGAGAATCACAGACAACAGACTTGAAGAGAATCCAGATATAGTCTGATTACTCACAGACATTTAGCATACGAAGAGGTGGCATCTCAAATCACCTGAAATCTTATTTTATATAGGTGGGTAAAGTTTTACCTTATAAGTTGGAGAATAATGCACGGTGAAATGCACAGACTTAAAAGAGTATAGCTAGATGAGTTCTGACATCTGTCCTTACTACCTTCAACGTGTAATCCATTTTCAACTCTAGAAAGTTCCCTTGTCTCCTGACCTTTGGTTGATCCCTGCTACCCACCTCTCCTTCAGAGAATTTTAAGTGCTATTGGGATATATGTAAAATAAGACAAAACTGGATCCATTTGGATAAATTCCAAATGATTTCAGAGATTTAAATGTAAAAAAGGAAACAATGTAAAAACTAGAAGACAACCTTGAGCTCAGGGCTGTTTCCCCAGCTCTTGCCTTCTTCTGGCCCCCCACAGGCTCTCCTCAGATGCCCTCTAATCACCTTCACAGAGGGTGTGCAGTCTTCTAGCTAAAGTCACACTTCCTACTGCCTGCTTTCTTTTTCTCCAGAGCTTTTATCTTCGAACATGCTATGTGCTCACTTAACTTGTCAAGGGTCTGCTTCCCTGTGCTGAACAACTTCCTGGGCTGGGACTTGCGTGCACTTTGTTCAGTGCCGGATCTTGTGTTTACAGCAGGTGCTCAATGACTTTTCATTCAATGACTTTCCGCTGACGAGGGGAGTTTCAGGGGGACCTAGGGTGGGGTCCAGAGTACCCCATTCTCTTGGCTTTGATGTGATGAAAAGACAAGTCCAAGGCAGTTGAGAGGAACAAAAACACCTGTGAGGGGGACAGCAAGTGTGGGTAGAGACAGTGGGCTGACACATCCAGGTGATGTTCTCTTCCAAAGGTCTCATGAAGGGGTGAATATGAAGCTCCTGACTTCTGTTTGAGGCCCCTTTTCATCTGCACAGCTGCTGCAGGGCACCTTGGGCCTGGACCCAGCGCAGCCGCCACTGGGGCAGGGACAGGCCCTGGCAGAGCTCCTCGGACAGGGCAGCTTGGCCTGGCTGCTCCCACCTGGGGGAAGGGGATAGTGTCACAGGAAGGCCTGGGCCTCTAGACACTCAGCCTCCCTCCCAACACCCTGGCCTGCTTGTTACCAGCCACACATTGCCCCCCGCACCCCGCCCAAGTTCTGCCCGTTCCACCTGGCTCAGCACCCTGCCCACCCTCACCCCCCCACCACATGCCCCTCTCACCAGTCCTCCACAACCCCCTGTAGCTTGGGGATTCGCTCCAGCGCTTGTTTCAGCACGTTCTCCAGCTGCTTCAGAGCCTGCCCCAGATTGTCTTTCTGTTCCTTTTCCTGGGATGCCCGGATCTGCAGCAGCTCTGCGGGTGAGAAACCCGGGAGGCAGCATTGAGTCCTCGGGCTGTCTGGTGCCTTATGGCCAGTGGGTCACCAAGTCTCCAGTCACCTAGTCAGGACCTCAGCATGTCTCCCAGATCTCTCCCTCCTTCCAGGTCCTCATCTCAGGGGCAAGCCCCCCATCCCACAGGATTTATCCTGTGTACCTTCCTCCCTTCTGCACAGACCATCCATCTCCTTGGCCCATCCCTTCCCTTCCTCCACCTTCCCTGCTTGCTCTCCAGCCCCCCTCCTAGGCTCCAGGTCTCAGCCTCCCATTCTGGTCCATTCTTTACATGGCAGCCAGAGTGATCTTTCTAAAGCATAAACCTGATCCTCTTCCTCTTCTGCATGGAACCCTTCAAGGCTCCCTAGTACCCCCAAGAACAGAGTCTGAGCTCCTCAGCCTAGTACTTGAGGGTCTGCACTATCTGCCTCTGCTACTACCAAAACCTTGCCTGTCTCTCTGGGCCCACTCGAGACACCACGTTTCCTCTTGGAAGACTTTCCCAGTGTTCTTCACCCCAAGGCTTCCTCCTTAGACTGCTATAACCGACATTCCAGCAGTGTTTCCCCCTGGAGATGTGACTAGGTCTAGTCCCTCTTCACAGGTCCAAACCAGGTCCATCTCAGAGCAAGTACAGATCAGCAGTGCAGTCTGAGCCCCTGGGCCTGGCTCCTGACTCCACTCCATTCTTGCCTGACCTCAGGACTGACACTTGCCCTTTCTTCAGCCCCTCCTGCGGTCATGTGTAATAGTGAGGCAGAGGGCAGACTGGGGCATGCTGGAGTGGGACCTATAAGGCTTGTTGACAAGTTGAAGGTCGGGAGGGGGGCAGTTAGGGAGCCGGGAGGAATTAAGCATGATTCCTGGATGGCTGGCCTCAGTAAGGAGAGTGGGGTCATTTGCTGAGGGAGGGAAACAAGGCAGAAGAAAAACAAAACTGCTTTTCAGAACAGAGAGAACTATGTTCTGCCACAGACGTGCTAAAGCCCAAGAAGCCCACGAGGTGGGATGATTCTGTGCCATAACATGGGCTGTTCTTGCACACAGCTCCCTGCTCATCAGAGAGGGGAAGGCCTTTCCAAAGGCCTGGAAATGGTCTTTTCCTGCTTTGCTGATGGCACCCAAGTCGTTTCTTATCAATATACCTCTCCTATTTACCCTTTGATTCTGTGCTCTTTGCTTCTACCACTGGGATCCCTGGGGATGGGCAGCTCTGGTCTCTCTCCCCCTTGAGCTCTCGGGGCCAGCAGCTGGCAAGTACCCAGCAAGGAATCTAGCAAGGAACAACTTCCCTGAATTTGTTTCTTCATCTGTAAATTGGGTCTTAATAATCCCTACCTTTGGGGGCACCTGGGTGGCTCAGCCAGTTAAGCATTTGGCTCTTGATTTTGGTTCAGGACCTGATCTCAGGGTTGTGAGACTGAGCCCCATGTTGGCTTCTGTGCAGAGCCTGGAGCTTGCTTAAGATTCTCTCTCCCCACCTCCCCCTCCCCGCTCCTCTCTCTCAACAACAGACATCCTACCCTCACCATAAGGACTGAAAGAGACTGCACATGCGCAGACAAAATGATCATAATTGTACCAGAGGCACATAGCACTTACTGAATGCCATGCATTGTTCAGTGCCCTGTTTGGGTAACTGGACTGAGTCTTCCCAGCAACTCTCCAAGGTACTATGATTATGCTTACTCCACTGAGGAGAAAATGGAGGCACTGGTAGATCACACAGCAGGGAAGAGGTAGGCCTGAGAGGAGTTTAACTCCAAAGCCCAACTTTTAACTACTCTCATTTCCTACTGGATGGTGATACATGAGTACTTGGTAATTTGATGGGTAGGATCACCTGGTTAGGAGTACAGACACATGTCAGACTGCCTGGATTTAAATCCTAGCTCTGCCACCTAGGCAGCCAGCAAGGCTTAGTTCTTGCCTCTGCAAAAGGGGCAAACGGCAGCGTTCACCCCATGGGGCTGCTGTGCAGATGAAACCAGCGAACACACTCAGCACACAGTAGGCCCTGTGTCAGCAATGGATGTTTGGGATTTGTTCTGGAGGCTGATGGTCCCGGGGCTGGGGCAGGGATGCTGGTTGTGAAGGCAGGGCAGGGCTTACCCTGGGTGGATGGTCCTGGTGGCAGGCTGGTCTTCACGTGCAGCAGATCCCAGCACCGGAGACTCTGCTGGTCCTGGAGGAACAAAAGGTCCTGGCGAAGAGAGGCAGCCTTTGGGAGGAGCAGTTCCGGAGCCTGGAGGGAGGGGGAAGGACAGTCACTTTGGGCAGGAGGAGGAGTGGGAAGACAGGTCCTAGGGGACAGGTACTCACCTTCCCTGCAGGCAGTCCCAGTGTGTGGCTCAGCACTATGAGGCTGGAGCCCCTTGGGGACGCAGGATGCAGCTGGTGGATGGATGGCAGGACCGTGGGCAGGGGCTGTAATCTGGGGGGGAAAGTCCAGGCTGGGTGGGCTACTTGGAGGGAGGCTAGGATTCCAGAGGTTCTGGGGGCTGAGAGCTGGCTTCAGGAGGCCCAGAAAGTTGGAGATGGGTCTGGGGACTAGGATTCCAGAGTAGGACTGAGACCTGAGGGTGAGGTCTGACAGCTTGGGAACACTGGAGGCCCAGGATTATGTTTTTGGCGTGGAATCAGGGAGTGATAGTCACCCACAGAAGGAACTTAAGGGGGTGGCTCCAGTCTTACCCTCCAGGGCTGTGCCGAAGCAGGGGACCCAGCAGAAGGTGTGGAAGATGCCGGGCTTCCTCCTCCAGACAGCGAAGCAGCTCCTGACTCTGTGGTGCCACCACCTCAGATGTGGGGACCACTTTTCGCTGAATCAGAGCCAGCACCTGCGGGGAATGAAAGGGATGCGAGGGGCAGCCTGGAGCCCCCTGGCGCCATCTCTAGGAGCCCCAGCCCTACCCAGACCTTGCCCCAACTCCCATCTCACCTCTGCAGGGCTCCGGCACAGGCGTGTCTTGCTGGCTGAGTTGCCCTTGATGAGGAGGCGGACCTGTTCCTGTGTCTCCTCCTGGGCAGCCATGAGACCACCAAGATGGGCAGCTTTTACTTCCCATCTCCCAGCCTCTACCCCTGCCCTCCCCTTTGCACAGGTCCTGCTGCCTCCTAGGAGACTGACTCTGGGCCTCTCCACACCACTGGAGGCCAAGTTTTGGACCTAAGGCTCCCAGACTCTCTCTGGCCCTCCATCAGGCACTGCCACATCCCCCAGGGCCAGCCTCTCACCACCAGCCGGCGCCAGTGCAGGATCCGCTGCTGTTTGGCCTGTAGCTCCTGCAGCAGAAGCTGCTGCCGCCCAGCCACCTCCTCCAGCTCCTGGCTCTGGGCACGCAGGGCCTTGAGCTCTGCCCATAGGCCACAGCCACGGAGCCCCAGCATGAAGGCCTGCCTGGGGCATGGCAGAAAAGAAAGATGACTAAGACTCCCAGTAGAGGAGGCAGATGGATCTGTAAGGATGCACAAGGAGCCACAAACACAGGGAGACAAACCAGGAGAGCAGGAGACAGAACTGGGAGCCACAGGAGCAGAAAAAGTCTAGTATTCTGAGACCTCTGGGAAAGAGATGCCCTAGAGGTCTCTGCTGAGAGAGCCCCCTCACCTCTCACTGGATCCTGGGGCATATCTCTCCACCTCCTCCATCAGGCCTTGGAGGCGCTGGGTCAGGGTTTGACGCTCCTTCAGAAGGGGGCCCCGCTGGGCAACCAGTACACCCACAGCCCGCCAGCCCTCCTGGGGCAAGAGTACAAAGTCAGGGTGGGCATGATCCCTGGGGGGAAGGGGATCAAGTGGGCCTTGGGATGGGAAGGGGATGGAGTCCTGGGAAGGATGCCTGGGGGTCACCTGGATGAGATGCTCCATGGATGGCAGGGCCTGGCTGGAGTCTGACTGGTCTGTTGTCTGGGACCTGGGGGTGGGGTAAAACTGCTGAGGGAGGAGTCCCCCCCTTGCCAGGGCTCTTGGGGGTGGCCAATGTCAGCCCACCTGCCAGACTGATCACTGAGTTTCAGGTTCACCGCCATCAGCAGGTGACTGTGCTTGGTCCAGTTTGTTCTGGCTTACCCATTCGCCCGCCCTGCCCGGCCCTTAGGAGCACAGCACTCCACACCTGTCCATCTCTGTATCTCGGAGCCCATCTGGACTGCACAGGGACCGAATCTCTGTCTCCCGCTCTGCAGCCAAGTGCTCCAAGGAGGCCAGGACATGACCCGGAGGATGGTTTGTCAGTAGTGTCTGGTAGGGGAAAGGGTAAAGTAGGGCTAGATGGGGGCGGGGCTATGCGCTGGGATCTATGGTGACGTGGTAGGGATCAAGAGTTGGGTCCTCGCACCCTGAGGTTTGCTCATGGGGCAGAAGGTGAGGCCCCCCCTTACCTCCACAGAGCTAAGCCACTGCTGGTAGGAAGCTCCAAAGTAGTCATCTCGAGGGGTTCTGTGAGGTTGGGGAAGGGGACAGAGAATATTACAAGACACAACAACTCTCCCTCTACTGATCACCACTACCCTGTAAGGTGGGGGCTATCACTGTCCCCATTTTAAGGATGAGGAAACCAAGTCCATCTATGCCTGCTAGACTTGGGTTCACCAACCAGCTGCCCTTAGGGCCTTTCACATGTGCTATTTGTCTAGAATATTGTCTTAACCTTTCATCCTGCCTAAGCCTCCTCACCAGAGAACCTGTCCTCCCTGACTCTTTAAGTGAGGAAGATGTCTTCTCTGGGGACCTGGAGTCTCTCAGGCTTCCCCACCCCCAACAGTCCTAATCACCCACGTTGCCACCATCTGTAATGTATTTGTCTCTTTTTGCTCTCAACCTGAGAGCCTTGTCAGGCCAAGGCCTGGGGCTGACACAGTCCAGAGGCTGAGTGTCTGAGGAAGGAACAGATGAGTAACTCCTCCATGAAAGCCCAGGTTCTTGTCAGAGTCTGTGGAGCCTGGATGACACTCACGGGACACTGCCTCCCTTGGCCTGAGGAATTAGGAGTTTCTGCAAGAACTGGGTCCGGAGGGTGCAGGCTCTTCGGACATCACCCTGGGAAGAAGAGGATGGGACATGAGGGCAACCCAGGGGTCCACCTGACCTGACTCCCCACTCGTTTCCCCATGGCCCAAGACTCTTACCAGGACCACAGGTTCGAGGCCCAGGGCTGCTGATGTCAAGGGTCCAAAAGATATATCTACTTTGGCCTTCCTGGAGAGAAAAGTAGAGTTGGGGTAGTAGTCACTGGGAAAAGGGAGCTAGAATGGATGTGTCTCTTTCTGCTACAAGGCTAGTCACTAAGCCTGGATCTCAGGGTCCACCTCTAAAATCAGGCCACTGACACTTCCTGGCTTTATTAGCTTCCTCACTGGCCTCCGCTCTTGCCCTCTGCAGTTTATTTTCCAACTAGTAGTCAATGATCCTGTTAAAACTTCAGACAAATCAGGTCACCTTGTTACCCAAAGCCCTCGAAAAAATGTAACATTTCCCCATCACATTCAAAATAGTAATAATGGGTATTAGAAACTCTTCTAAGTGCTCTGCATCATTTAACTCACCTATAAAGTCGGTTTAAATTAATCCCCAATCCATAGAGCTTACGAACTGAGGCACAAAAAAGCTAAGTAGTTTGCCCAAGGTTACAGAGCTGTAAGTGGACAGGCTAAGGCATGAACCCAGCCTCTGAGTAAAATTCCGACGCCCCCGTGGCACTCTGTCCACCTCTCTGACCTCACCTTCTCGTGCCCTCCATTTTGCCTGTGTAACTGAAGATGAACTGGCTTCCTGGCTGTTTTTCCCATATGCCAAACTCAGCACCTCTGCCCTTCCTGTCCCTCTCCCTGGAGATTCCTTCCACAACTTAGTGCTACCTCCTCAGAGACGGCTTCTCTGGCCATCCTCCCTGGAGTATATCTCCCTCACCTTTACTATCACACCACCTTTTTAATCACAGCACTTATCTCTCCTTGCAGTTATAGAGTTTGCTTCCTAGTTTATCTTTGGCTCCTCTGCATCAGAGTAGAAGCCCCAGGAGGCAGGTACTTGTCCCTTATTTAATGTTCTTTCCCTAGAACATTCTTTAGATATATGGTTGGGACCATTCTAAGCACTGGAAATATAAGTGGCTGAGATGAGAAAACTTTCTGACCTCACAGGCTTTAAGTCCTAAGGAGTGGAGCTCAGAATTCTGGAACCCAAGAAGGGGTCAGGGTAGAGCAATGAGGTCTCTATGGAAAATGTCTGCCTGCCCCACCTGGTGAAGGCTGGTCCCTGAGCACCTGAGGCCCACCTCTCTATGTCCTGTAGACGCCTCAGCTGATTCTGCAGCCGCTGCACGGGATCCTGCAGTCCACGCTGCTGCCTTCTCATGGCCCCAGCTTGGGCCTGGAGGAGGAGAGCACGACGCTGGGTGTCTTGAATGTTCTGCAGGGCTTGCTCCAGGGCCATGTCTGTAGGAGAAACGCATCGCTATCAGCAGTTCCCCCACCACCACTCTGTTGCTCATCTTCCCAGCCCCATAGGTCACCCTGAGCTTCGGTCTCTTGCTCCATCAGCTCCAGGCTCTGGTCTAATTCCTGGATCTCTGCCCGCAGGTGAGCAACAGTGGCTTCCAGCTCCAGCTTCCGATGGGCCTGGTGGGATCAGGTACAGAGTCAGATGCATGGCCTGGCTGGGGCTTGGCCTGGACTAACTGCTATTTGGGGAGCACTGGTCTCCTTGCCTGCACAGGGAAGTAGCAGAGGGTTTATTGTGAGGAATTTCTGTGTCTTATTCTCTGGGCCTAAAAGAACACTAGGGTACTATCTGGCCTCCTCCTTTCTCCTGGGATTGCCTCCCTTATCGTCCTAACCCGTGTCTTGTCTCTGCACTGATGACACTACATCTCTGCCCCAGTTCTTACCTCCCCACTGAGCACCACATTGAGGGGCCCCAAGGTCTTCTGGAAACCTCCCCCTAGATGGCACTGGGGCCCCTTGCACACAATAGGTCCTACACTGGCCTCAGTATATCTCCGAAACCAGTCCTTTCTCCCATCTCCTCTCATCAGCTTGGATGCCTCATATCCATGTCCCCTCAACATCCAGCTCATGCCTGCCTCCCTTGGACTGTTAAGTCCTGTGAGTGTGGGGATCAGAGCTGTCTTGTGACTCAGTAGTCCCCAGCATCCCATAGCACAAGGCTGGGCCTAGAGCAGAAATCTACATGTCCTCTTTTTGGATAAAAGATCTTATAACACATGCTTCTCACCTCTGGACTGTCCTGGTGGCCATACCTGAGGAAATGAGGCCAGAGTTAGGGGATGACAGGGACTTCCAGGGGAGACAAGTGGTGTGAGGCTGTGGGTGAAAACACAGCTGGATGGGACTAGGGTTAACAGGAGGGAATATAGAACCATTTACCAGAGTAGGTTTCCCCGGATCTTCTTGACACTCCTACAGTGGAGAGGCAGAAGGAAGAGGTGTTACTGTGGGGCTTGCCTGTGTCCCTTCCCTGTCACAGCCTCCCTCATGTGGCCAGGCTCACCTCTGGCTGTGCACATGCCGCAAGACATAGGCCCAGATGTCGGCCCCTTGGCCCAGACACAGTCTGCGGGGAGAGTGTGTAAAGGTACACCTCCGGCATCACACAGGGTGGCTCACCCTTATTCCCAGGCTGGTCACGGTGGGTAAGGTTTTTACTAGGGAATTCTCACTTCTAGGGGGAAAGAGAGCCCATACTTTTTGGGGTGAGATAGTCCCTTCTGGGGAGTTCTTGGTCACTGAGTTGTGGGGTTCTTCTCTCTGTGTGGGGGATATTCTCATTCCGTGGTGGGGTGATTCCTTTCTCCTGGGAGAAGAGGGCTATCTTTAGTCACTCCCAGAGGAGAGGGGTGGGGAATATACTGTCAGGAAGTGCTCTCATTACCAGATGTGGGTCATAACTCCTATAAATTCAATCTCCTGTGGGGTGGTCTTTGGTAACTCCAGTCTCTTCACTGGTTGGGGTGGGTGGGGGTGGTAGGCTGTTGCAGGGAGGGTCTCACTCCAAAGATCTTACTTCCACACGGGAAGGGGTCTCCACTGAATTTCGGAGGATCCTCACTGGTGCCTCGCTCTCACTCTGGGTGGTCTCACGGGGTGAGGGGTGGGAGTGTCGGGATCACCGCCAGGGGATCTTCATTCAACCCAGGATCCTCTTCTTGAATATACTACTTGGTGTGCGTGTGTCGGGGCGGGGGAGGGGGCCCCCTTAAGGGTTATTCTCACTGAGGCAGAGGAAGGCGGGTCTTCAGGGAGGGGTGGGGTTCTCATCCCTGGAGACCACCTCGAGGGTTTGGGAGTGCTCACTCTCAGAACGTCCCTCACCTGCGCAGCGTCGACTCCGGGGCTCGGGCTGCGACGGGCGCTCCCATCTCTTCCGTCGCCCAGCAGCCCAGTTCCCGCGCTTCTTGCATTAACTCCATGACAGCTCCGCTCCCCGGCTTCCCGCACCCTCTTCAAGTGTGGCGCCCGCCTCTGACGTCACGAGCGCGCCGGCAGTGACGCCATTGGTGTCCAGGCGGACTAGGGTCTCGGTGCACCGCCGCGCCACGGAGCAGTGCTCACGTTTCTTGCTCCTCCAGCTTAGGTATCTTCGAGTGAGGAGAAACGGTGAGGTTGGTTCGCTTTCCTCGTCCTCCCGCTCACCACCAAGTGCCCCTTAAGAGGCAAAAGGTTCCAAATGCCTCCCTTGATTCTCTTGACAAAATGAGACTTTCATCCTGGGAGGTCAGTTGCGGAGATGTCAAACTTACTGCTCCTTGATTTCAGAAACAGGTTGTTTCAGGTCTGAGTGAGGAGGGATAGGGGGCCGATAGCACGACCCTGATATCTCCCCGGCATGCATTCTTCCAGGTGTTCCTCGTCTTTACCATTCCATAACATCCATGAGCCGACCCTGCTCCGGGGACACTGCGGTGGATGAGAGAGCTCCAGTCTCCATGCTACGGAGCTCAGGTTCAGTGGGGGACTTAGACGGATCACCATCACCAGGTAGGGATGGTGGAAAATAAACAACAGGAGTGGGTCAATTTGGGACACAGGGAATGTCAGAGGTCTGTGGGCTGCCCCAGAAAGCACTGGATACTGGTAGTGGAGTTCTGGAGAGCCCACTCAGCCTCATTCAGGGCCCTGAGAAATGGCATCATTCAGGGACCTTTCACTGAACATGCTTAGGTCACCACTCTGTCCTCGGTGTCTGGTACAAAGCCTGACTCTCTAAGTAGTTATTCAGTAAATGAGGGGAGAGGTGGTGGGGTGAGAATAAAACTGGGGACAGGATGAGGTATGGGGGTGGAGGGCAATGGTGGACCATATAGGGCTGTGGAGCAGAGGGGAGACAACTGAGTGAGTGGGTGGGGATCTTGATTGGGTGTAGAGGGTGGGGCATCCTGGGTGAGGTCCAGGGCTCTGGGCTCCGGAGCAGACCTTGAAATGCAGATGTCAGAGAAGGCACAACTCTGGGGGAAATGTTGATAACAATGTGGGACCCTGTGGGTGTGAGGAGTCAGAGAGACATCCAAGGGTTGGCTGAGCCTTTGGCCCAGGGAGAAAGGGACCATGGGATTACCATTAAGATAGCAAATTTGGCGAGATAGCTTCAAGTGTTTCATAAGGGCTGAAAAGCATAAGAAGGTGCCATGGGCTGCTGTAATCCAGGTGGCTTTCCTGGAAGAAAGAACAGCTGCTATTCCACAGTGCCTAATTCTCAAAAGGTGCCATTTTGCTCAAACATTGTCACCCTTCTGCCGTTTGTGGGGTGTTTTGCTGTTAAAAACCAAAATCAGTGGGCCAGCATGTCTGCCATTGGTCTATGAGCCTTTTGAGACTCACAGCACTGGCTGTTACGAGAATGATGAGACAAATCACAGACTGGCAGAAATACTTGCAAAACACATAACTGATGGTGGACTTATATCTAAAATATACAAAGAACTCTTAAAACCCAACCATAAGAAAACAATCTGCTTAAACATGGACAAAAATTATGAACAGATTTCTCACTGAAGAAGATGTACAGATGGCAAATAAGCGTGAAAAGTTGCTAACCATAATGTCATTAGGGAATTGCAAATTAAAACAACAATGGAATACTTCTATACACCTATTAGAATGTCTAAAATCCAAAAAAAAAAAAAAATGACACCAAATGCTGTTGAGGATGTGGAACAACAGGAACTGTCCTTCATTGCTGGTGGGAGTACAAAATGATACAGCCATTTTGGAAGACAATCTGAAAAGGCAGTAAACTCTCTGACCACAAATATATGGCATTCTAGGAGAAGCCAAACTATAGAGACCAGTAAAAAGATCAGTGGTTGCCAAGAGATCATGAGATGGGGGTAGGGATGGAAAGGTGAAACTATTTTGTGTGGTATTGTAATGGTGGATACATGACATGATGCATTTATAAAAAGCCATAGAACTGTACAGTACAGAGTGAGCCTTAGTGTAAAATATGGACTCTAGTTAGTAATAACATTTCACTATTGGTCATCAATTGTAACAAAGGTACCATACTCCTGCAAGATGGTAATAATAGGGGAAAATGGGTGTGGAGGTACAGGAAGTATATGAGAATTTCCTTGACTTTTTGTGTACCTTTCTGTAAACATAAAGCTGCTCATGAAAAATAAAATCTATTAAAAAAATAATTGGTTGAGGGCCCTGGGTGGCTCAGTGGGTTAAAGCCTCTGCCTTCGGCTCAGGTCATGATCCCAGGGTCCTAGGATTGAGCCCTGCATTGGGCTCTCTGCTCAGCAGGGAGGCTGCTTCCCCCACTCTCTCTGACCGCCTCTCTGCCTACTTGTGATCTCTGTCTGTCAAATAAATAAATAAAATCTTTTAAAAAATTGGTTGAAAGTTGAAATATTTTTTAATGAACTATCTACAACCATAATGTAATGACAACTGATCAGATGCACCGTGACTGAAACTGTAACATAAAAAGATTCTCAAAGATTTGGAAGAAAAGCTAAAGCCAAATAAGAGGTAGCTGCTACCAGTTTCCCCTCTAACTCTAAAATTTTTAAAAAGCCACCCAGAGGTTATGAGACACATGCATTCAAGGTGCCTCTGCTTGAGAGCAGAGCTGCTCATGTTTCCATCTCCCCAGCGGCCACTGACGGATCTTCTCTCCACTCTCCTCCAGTCTCTGTGCATGGCTTTGTCATGTATCGGCTTGACTAGGCTGAATGAACTATATCTTAGAATTACCTTCTCCTTATGCGTTCGGTTAGGACAGACCAATAGAGATTCTTGGGCAAGATGTGGAGGGCAGAAGTGAAGCAGCTGCCATTTTATAGATCACACAGGTTGTCGCTGGCTGGCTGCTGGCTCGTCAGGTTTGCATAGGGCAGCAGCGAGGCCCGCAACTGTTTCACCTTTTTCTGGATCTTCTCAACTTCTCCAGCTCTGGGCCAGGTGTGTGTCTGGCTCCATGACGAAGGATGCCAGTTTCTCCCATGGATGCTCATACCACCAAAGGCAGAGGCCAGCTTATACCAGCTTGTCCTAGCTTCTCCCCACTTTACATCTGTTTTCTCTTCCTAACTGCCTACCCTCCGTACTTCGAGTGTCGGCATCTGACACTAAGACCACAATGTTAGGAACTGCTTCATAACTCCTGACTGCATAAGGTTAAATCCAAGCTCATCCATCCATCCATCTATCCATCTATCTATCTGCCTGCCTGCCTGTCTGTCTGTCTGTCTGTCTATCTATCTATCTTCGATCTCCCCTAGTGGTTCAGCCTCTCAGATGGAGCCCTGATACACTCCGTAAGCAGAGACTCTTGGTGTCTGTGGAGTTATTGTTACCTCAAGCTGCTGTTCATGGAGGAAGTTGCAGTGGGTTTCCTGTTCCTCTCCCGCATAAGAAGAGGATGTTTTCTTCTCCATTCCCCAAAAGGCTGACGCAAAAATGTGAGATTGGCATCTTATTCACAGAAAGAACAAGTAGAAGTCATATTTGTACCCCTACCATGTTCAGTCTGTTCAATCTACAAATGACAAAATGATTATCATCCCCAAACTGAGACCGTTAACCTGTATTCTGCTCCTGACCCCTGTTTGACAAGCTTCAAGCTCTCACATGATGCCTGTAATTTGCTGCTTAAAGGTGTTCAAGGATCAGCATCCAGGGGCTTGCTAGAAATGCAGAATCCCTTGCCCCTCCACTCCTGGACTTACTGAATCAAAACATGCATTTTGACCAAATCTGTCAGTGATTCGTATGCATATTGAAGTTTAAGAAGGTGCCATCTACATGACTTTGGGGGGATAAAACCTTTATTAGCATTAATACCCAGAGATGGATTCTTATCACTGGCTTCTTGGATATACAGTTTTAAAATTTATGATGACTATCTGGCACATTTTAGACTATCCTGCTCTAATTTCCTCATAACATTTGGCCTTTTTATGACCATGTTAACTGAAACATGAACTGGGCCAGCTGAGAGACCCAGAAGGTGAGTCTTAGAAAGTGAAGAGCTGGAAAGATGTGGCAGAGGTCACTAAGGATGCTTCAACACCCAAAGCAACAACTCTGTACCAAGTGTGTCCACATATACTAAGAGTAGGAAGTACACACAGGATTGATTTACAGCATCATGAGTTTGGTGGTTTTAGGAATGGAGAGCAGGAAGAAGGAACAGAAGGGGGAAGGGTTTAATTTGCTTCTACAACATTTTATTTCTAAAAAGAAGAGATCTGGTGCAAGTATAGTTAACTGTTTTCATCTGGGAAATGTAGGTGGCACATGGGGGTCTCTTAGACTTATTTCTGCACAATCTGTAGATTTGAAACCTTTATCTAAATTAAGAAATTAGGGGCGCCTGGGTGGCTCAGTGGGTTAAGCCGCTGCCTTCGGCTCAGGTCATGATCCGAGGGTCCTGGGATTGAGCACTGCATCGGGCTCTCTGCTCAGCAGGGAGCTTGCTTCCCTTCCTCTCTTTCTGTCTGCCTCTCTGTCTACTTGTAATCTCTGTCTGTCAAATAAATAAATAAAATCTTAAAAAAAGAAATTAAGAAATTAAACATTTAAAACAGTGTGGGGAGGTACATTCTCGGTGTCTTGTGGGTGGATGATAGGAGGAGACAGGCCACAGCAGGGAACCAGGACAGGTGATGACAGAGTTGAGCAGGGGGCGGTGGGAGAGATGATCTAGTAGAGTGGAGGATGCTTATCCCTCAATTAAGCCCTTTCCAGAGAGGAAAGCAGTGTTCTCATTGGGACATGACATGTCAAGGTTCCCTCTCTCCCACCTCTGGGATTTTCTTCCTCCTCTGTCCCCTACCTCCATCACCCTTCTTCATTATCTTAAATGGCTACCTCCTCCTCCTTCTTTACATTTTACCTCAGATGTGCCCTTCTATGCAAGCCTTCTCTGACCACCCCCCCCCCCACCCCCCGTCTCCAGGTTGGTTGGATTAACTTCTCTGGACTCTCAAAGGTAAGCCGCTCTCTGATGAAAAATGCCCTACGCCTGGGTGGCTCAGTGCGTTAAGCCTCTGCCTTCGGCTCACATCATGGTCTTAGGTTCCTGGGATCGAGCCCCACATTGGGCCCTCTGCTCCACGGGGAGCCTGCTCCTGCCTCCTTGTGACCTCGCTCTCTTTCTCTGTCAAATAAATAAATAAAATATTTTAAAAATGCCCTAAACCCAAAGTAGTGTTTTTTCCTCCCAAACAAAAAAATATCTTGGCACATGTGATTTAGAAAGTGTTCTGGTTGGGGGCACCTGGGTGGCTCAGTGGGCTGGGCCTCTGCCTTCGGCTCAGGTCATGATCTCGGCGTCCTGGGATCGGCCCCCACATTGGGCTCTCTGCTTAGCAGGGAGCCTGCTTCCCCCTCTCTCTCTGCCTGCCTCTCTGCCTACTTGTGATCTCTCTCTGTCAAATAAATAAATAAAATCTTAAAAAAAAAAAAAAGAAAGTGTTCTGGTTTATCCTGATTCAGGTGACGTATGATCCAGAAGCTCAAACACTGGAAGGCAATTATTTTGAGCAAAGACTCTGCAGTCTGACTCAATGGGTTTGAATCCTCATTCCGTCACTCAGGCTAAATGATCTAGAGCAAGTTTCTCATTCTCTGCAGCCTCAGTTTCCTCATTTACGAATTAGGCACAATAATAATACCTGTTTTCAGTATTGTTGTGGGGTCTAAATGAGACGATATGGATAAAATCCTTAAAGAGTGCCTGCACACAAGTTGACACTCAGTGATTGTCATGATGGTGATGATGGTGGTATCACTGGGGACCCAGTGTCTGGCTCCCCTTCCTAGCACTTGGTTCTATTTTGGCTTCTCTTTCATCCTAGCAGTTCCAGGCTCTTTTGCCTGGTGGCAAAACGACTTACCCTCCACCATTTGAAGGGGAGAAAGATGTGGATTTAGAGGGTAACGTAGAAGAGAGGGGGCTTTCTTTCTTTACCAAAAGCTCCAGAAACCATTTATCCAAGTCTCATTTTCTCAGATGGGGTCACATGCCCACTCTGAGCCAGCCTGTAGCCAGAACATGGCTCCCAAATCTTAGAATGACCACTATACCGTGCCTCCCCAGACTAGTTTCTTTCCCACTTCCCCAGATCACACAAGGGCAACTCTGTGATTCCACGTCCTGAGGCCAAAATTCCCTCTCTCTCTTACACCTACATCATGTATCAGCAATTCCTGTTTACTTGTCAAATTCATCAAGGCATTTCCTTTCTTCCCCACTCTGCTCTAATATACCATCACCTCCCATTAGGAAAATCACAGCAGTCTCCCTACTGTCATCTCTTCACCAGATGTCGACTCTCCTCCAGGGTCCTAAAGAGCCCGTTAACACCTGAGCTGGCACATGTCACTTATCTGTTCAATGTCTGTTCATGGCACTTGAAGTAAAGTATGCTCCCTTTGATCTTGCCTCTGTTACTTCCCTGACTTCATCTCTAACCATTTCCTACCTTATTTCGCTTCAGCTATACTAGCCTCCTTACTATCGCTCAGAAATATCAGATGGGCTTCTCCCTCCAGGCCTTTGCACTAGCAGTTCCATCTGCCCGAGACTCTCACCACAGATATATGTTTGGTTTCCTCTCTTAAGTCCTGCAAGCCTTTGCTCAAAAGTCAGATCCTAATTGGGGCATTACCTGCCTCTCTATTGAAATTATAGCTCTTCGCCCATCTCTAATACTTTTTTTTATTTTAAGATTTTATTAATTTATTTGACAGAGAGAGATCACAAGTAGGCAGAGAGGCAGGCAGAGAGAGGAGGAAGCAGGCTCCCTGCTGAGCAGAGAGCCCGATGTGGGGCTCGATCCCAGAACCCTGGGATCATGACCTGAGCCGAAGGCAGAGCTAAAGCACTGAGCCACCCAGGCGCCCCTCTAATACTTCTGATCACCCTTGCCATGCTTTACTTTTTTCTACAGTACTCTTTTTTTTTTTTAAAAGATCTTATTTATTTATTTGAAAGAGAGAGAGAGAGATCACAGGTAGGCAGAGAGGCAGACAGAGAGAGAGTGAGAAGCAGGCGCCCCACCGAGCAGACAGCCTGACACAGGACTCAATCCCAGGACCGTGAGATCATGACCTGAGCTGAAGGAGGAGGTTTAGCCCGCTGAGCTACTAAGGCGCCCCTTCCACAGTACTCTTAATATGTTTCTTACTTAAGTTTATCATCTTTCACATGGCACCAGAATGGCACTGCAGGAGACACACAATAAAACTTTGCTGAATGAAAGAATAAATGAAAGGACAGCTCACAGTTCCATCTGGTGGTGAGCCTGTCTTCTCCATTGGACTGAGGATGTCCCAAGGACAGGGACAGGTTCTGTATTGGTCACTGTTGTGTCACCCAGTGCAAAGCCAGGCATGGAGGGGGTTGGAGGTCCTAAAGATAGACTGCAAAAGATGTCTACAAAAGATTCCTGTGAGTAGATCTTTGTCAGATGAAGGTAAAGACATGTTGGATTTTTGGGTGCTTGGGTGGCTCAGTGGGTTAAGCCTCTGCCTTCAGCTCCAGTCATGATCTCAGGGTCTTGGGATTGAGCCCCACATCGGTGTCTCTGCTCAGCAGGGAGCCTGCTCCCCACCCACTCTCTGCCTGCCTCTCTGCCTACTTGTGATTTCTCTGTCAAATAAATAAATAAATAAATAAATAAATAAATAAATAAATCTTAAAAAAAAAAAAAAGAAGTGTTGTATTTTCTTTTCAGGAGAGCTGGAAAGCACCTACAAGAGTTCTCACAGGGAGGAGAGAACCCCACCTGCTTTGGAGTGTGGGAGAGTGTGACATTACTGACTGCCACATTGGCTTCCTTTTTGTTCTTTGTGATTGCCATTCTCACTCTGGGCACCCTGTTCTCATTGTTCTTGGAACTCTGACACTTGGGCCTCCATGTTTCAGCTCAAAGAACATCTTAGAAAGGCTTGCTTTTTTTCCTTCCTTCCCCTCTCTCTCTCTGCCTTTATATATATTTTTTAAAATTTTATTTATTTATTTGACAGAGAGAGAGAGAGAGACAGCGAGAGAGGGAACACAGCGGGAGAGTGGGAGAGGGAGAAGCAGACTCCCCACTGAGCAGAGAGCCTGATGCGGGGCTTGATCCCAAGACCCTGAGATCATGACCTGAGCCAAAGGCAGACGCTTAATGACTGAGCCACCCAGGAGCCCCTCTTTCTCTGCCTTTCTGATTAATTTATTTGAGAGAGTGAGAGCACTTCAGCAGGAGCAGGGTAAGGAGGAGCAGAGGGAGAGGGAGAGGCAGGCTCCCTGCTGAGCAGGGAGCCCAATGCAGGACTCAATCCCAGGATGCTGGCATCATGACCTGAGCTGAAGGTAGACACTCAACTGACTGAGTCACCCAGGGGCCCCTTAGAAAGGGTTTCTGTGGCAAAGCCAGCTAGTGTCAGCCAGTCTGAGACTACATTTTCCAGAAGTCCTTGCAACCAGTTGAAGTCACGAGACTAATTCTGTCCAATGGACTCTGAATAAGAGATGTATATCATTTAGGGCCAAAACTCTATTAAAAAAATCCTCTTGGATTACTGAGGTATAATTGATGAAAAATATAAGCTATTTAAAGTGTACAACATGATTATTTCTTATATGTATATATTGTGAAATTATTACCACAGCCAAGTTAACTAATACATCCATTACCTCACATAGTTGCCTTTCCCCCACTTTTTTGGTGAGAGCATGTAATGTATACTCTCTTAGAAATTTTTTTTTAAAGATTATTTATTTATTTGACAGAGAGAGAGAGAGAGAGAGAGATCACAGGTAGGCAGAGAGGCAGGCAGAGACAGAGAGGGAAGCAGACTTCCTGCTGAGCAGAGAGCCCAATGCAGGGCTCAATCCTAGGACCCTGAGATCATGACCTGAGCCAAAGGCAGAGGCTTAACTCCCCGAGCCACCCAGGTGCCCCACTCTTAGAAAATTTTAAGTACGGTACAGTATTATTCATCATAGTCATCATGTTATACATTAGATCCTAAGATCTTACTCATCTTATATAACTGAGTGTTTGAATCCTTTTAAAAGCCTGTCCCCATTTCCCCAGTCCCTGGCAACCATCATTCTACTTTCTGTTTCTGTGAGTTTGGCTTTTTTAGATTTCATATATAAGTGATACCACCCAGTGTTTGTCTTTCTCTAGCGGACTTATCTCACTTGCATGATGGCCTCAAGGTCTATCTGTGTTGTTGCAAATGGCAGGATTGCATGTTTCTCATGGTTTAATAATATTTCTTTATATATAAAGAAATATAGTGTGTACACACACACACACACTATCATTTCATTCATTGGTACACACTTGGGTTATTTCCATATCTTGGATATTGTGAATAATGCTGCTGTAATTATGAGAATATGGATGTCTCTGAGATGTGATCCCCCCCCTTTGGATATATTCCTAGCAGCAGGATTGCTAGGTCATGTGGTAGTTCTACTTTTAATTTTTTGAGGAACCCCCATCTCATATTTCATAGTGGCTGTACCAATTTACATTTCCATCCAAGAGTATATAAGGATTCAGTTTTGGGCTGAGGATTTTAGGAAGCAAGTGGGGGTTCTCCAGTCTCTCATTTGGAGTCCTTCAGAAGACTCCAGGCATTTTAGGAGATGGTGGAATCACCAAGTGGAAGGAGGCTGGATTCCTAACTTAATATATGGGCAAAAAGAAATGCCCACTTTGAGAGGTTCTGTGAATGTGAAATAAACAATTTTGTGAGTACTGAAATGGTGGGGTTTATTTGTTATAGCCGCTATTATGACTCTAAACAGTATACTTCTAGACCTCATTGCCCACTAGCTCACTGTACCTCAGACTATTTGTGGTTGTGCAGTAGGACTCATTTTTTAATCTCTCCAATCTGTCCAATCTCTGTCCAACAAGAGAAGTCTTGTTGATATTGATTATATTCAATAATTATATTCAAGAATCAAGAATATTGGTTTTATTCTTGGATGTCCTGGCCATGTCAAATTTCTGTGAGTTTTGTAATGCTTATTGGCAATCTCTGCACTTTTCTTGTTGCAGACCATTAACATCAGTGGACCAGTAGTGATACTGCTTTAGCTTATTACCCTGTGTTATGTCTCTCCTTACCATTTACCACTCCCTATGATTATCTTGTTTATTTAGAGGTCTATTTGCTTATGGTATTCTTCCCAGTAGAACGTAAGCTCCTTCAGAAAGGAGTTGTACTTATCTTGCTCTGTTGAGTTTCCAGCTCCTAGTATTTTGCCTGGTAGATCCTACATGCTCAGAAATTCTGTGTTGAATAATGAATAAATTACAAACTTTGGTGGTGAGGGGGAGGAGAGGCAACCATACCTGTAATAGATGTTCTCTTCAATTGTAACTTGACCTGAATTCCTATCAGTTTACTGACAACTGCTTCACTCCCTGGCTTTCTGGTAGACCATAAGTACCCAAGATTAGATCTGGTCTCTTATAACTCTCCTCTCTAAGTTTCCCCTACTGGAGATTAGACCACACTAGACTGTCACTGCTTGGTGATATGTCTGTCTTCACCTGGTTTATAAGTCCAGAGAGGGTGTGGTGAATCTGAAGTGGTCACTGATATATCCCCAGTGTCATAGCACAGCCAAGGCCCTTGGTATGAACAGACTTATGGCATGAATGTATGATGTGAACAGGAAGAAGATTCCCTGAGGAAACAGTGCCCTACCATGCCTCCACAGCCCCTATCTCCTGGCAGGATCCTAGGGTTGATCCTGAACTTTGGTCCAGTGGACTGCCCAGCTCCCCCTTTCTTACTCCATCAACTACCTCAAGATGCTGGCTCAGGCTCAACATTTAGCAGTCCAGACATTTAAAGGTTTTCCCATTTGGCCCAAATGGATACTTAGAGCCAAGGTAAGTATCACTGTTGTATATATTTGGTAGTTTGCTGAAAAGGAAGTTAACGAGGAAATAAGTCCATCATGAGGAGTATCAAGATGGTGAGGGTGATGAGGCTTCCTAAAACAATCCCCAAGACTGCAATGTAGTAGGTTTGGTGGGAGGTCTCGGCTGCCAAGGCTCTGTTATTCCACATGTTGCTGTGCCTTGTCTGGTTAGAGGGAAGAGTCAGGGCAGGAATAGTTGGCCTTTAATGGGTTATTGTAATGGCTGAGCTATGGGACTGAAAGGACCCAGGGTGGGGACTTGAACCCACAGGAGGGACAAAAGAAAGAATTTGAGTCAAGGTCAAGGCCAGGATGAAAAGGGAGTACAGGAGGAGAGGATTGGCATGATACGGTTTCCCACCTGGACAGAGAAGATCAAGGCTACAATGCCTATGGGAAAACACAGGAGGAAGGCGCAAATCGATAGGCACATGTGGTCTTTGGGGGGCTTGTCCCGAAAAATTTCAAATGCCTGTGGGCGGGGAGTGGGTCATGGCTCAGTATGGATTTTGGACTGTGCTGTCCCCTCTAACTCTTTTTCATGATAACCTGGCTCCTATAAATTCTTTGTTGACCTCCTTTAAAACTCATACTGACTCCCTCTAATTCCTATCATGTCCCCTGTAACCTGTCATTATTGCCTTTATTTAATACCTCCTTCTACCCTGGATCTCCCAGCCCCCTCCACTCCTATGCTCTATAATGCCTGCCTGTGCCCAGTAGCCCTTTCCCTGTCTCCTATAACCTCCTCCCTGTCTTCTAGAACTGCCTTGCTGGTCTCTACAGCATGTCTCACTTGGCCCCTAACACCACCCCCACAAAATCCCTTGCTGACTCTGATGACTCTCACTACCCTCCCTGGAGCCACAACTGAGCCACTATCACACCTTGTTCCTGTAACACCGTCATGGTCCCCAAAAGCAGCCTTTTGCCCCTATAAAACACCTACAAAGAACAACACTTGAACACTGCTTTCCATCTATAGAACCTTGTTCCATCATAAAGCTCTCACCCTATAAAACTGTGTGCCTACAGTACCACTCTCTTGATCTCATTTGCTGTCTCTCTCACTCTGTCCCGATGGACCATTGTCTGTTATGAGCCTACTGTTTACCCATGAACCCCCCCCCCCCATGGCCTCTCTGTTGGCTCCTCTAAGACCTTCCTTGACCAACTCTAAATTCTAAGTCCTCTCCATGTCCCTTTGTGGCCTCTTCTCTGTCCCCTTATAAAGGCCTGTCCTTTCTCCCTTTGCCACCTTCTCCCAACCTCTGAAACTAGCGTCTTGATCCTCTGAACCCTTCTTTCCTCCACTCATAGCAGCTTCCCGGTTCTCCTAAAGCTGTGTTCCCTCTAAATAGTTCTTATAACACCCTGTCTCCTCTTGAGACCCTTCTTTCCCCCTCATTCTGCCATTCCTCACGCTTTCTTCCTCCCACCCTATCCCCCCATAAGTTCCCTGCCCCTTCAAACACCCCCATTAAGGCATCTGGGTCTGGGTACAAGGAGCTTCTTCCTCATTCCAACGTGCCAGGGGTTACCGCGGAGACCATGCAGGCTCCGCCTCCTAGCCTGTCTTTCTATTATTATTGGCTGATTGAGCTTGCATGTGATAGGGTGGGGAATCCAATACTCACATGGCTGCTGATTGGTCTGAAGGAGTTCAGACTCTTCCTACTCTCTTAGGTGACTGGTCAATTCCGGGAGTTGTTTTTATTAGTTTAGTTTCGAAGGCCGTTTATATGTTTTGGATACAAGTCCTTTCTCAGATATGAGATTCGCAATTGTTTTCTCTGGGTCTGTTGTTATCTTTTTAATTTTCTAACAGTGTCATGTGCAGAGGAAAGTTTTTAATTAGTATTAAACTCAATTTTTTCTTTTATGGATGTGCTTTTATTGTTATGTCTAAGAGTTTCTCTGCTTAATCCAGTGTAAGGAAGATCTTCTATGTTTTCTTCTAAATATGTGATAGACTTACATTTTACATTTAAATATGTGATCCATACTGAGTTCATTATTGTATAAGGGGTAGGGTTTTCTTTTTTAAAAGATTTTATTTATTTGACAGACAGAGATCACAAGTAGGCAGAGAGGCAGGCAGAGAAGCGGGGTGGGGGGTTTGGGGGGTTGGGAAGCAGGCTTCCGGCTGAGCAGACAGCCCAATGTGAGGCTCGTTCCTAGGACCCTGGGATCATGACCTGAGCCGAAGGCAGAGGCTTTAACCCACTGAGCCACCCAGGCGCCCCTATGGATGATCATTTTTGATAGGTATAATTTTATTTATTTCAATGTATTTATTTTTAATTAATTAATTAATTAATTAGACACAGAAATCACAAGTAGACAAAGACGCAGGCAGAGAGAGAGAGGGGGAAGCAGGCTCCCCGATGAGCAGAGAGCCTGGTTCGGGGCTTGATCCCAAGACCCTGAGATCATGACCTGAGCTGAAGGCAGAGGCTTTAACCCACTGAGCCACCCAGGCACCCCAATAAATAAAATTTTTAATAAAAAAATTTCCTATGGCTCAAAAAAGAAATCAAAGGAAAATTAAAAAGCATTTTGAGGGTCGCCTGGGTGGCTCCGTGGGTTAAAGCTTATGCCTTTGGCCCAGGTCGTGATCCCAGGGTCCTGGGATCCAGCCTCACATCGGGCTCTGCTCAGTGGGGAGCCTGCTTCCCCTGCTCTCTCTGCCGGCCTCTCTGCCTACTTGTGATCTCTGTCTGTCAAATAAATAAATAAAATCTTTAAAAACAAAGCATTTTGAGCTGCATATAAGTGAAGACACAAAATGTAAAAATATATGTGAGTTTGTCAAAGCAGTCATTAAAGGGAAATTTATAGCAATAAATGGCTATTTTAGAAAAGAACAGTGTCAGTTCACTCAGGTTGCTATAACAAAATGCCACAGCCTGGGTAGCTTATAAACAACAGAAATGTATTTCCTACAGTTCTGGAGACTGGGAAGTCCAAGATCAAAGAACTGGCATATTCAGCATCTGGTAAGAGCCTCACCTTCCTCCTAGACAAGAGTCTTCTTAGTGTAATCTCATGGTGGATGTGGCAAGGGATTTCCCTCAGGCCTCTTTTATATTGGCACTAATCCCTACATGAGGGTTCTGCCGTCATGATATAATCACCTCTCAAGGCTCTACTTCTAAGTACCATTATGTTAGGGATGAAGCTTAAGTGAATTTTGTTGAGACACAAACATTCAATTTATAGCAAACCATCTAAAATTAAGGCTGTCTGCTTTCTCTTTAAGCATCTGGAAAAAAGAAGAGAAAATTACCCTAAAAGTAAGCACAAGGGTCTTTTTCAACAAATGGTGCCAGGAAAGCTGGATATACACATTGTAAGAGAATGAAGTTCAATCCTTACCTAATCCCATCAAAATTAACTCAAAGTGGATCAAGAAAATATTTGCTAATCATATATCTGATAAAAGGTTAATATTGGAATACACAGGGACGGCTTGGGTGGCTTAGTCTGTTAAGCTACTGCCTTCAGCTCGGGTCATGATCCCAGCGTCCTGGGATGGAGTCCCACATCGGGCTCCTTGCTCAGCAGGGAGCCTGCTTCTCCCTCTGCCTCTGCCTGCCTCTCTGCTTGCCTGTGCTCGAGCGCTCTCTCTCTCTCACAAATAAGTAAATAAATAAATAAATCTTTTAAAAAATTTAGAATATATAAAAACTCTTGCTACTTAACAAAAACAAAAATAACCTGACTTAAAAATGGGCAAAGGACTTGATTAGACATTTCTTCAAAGAAGATATGCAAATGACCAATAAGCATTTGATCAGCATCACTAATCATTAGGGAAATGACAATCAAAATCACAATGAGATGTCACCTCATACCCATCAAGATAGCTATTATTAAAAAAAAAAAAACCAGAAAATGGCAAGTGTGAAGAAGGTTGTGCAGAGAAATTGGAACAGCAGTGCATCATTGGTGGGAAAACAAACTGGTATAGCTGCTATGGAAAAATCTATGGTGGTTCCTGAAAAATAAAAAATAGAATTACATATGATGCAGCAATTCCACTTTTAGGTATATACCCAAAAGAATTGAAAACAGGGTCTGTAAGAGGTATTTGTACCTCCCTATTTTTACTGCAGAATTATTCACAATAGTCAAAAGGTGATACTAACCCAAGTGCCCGTTGGTGGATGGATAAATAAAATGTGATTGAGTTTCTTTGATTTGCTTCCCTCTTTCTTTCCCCCCCCTTCCCATATGTTCATCTATTTTCTTAATTTCCACATATGAGTGAAACCATATGGTATTTGTCTTTCTCTGACAGACTTATTTCACTTAGCGTAATACACTCTAGCTCCATTCATGTCGTTGCAAATGGCAAGATTTTATTCTTTTTGATGGCTGAGTAATATATATATATATATATATATATATATATATATATATATATACCACATCCTCTTTATCCATTCATCAGTTGATGGACACTTGGGCTCTTTCCATAATATGGCTTTTGTTGATAATGCTGTTATAAACATTGGGGTGCATGTATCCCTTTGTATCTGTATTTTTGTACCCTTTGGGTAAATACCTAGTAGTTCAATTGCTGAGTCTGAGGGTACTTTATTTTTAACTTTCTGAGGACCCTTCATACTGTTTCCCAGAGTGGCTGCACCAGTTTCCATTCCCATCAGCATTGTAAGGTGAATCACTAAATTCTACTCTTTTTAAAAAAATATTTTATTTATTTATTTGACAGACAGAGATCACAAGTAGGCAGAGCAGCAGGCAGAGAGAGAGGGAGAGGCAGGCTCCCCGCCGAGCAGAGAGCCTGATGTGGGGCTCGATCCTAGGACCCTGGGATCATGACCCAAGCCAAAGGGAGAGGCTTTAACCCACTGAGCCACCCAGGTGCCCCAACTAAATTCTACTCTTGAAACCAATATTACACTATATGTTAACTACCTAGAATTTAAGTAAAAATTTGAAAGAGACAAAAAAAAAATGATATCCTTAAAAAGGAAGGAAATTCTGATACATGCTATGACATGAATGGACCTTGTGTACATTATGCTAAGAAAAATAAATGTCACCAAAAGACACTATATGATCCCACTTATATAAGGAACCTAGAGTAGTCAAATTCATAGAGACAGAAAGTAGAATGGTGGTTGTCAAGGGCTGGGGGGAGGAAGGGAATGGAGAGTTGTGTTTATTTTATTTTTGAGATTTTATTTATTTATTAGAGAGGGAGAGAATGAGCAGGCAGGGCAGCAGGCAGAGGGAGAGGGAGAAGCAGGTTTCTGGCTGAGCAGAGAGCCATTCCTGGGGCTCAATCCCAGGACCCTGGGATCAGGACCTGACAGAAGGCAGATGCTTAACTGACTGAGCCAACCAGGTTCCTCAGGAGTTGTGTTTAATGAGTATGGAGTTTAGTTTTACAAGATGAAAAGGCTTCTGGAGATTGGTTGAAAATATGAAAGGTACTTTATAATACTGAACTTCAAAGATTTTAGAATGGTAAGTTTTGTATTATGTGTATTTCACCACAATTTCTAAAATGCCATTTATAATAGGGTCAAAAATATTAAATATTTCAGGATAAATCTGACAAAAGGCATGTAAGATTTGTACATTGAAAACTACAAAACATTGCAAAGAGATTTTTAAAAAAGATTTTATTTATTAATTTTATAGAGAGAGACATAGTGAGAGAGGAAACACAAGCAGGGGGAGTGGGAGAGGGAGAGGCAGGCTCCCCACTGAGCAGGGACCCAGGACCCTGGGATCACAACCTGAGCCCAAGGCAGACGCCCAAAAACTGAGCCACCCAGGTACCACTGCAAAGAGATTTTAAAGATGTCTTGAGTAGGGGCGCCTGGGTGGCTCAGTGGGTTAAGCCGCTGCCTTCAGCTCAGGTCATGATCCCAGGGTTCTGGGATCGAGCCCCGCATCGGGCTCTCTGCTCAGCAGGGAGCCTGCTTCCTCCTCTCTCTCTGCCTGCCTCTCTGCGTGTTTGTGATCTCTCTCTGTCAAATAAATAAATAAAATCTTAAAAAAAGAAAAAGATGTCTTGAGTAAATGGAGAGATGTGCCATGTTCACGAATTGGAAGACACAAAATATTGTTAAGATGTCAATTCACAAATTGATTTATAGAGTCAGTGTAGTCCCAATGCAGGCTTTTTCTTTTAAAATAAATTTATAGGCTTATCCCTAAATTCAGATGGAAATTAAAAAGAACTAGAATAGTCAAAACAACTTTGAAAAGGAAGAGAGGGAAGAACTCACACTGTTTCACTTCAAGACCTGTTATAAGTCAGAAATTAAGACAGTGTGGTATTGATCAAGAAAGACAAATAGAGGGGCGCCTGGGTGGCTCAGTGGTTTGGGCTGCTGCCTTTGGCTCGGGTCATGATCTCAGGGTCCTGGGATCGAGCCCCGCATCAGGCTCCCTGCTCCGCAGGAAGCCTGCTTCCCTCTCTCTCTCTGCCTGCCTCTCTGCCTACTTGTGATCTCCGTCTTTCAAATAAATAAATAAAATTAAAAAAAAAAAGAAAGACAAATAGATCATGGAAAAGGGTAGCCTATTCTTAGTTCAAAGATAGATCTTAACATATGTAAGCATTTGAGGTTTTTAAAATGTGCAAAAACAATAGAGTGAAGAAGGCTAGTGTTTTCAACAGATGTCCTGGGATTAATTAACTATTCATATGCAGAAGAACACACTTAGATGCATACCTTATGCCAATAAAAATGACCTCAGCATGAATCCTAGATCTAAATGTAAAACCACAACCATAAAACTTCTAGAGAGAACATAAGAGAAAACTCGAGTTAATCAAAGATTTCTGAGATTCAACAACAAAAGCATGATCTGTTAAGGGCAAAATTGGCCTCATCAAAGTTAAAACTTCTGCTCTTCAAAAAATACTGTTAAGGGGCGCCTGGGTGGTACAGTCATTAATGTCTAACTCTTGGTTTTGGCTCAGGGGTTGTGATCTCAGGGTCATGAGTTTGAGCCCGATGTTGGGCTCTGCACTCAGCACAGAGTCCGCTTTAAATTCTCTCTCCTTATCCTTTTGCCCCTCCCATTTGCACGCTCTCTCTCAAATAAATAAATAGATACTTTTAAAAAGACACTGTTAAGAGAATTAAAAGACAAGCTACACACTGGAAAATATGATAAAGGACTTGATTCCAAAATAGATTGGGGACTCTCAAAATTCAATAATAAGCCAAACTGATAAAAATTGGCAAAAGACTTGAACAAAAACTTTACCAAATATGTATATAAATGGTAGATAAGTCCTTGGAAAGGTACTATCATTAGCCTTAGGGAAATGCATATTAAAATCATAGCGAGATACCACTGCATTCTAATTATGGCTAAAATTGTAAAAAGTAATCATACAAGTGTTGGCAAATATTTGGAGCGATTGGAACTCTCATACCTGGCTGATATGAATGTAAAATGGTACACCCACTTTGGAAAAACTTTTTGGCAGTTTCATAAATGTTAAACATACATCTACCATATGATTCAGGCATCCCACTCCTAGTTATTTATCTAAAAGGGATGAAAGCATATATGCATACAAGAACTTGTCTATGAGTGTTCACAGCAGCCTTGTGTGTGTGTGTGTTTGTGTGTAACTTCCTGGAAGTGTCCTAAAGGACAGGTCCACTTTCCCTTCCTCTGTCTCACTGCCTTGGATGCACATGTGATGGCTTGAGCAGCCATTTTGGGCTTTGTGGATGAGTGCCCCAGATTAGAGAACAGGAACAGATGGATGGAAGGAGCCTTACCTTGACATTCTGAGAGGCCTTCAGGCCAGTCCTAATCACCAAACTCAAGACTTTTATGTGAGAGGGAAATGCCTCTACCTTGTGAAAGTGTATCTGTGGTTTCCCGCCTGGCCCCCTGCTCTGTTACTTGCTGCTGAGCCTCAACCTAATTAACAGTTCATCTCACTGTTTTTCTGGTGAATGAGCCTGGGTCATCAGTGTTGCTCCTAAAAGAAAAAAGCCACCTATTTTTACCAGAAAATGAGTTTTTTCATTAATAGCAGGGGAATTGCAATTCGGGACAAGCAAACTATGGTGAATCTTAGGCCAGTCCTGAGAGCTGGTTGGGGGGGACAGGGGTTTACTTTTATAAGAGAAAGGGGGAAGCTGGGAAGGGCTGTTTTCCTGAGTTCTCATTGGCTGGGCTTCTGGGAGTGGTAGGAGCAACTCTTCTCTCCATTCCTCCCCCGCTGCTGGGATATTAAGGCAAGCTTCTTCCTGTTGGGGAATGAATATTTGCTTCTTATGGCAAGTGGCAGCCAGTGACAGCCTTCTTTTTAGGGCCTCCCAACTCCGTTTAAAATACTTGTTTTTCACATCGGCATCATTTTTTTTTTTTAACACTTGTCAGAGAGAGAAAGAGAGAGAGAGAGAGTGCACAGCAGGGGGAGCAGCAGGCAGAAGGAGAAGCAGCCTCCCTACTGAACTAGGAGGCTGACAGAGGACTCTATTGCAGAACCCTGGGATCATGACCTGAGCCAAAGGCAGACACTTAACTGACTGAGCCACCCGGGTGTCCATTCACATCAGCATCAGAAGTTGTGGGGTTAACAATCAAAACCAGTCAAAAGGCCGTGCAGTTCTGAAGTCTCGGGGGTTTGCTCTGAATTGTAGGGAAAGCATGGGCTCTGTTCATCCTCACAGCACTCCCTGCGGGTTCCGTCCTACAGGTGAGAAACCCGAAGCACAGGAAAGTTAATTAGCTTCAGCACCAGGTCCTGACTCTGGCTTGAACTCAGGCAGGCTGGCTCCAGCGTCCATATGCCTGACCCCATCTGTGTCCAGGAAAGGCCTGGCTGCTCCAGCAGGTCCCATCCTGGGAGGCCCCTGGAACCCGGCCTAGAGCTGGGGCACTGACCAGGCAGAGCAGCATACAGCCCTCCCTTTGCACTTCATTCTCTTACCAGCCCTCAAGCCGGCTAATACAGACAGTTCTCCTTCCTTGGGCTAAGGATCCTGGGTTGGGGATGAAAAGGGTGCTGAGGTCACCTTAGGAGGGGTGTCCCTTCCCTTGGGAGAGGCCCTTTGTCCCGGACTCTTGTTTCACGCTAATAGAAGGTCTGAGGGCCTCCCCAAGGACAGGGAGGTGAGTGGGAGGCCCTGGAGATCTTTGTGTTAGCTGGTCCCTGTCCATGACCGCTGCGGAAAACTGTCAAGAGCAAATTGATGAAAGCGGTGTGTGTAGTGGTGGCAATGGGGGACAGAATGGGCTTGAAACAGAGGGTGGCTCGAGGGGTGCATCACAGAGTCTTCCCAGGGATGAGAGTGTTGGTCCTGAGGCTGGGCCTCAGTAGGTGGGGTGGGCTGTGAAAATTTGGAGAGAGAGGAGCCAAGCCAGAATGCCAGTGGGTCTTAAAGATAAGTGAGGTGACAGAAGAGTGTAGGTCATCTTCACCCTGAGACTGTCACTGCATTGTCAACATCTATGTGGGCTCTCTGTCACTCTCTACAGAATTTTGCAACTGGGCTCCCTCTCAGGGTCTGCAAAATATCAATGGCTCTGTCTGGGGTCTTCATACCAGAGGCCCCTAGATCCACTGGAAGCCATGGTACTAGTTCTGTCCAATCGACCGAGCACAAAAGTGATATATGTTGCTATAAGGCCAAAACTCTATTTTTAGAAAAGGATTTTTTTACTGTATTACTGAGATATAATTGACAAAACTCTAATATATTTAAAGTGTACAACATGGTAATTTGGTGTATATATACCAATATATAATATAATTATATAATATAATATAATATAATATAATATAATATAATATAATTTTGAAATTATTACCACAGTCAAGTTCATGAACACACCCATCACTTCATAGTTACCTTTTCGTGAGAACACTTTATAGACTCCAGCATATTTTAAGTATACAGCCCAATATTGTTAACTGTAATCACCATGTTATATATTATGTCCTCCCATATTATTCATCTTATAACCAAAAGTTGGTACTCTTTTCCCAGGCTGTCCTCATTATCTTCTTTATTCATTCATCCATTGCTGGACAGTTGGGTTGTTTCCAATCTTGGCTATTGTGAATAATGGTGCAGTCATCACAGGTTGCAGATATCTCATTGATTTTATTTCCTTTGGATATGTATCCAGAAGTGGGATTGCTGGATCATGTGGTACTTCTAGTTTTAATTTTTGGAGGCATCTTCATGCTGTTTCCTATAGTGGCTGTCAAAATTTACATCCCCACCAGGAGTACAAAGGGTTCAGTCTCTCACCTTCTGCCTCAATCAAAACACTCTGAGTCATTAGAAGATGGTGGAATCACCAAGTGGAAGGGGCCTGGATGGTTGACTTAGTATGTGGGCTACCAGAGATGCCCACACTGGGAGGATCTGTGAGCATGAAACAAAGTTCTGTTGTGTGAGCTATAGAATTGGTAGTTTGTTATAGCTGCTAGCCTGACCCTCAACAATATACCTTCTAGAACTCATCATCCACTAGCCTAGAGCATCTCGAACTATTTGTGGTTGTAGATATCTCCAGTCTGTCATGGATAGATTTTTGGTCCATACTCCATTGGACAAGACAAGTTTATTGATCATATACTTGGATGTCTTGGCAATGCCAAATTGCTGTTAGTTTCAAAGTAACTACTCGCAATCTCTATAGTTACTTTGTTGCAGATCATTGAGAGTTGGTTATAATACTAAGGTCAACCAGAAAGGGGTCTTATCTTGGTGTGCTGAGATCCCAGTTCCTGGCTCCTGGTACAGTGCCTGTTACATCTTAGGTGCTCAGAAAGTATTTGTTGACTTATGAATAAATCACAAACATTATGGGTGGTGGTTGGAGAGGGTATTAAAAAAAACACTCATAGCCTTACCTGAATTCTAACTTGTTCACTGATAGCGGCTTAACTCCCTGGTTTTCTGGTAGACCACAAGTACTTCAGAGCAGGTCTCCCTTCTTACATTCCCATTACTTTGTTTTCTCCTCTTGAAGATTGGACTACTCTGGACTGTCACTGTCTGGTGATATATGTGTCTTTTACCCTGGTTTATAAATTCTGAGAGGGTATGGAAGGATGTGAAGTTGTCACTGTTAGGTCCCTAGAATCGGGCAGCACAGCCAAGGCCTTTGACAGCATAAATAGAGTTAGGGCATGAATATATGAATGTGGGCAGAGGGATGCTATCCTGGGGAACCAGTGCCCCACCCTGTATCCCATGACCCTCATGCCTTGACAGGATCCCAGTGTTGGTCTTGGGCCCAGGTCCAATAGGTTGTCTTGAGTGACCACTTCTTTCCCCCATTAACCACCTCAAGTTGCTGGCTTGGGCTATCCATACTGGGCAGTCCAGACATTGGCGAGGTTGTCCCATTTGGCCCAAATGTATACTTAGAGTGAAGGTGACTGACACTGTTATATATTTGATGGTTTGTTCATGAGCTGAAAAGGAGGTTACCGAGCAAATACAGTCATCATGATCACAATCCAGGTGTTGAGTATACCGATGCATCCCAAAGAAATTGCTATGACTGAGAGTACGAAGGTTGTCTCAGAGGTCTCAGCTGCCAATTCTGGCTCATCCCTATAGTTATGGCGCCTTGTCTGGTTTGAGGGGAGAAGAGAAATGGGAATAGTTGGGCTGAAAGGGTTATTTAAGCCCTTTTGTAAGGAAGGGTGTAAGGAACCAGGATGGGGGCCTGAACCAACAGGAGGTTAGATCACGGACATAACTGGTTCAGGGTCAGGGCCAGGGTGGAGAGGGAGGAGAGGGCAGGAATGGTTTGACACAGATTCCCACCTGGGAAGAGTAGTACATGGCTGCACTGCCTATGGGACAACACAGCAAGTAGGCCAGGATCGCCAGCACAAGGTAGTCCTTTGGGGGCTCATCAGACATAATTTCAAATGCCTGGGGACAGGGGATAGGTTATCTCTCAGAATGACTTCTGGACTCTCTTGTCCCCTCTGACTACCTCCTGTTTCATGCTAACACATGGCTTCTTGGCTTCTATAAATCTTCATTGACTCCCTTTAAAACTCATACTGATCCCCTCTAATTCCTATCATGTCCCCTGTAACCGTCATTATTGCCTTTGATACCTCCTTCTACCCTGGATCTCCCAGCCCCCTCCACTCCTATGCTCTATAATGCCTGCCTGTGCCCAGTAGCCCTTTCCCTGTCTCCTATAACCTCCTCCCTGTCTTCTAGAACTGCCTTGCAGGTCTCTACAGCATGTCTCACTTGGCCCCTAACACCGCCCCCGCAAAATCCCTTGCTGACTCTGATGACTCTCACTGCCCTCCCTGGAGCCACAACTGAGCCACTATCACACTTTGTTCCTGTAACACCATCATGGTTCCCAAAAGCAGCCTTTTGCCCCTATAAAACACCTACAAAGAAGACCCTACTCAACACTTGAACACTTCTTTCCATCTATAGAACCTTGTTCCATCATAAAGCTCTCACCCTATAAAACTGTGTGTGCCTACAGTACCGCTCTCTTGATCTCATTTGCTGTCTCTCTCACTCTGTCCCGATGGACCATTGTCTGTTATGAGCCTTACTGTTTACCCATGAACTCTCCCCCCCCCATGGCCTCTCTGTTGGCTCCTCTAAGACCTTCCTTGACCAACTCTAAATTCTAAGTCCTCTCCATGTCCCTTTGTGGCCTCTTCTCTGTCCCCTTATAAAGGCCTGACCTTTCTCCCTCTGCCACCTTCTCCCAACCTCTGAAACTAGCGTCTTGATCCTCTGAACCCTTCTTTCCTCCACTCATAGCAGCCTCCCGGTTCTCCTAAAGCCGTGTTCCCTCTAAATAGTTCTTATAACACCCTGTCTCCTCTTGAGACCCTTCTTTCCCCCTCATTCTGCCATTACTCACGCTTTCTTCCTCCCACCCTATCCCCCCATAAATTCCCTCCCTGCCCCTTCAGACACCTCATTAGGGAATCTGGATCACTCACTACCAAGGCTATGGGGAGCCTCTCCCTCACCCAACAGGCAGGAATTACCATAGAGACCATGCAGGTTCCGCCTCCTATTCTATCTTTCTATTATTATTGGCTGATTGAGGTTGCATGTGATAGGGTGGGGAATCCAATACTCACATGGCTGCTGATTGGTGAAGGAGTTCAAACTCTTCTACTCTCTCAGGTGATTGGTGATGTCAAACCGGAGTCTTGTGGGGGCGGGGCGGGGAGGGAAGTACCACTTGGCTGCAAGAAGGATGTAGGCCTAGGAGTCTTGGGTTGCTTCCAGCATCTTGAGAGTGGTCATTTAACAGCTTGGAGTCAGGTTCTTTAGCAATAGGGGGAAACTGTGAGAATTAACATCGTTTCATGTGCATATTTTCTACTGGTATATCCTCTTTGGTGAAGTGTCAGTTCAAATCTTTTTCTCATTAAAAAAAATTGGTTTGTTGTCATTACGGTAAAATAGGGGGTCACTTACATATTTCAGATACAAGTCTTTGTCAGATGTGTGATATACAATATTTTCTCTGGCTCTGTAGCTTATCTTTTCATTTTTGAACAGTTTCATTTGGAGAACAAAGGTTTTTACTTTGAATTGAGTCTTTTTTTTTTTTCTTTTTTACTTTTATGAATGTACTTTTGGTGTAATATCTAAGAAGTCTGCTTAATCCAGGGTCAGGAAGATATTCTCTTAATGTTTGACAGATTTACATTTTACATTTAGATAGATGATCCATATTGAGTTAATATTTGTATAAGATGTGTAGTTTTAGTGGGGATTAATTATGTTTTGCAGATGGTGGTCTAATTAATCTAACACCATTGAAAGAACCCCTGTTCTTTCTTCTATAAATTGCATTTTGATTTATTTTATAATAAACTGATCATATTAATGTGGGTCTCTTTCTACACTCCTTATTCTGTTTTGTTGATCTGGTGTCTATCCATTTGCAGATACCACACTATGTTATTAATGTAGTTTTACAGTGATTCTGAAAATCGGGTAACATGAGTACTCCAACTTTGTTGATCTTTTTCAGAATTGCTTGACTATATTTGTGTAGATCTAGAAATCTTGTTGGTCTTTTAATAGGAATTGCATTAGTGATTCAGATCAGTTTGGGAGAGACATGGAGTTTCCATTTCACCAGCAGGGGAAGCCTCTCCATTTAAGCCTTTTCCTTCCTTCATAAGCAGTTGTAGTTCAACCACAGAGCTGAAACACGTAATAGGTTTAGATTTATACTCAACTTCTTGCTTTGTGAGAACTATTGCATATGATACTATGATGATCATTTTTGATAGCTGTTATTCTATTTATTTATTATTTTGTACAGAAGTATAATTAACATACAGTGTTATGTTAGTTTCACGAGCACAACATAATGATTCAGCAATTCTATGTATTACTCAGTGCTCATCAAGATAGGTGTACTCTTAATCCCCTTTACTTATTTAAATAAATTTGATCAGATTGTTCACTGTTAGCATAAGGAAACACATTGGATTTTTGTGTGTTGATATTACAATCTGTGATCCTGCTTAAACTCATTTTATCCATTCCTGGAGGGGTTTTGTTTTTGTTTTTGTTTCCTGGATTTTTTGTAGATTCCTTGGGGTTTTCTACATAGACAAACATGTCATCTACAAAAAGGGCAGTTTTATTTCTTCCTTCAAATCCCTATGACCTTTTTTTTTCTGACTTGTTGTACAGACTAGGACTTCCAGTCTGATGTGGAAATAGGAGTGATGTGGGAGAGGCCATGCTTGCCTTGTTGCCAGTTTTAGAGAGAAAACCTTCCCCTTTATCATGACATAGGATGTTCGCTATAGGTTTTTTGTAGATGCCCTTTATCAGGATGAAGAAGTTCCCTGTTAGTCCTGGTGTGCTGAGTTTTTATTGTGAATTGATGCTGAACACTCCCAAGTGCCTTTTCTGCACCATCTGATGATGTGGTTTTCCTTCTTGAGATGGTTAATATGGTTTGATTGCATTGGTTGATTTTCTTTTTTTTTTTTTTTTAAGATTTTATTTATTTATTTGTAAGAGACAGAGGGAGAGAGAGCAAGCGAGCACAGGCAGACAAAGAGGCAGGCAGAGGCAGAGGGAGAAGCAGGCTCCCTGCCGAGCAAGGAGCCCGATGTGGGACTCGATCCCAGGACCCTGGGATCATGACCTGAGCTGAAGGCAGCTGCTTAACCAACTGAGCCACCTAGGCGTCCCGGTTGATTTTCTAATATTGAGCCAGCATGGCATTCCTGGGAGAAACCCCTGGTGGTGATGGTTTATATTCTATTCATATACTTTGTAATAGTCCCTTATTTTCTCTTTAGTGTCTTCAAGAGCCTCTAGATGTATTTCCTCCTTGTTTTCTGTTATTGGTCATTTTATCTTCTGTCTTATTTTGTCAGTCTTATGAGAGGTTTATCAATTTTATCTGTTATTTTCAAGAACCAGCTTTTGGTTTCATTAATTTTCTCCATGGTTTCATTGTTTTCCCTTGTCAATTTCATTGATTTTTTTTTTCTTCACTCCTTTTTTTTTAATATATATTCTTAAATTTATTTTTTATTTATTTTCGGCATAACAGTATTCATTATTGTTTCACCACACCCAGTGTTCCATGCAATCCGTGCCCTCTATAATACCCACCTCCTGGTACCCCAACCTCCCAACCACCTGCCAATTCAAACCCCTCAGATTGTTTTTTAGAGTCCATAGTCTCTCATGGTTTACCTCCCCTTCCAATTTCCCCCAACTCCCTTCTCCTCTCTAACTCCCCATGTCCTCCATGCTATTTGTTATGCTCCACAAATAAGTGATTCTCTCTTCTTTCTTCTGTTTGTTTTGGTGGGGAGGGAATTATTTTGCTCTCTTTTTTTTAGTATCTTAAGTTGGAAGCTAAGATCATTAATTTGAGACATTTCTTCTTTTCTTTTCTAAAAAAGATTTTATTTATTTATTTGACAGAGAGAGATCACAGGTAGGCAGAGAGTCAGGCAGAGAGAGAGAGAGAGAGAGAGAGAGAGGAGGAAGCAGGCTCCCTGCCATGCAGAGAGCTCAATGCAGGGCTCAATCCCAGATCATGACCCAAGCTGAAGGCAGAGGCTTATCCCACTGAGCCACCCAGGCAACCCAAGACATTCCTTATTTTCTCATACGAGTATTTGAGGTTGTACATTTCCTTTTAAGCACTGCTTTAGCTGTACCCCACATATTTTGGTATGTTATTTACTTCAATTTTGATCAGTTAAAAGCATTTTCTAATTGCCATTGACAGATGAATTACTTGCTTTTATGTTTTTCCCCCAAGTGTTGGGATGTTTTCCTATTATCTTTCTCCTGTTGGTCCCTACTTTACTTTTATGATGGCCAACATGATAGTTTTCTATTTCTATTTAACAAATCACCATACACTCAGTAACTTAAAAAAACAGCCATTCATTATTGCACTGTTCTATAGGTGAGAAATCCAGAACCTGTATGGCCAAGTTCTCTGCTCAGGTTTTCACAAGGCTGAAATGAATGTGTCTGCTGAAATGTGTTCTCATATGGAGCTCTGGATGCTCTTCTAAGCTCTTGGGGTTGTGGCAGATCGGTTCTTTGAGGGTTTGGGACTGAGGCCATTGTCTTTTCCTTGCTATCAACCAAGATCTATTCTCAGTTCCTAAAATCACATGCATACCTGCATGTGGTCCTGTTCATCTCAAAGCCAGCAAGGGTGAATCTCCCTCCATCAAAGTCTGTCTCACACTTTGAGTCTCTGACTTCCACTGTCTTTGACCTCTAGACCCAGATAAAGACCTCATGTATTTAGGGTTAGGTCCACTGAGATGTCCTTTTCTTAGAGTCAGCTGTGCCATATAACCTAACTTCATCACGGAAGAGATATAGCATCATATTGATGGTTGGGGATTATATAGGCTTATACCCCGGGGCAGGAATATTGGTGGGGGGGCATATTAGAATTCTCCTACCATAGTCAGATAATATGACTTTGTATGTATGGGTTGTTTTGTGTGCTTTCATATGCTTTTTATAATTTTAATTCTTGGGAATTTGTTAGAAGTTTGTTTAATGAGCACAGATATGTTCTATTCTGATGAAGTTCCATGTGCATTTGAAAAGAATATGTATCTGCTGGGGCACCTGGGTGGCTCAGTGGCTTAAACCTCTGCCTTCAGCTCAGATCATGATCTCAGGGCTCTCTGCTCAGCGGGGAGCCTGCTTCCCTGCCCCCACCCCCTGCCCCGTCTCTGCCTGCCTCCCTGCCTACTTGTGATCTCTGTCTGTCAAATAAATAAAATAAAATCTTAAAAAGGAAAGAAAATACCAAATCTGTTTATAAATTCACCTATTGATGAACATTGGATTGTTTTTAGTTTTTGCCTGTTACAAAGAAACCTTTTATAAACATTCATGTACAAGTTTTTATGTGAATGTGCATTTCATTTCTCAGATAGAAATACCCAATAGCGCAATTGCTGGGTTTCATTTTGTTTTTTTTTTTTAAGATTATTTGAGAGAGAGAGGGAGTCGGGAGAGGGGGCAGAGAGAGTCCCAGGCAGACTGCACTGAGTGCAGAGCTGGTCACAGAGCTTGATCTCATGACCCTGAGCCAAAACCAAGGGTTGGATGCTTACCTGACTACGCCACCCAGGCACCCTGCATATTCAGTTTTATAAGTAACTGTTAAATTGCTTTCCAGACTAGGTGTGCCATCTCACACCGTCACCAGCTATGTATGAGGGATCAGGTTTCTCTGTACCTTTGCTGGTATTTGATGTTATCACTACTTTTTGTAAATCTGAGCCACTCTGGCAGATTTGTAGTGATATCGCAGTGTGCTTTTAATTTGCATTACCTTGATGGCTAATGATACTTAGCATCTTTTTATGTGTTTACTTGCCATCTGTATATCTTCTTTGGTAGAAGGATGGGCATGTTGTTGTCCGTTTTCTAATTGGATTTTTAAAATATTTGGTTTTGGTGCACTTTTTATATTTTTAATACAATATTGTCTGCCATATCCAAACACAGTTATACTGGGAGTTAGGGTTTCAGTATATCAATTTTTTAAAAAAAATTTGTTTATTTATTTGGCAGACAGAGATTATAAGTAGGCATAGAGGCAGGCAGAGAGAGAGAGAGAGGAGGAAGCAGGCTCCTAGCCGAGCAGAGAGCCCCATGTGGGGCTCGATCCCAAGACCCTAGGATCATGACATAAGCCAAAGACAGAGGCTTTAACCCACTGAGCCACCCAGGCACCCCTCAATATATCAATTTTGTAGAATTACCTTACGATCTAGCACACACCACTGGATACCTACCCCCAAAGTCAAAAACTAATTCAAAGGGCTCCATGCACATCTGTGTGTGTGTTTTTTTTAAAGATTTTATTTATTTATTTGACAGAGATAGATCACAAGTAGGCAGAGAGGCAGGCAGAGAGAGAGAGAGGAGGAAGCAGGCTCCTCGCTGAGCAGAGAGCCCGATGTGGGACTCGATCCCAGGACCCTGAGATCATGACCTGAGCCGGAGGCAGCGGCTTAACCCACTGAGCCACCCAGGCGCCCCACATCTGTGTTTTTTTGCAGCATTATTTACAATCACCACATTGTGGAAGTAACCCGTGCTTATCGATAGATGAGTGGATAAAGAAATTTTAAAGAATATGTCGTATATATATACAACACACACATACTGGAATATTATTCAGCCATAAATAGAATGAAATCTTGCCATTTGCAACAACATGGATGGAGCTAGAGAGTATTGTGTTAAGTGAAATAAGTCAGTCAGGGAAAGAAAATTACCATACATTTTCACTCATATGTTGAATTTACAAAACAAATGAGCAAAGGGAAAATAGAGAGAGAGAGAGAAACAAACCAAGAAACAGATTCTGAACTATACCCAGTTTTGGAGGGACACAATTCAGTCCATAGCAATGCTCAAATTCACTACTCATCAGAGAAATGTCAATTAAAGCAATAAGGAGCTATCACTTCTCACTCATCAAAGTGACAGAAATTCATAGGATTGAGGATATCATGTGCTGCCAAGAAGGCAAAGAATGATTCTTTCAAACACTGGGGCTGAGGTGTGATTTGATAAAGCCTTTGCAGAAGTCATCATGGTATTAACCACTGAAGCCAAACTGAGTTAAAATATTAGTCCAGCCAGAGTATGTAATCAACATCATGGCCTAGTAAAGGAGCATACTTAGATAGGCATAATGAAATGGAGAGCCTACAAATTGAGTTAAAAAATACTGTTATGCTGAAAATAAAAAATAAATTAAAAAATAAATAAATAAATAAATAAATAAATAAAAAAAAAAACTGAAAAGTGAAAAAAAAAATTGTGATGTTTAGTATTAGGGAGAGAGAATAGTGGGTAAGATTGTTAAATATGCATGTTTCATTATGGTAATTCAACTGATGATGTTTTAAGATACAAGACTATAAACATTGTTTGGTTTTATAATTACATGATGGTAAAAACTATGTAATGCCTGAGAGTGGAATACAGCTTTGGGCGAGTCAGAGAGCCAAAACAGAGAAGATTGACTGGCTTTCCAAGTTTCCTAGCATCATGTGACTTTTTTGGACCTGGCTGTTCATGCTGAAATGGGCCATTCTGACTCCACAGGGCTTTGTAGCTGAATGTGACAGGCCCAGCTTTCTGGGCTGATCTGAGGAGGGACAGGGATGACTGACCCTCAAGACCCACTAACACAGCAGACAACCCAGCATAATCCCCTCTCCAAGTACATTCATAACAATGAGCATTGTCCCATAAGCACATGTAATCTATGAAGATACCCAGGATCATGGAGGAGAGAGACACAGCATCATGTCAGCTAAGATTAAGGTTAACTCTGGACTAAGATCTTTCTTTGTTGTTTCCTTCACTCATTATTTCCTCTAAACTGCCCAACAAGATGGGTCTGTTGGGCATGAATTTCAAGTAAAAACCCCAGATGTACAAGAAATGTAACTCCATTTTCCAGCATCTTCACTGGTTAGGGCAGATTGAATTATAGAATAGATAGACCAGACACATGTCACAATACATACTTTCTGCTCAACCATGGGAGGCAGTTTGGGAAAAAGAGTGACTGTTCCTAGAGTGGTTCAGAGACCAAGGCTGATGGGAGTTCTTCTTGTGACATGTGGCCTTCAAATCACCATGCGTGTCACTTGGCCAGTTGGCTAGGGGTGGAAGAGTGTGGGAGAGAGTGCCCATGGGGGTATTTAAAGACCAGAGTGGGTTGTGGCACACATCACTTCTGATTACATTCCACAGAGCCAAAGACCATCTCATGGCCACACAGGGGAACCTAGGACATGTGGCTGAGTAATGCTCCCAGGGAGAAGAGTTGAGCTTTGGTAGAGTTAGCAGTCTTTTCCACAGCTCCTCAACCTCCTTTTTATTGATAATCCCTGTTCTTCTTGGCTATAGAAACTTAATTCTGCTAAGTCTAGGGTTTCTGGGTCTGAATTTGGGTTTGTTCATGAAGTTAAGGTACCAGTAAGAACCCCTGGGTGTTTTTTGTCCATGATGTCAGTCCAGATTTCTGTTTTCCTTAATTCTGGATGGCTCCCGTGTTATCCCTGGCTCCTCTCAGATAGTCACTCCCACCCTGGCACTTGGCAATCCTGTAGACTCCACCTCCTTTTCACCAAGCTGGGATATGGGCTATCCTACTTGGCTGTCTAGGGCCATTTCTTCCTAGACCACACCATGCAGCACATTTTCTTTGTGATCTTGGAACCTCTGTAGGACTTATTTGTAAAGAAATAATACAAGTGGTATCTGGGATCTTTGACACCTCACCCCTTCCTTAGACACAGACCTTAGGGACCTCCTTAGGGATACACTTGCATCTAATCTCTCTTTCTCTACTTCCCCTATTCCATGAATAGGGTTCCATTTACATTTGACTGGGAGAGAGGTGGTCCTCATCAGCTCTCCCACTAAATCTATTGTTTATTTCTTGAAGTATTTCCATTTCCCCCCAACAGTTTGACTTTGGGATTCCCAAAGCTGGAGGAGATTTCTGTTTTCCTAGAAAAAGCAGAGATAAACACAGAGCCCCAGCATAACATAAGCGCTGACTCAGAAACACGCACATGCACCCATATGAGAAGCTGAAACATCCCCTTCATTTTTATTGGTTTAAATAAATATTTTTCTGAAAGAGAAGCCCAGCATCAAAGAGTAAGGCACATCCAGAGCATGAAAGTGAGGATCCCCAAGGTGGATGAAGATGGCTCTGGAGGCCAAGATGATGAAGTAGTATGATGTCCCTAGGCTAGTGGGTTGCTCAGATGTTGAGTTCCTTGGCTGATAAGTTTCTTGGCTAGAAGATGTCTCAGCTGTTGATTTCTTGCATGGCGGCTGATTTGGCTGGTGTCTTGGTGGGTGGGTCTTATTTGGGGTGGACCTATGGACTACTGGCCTGACCTTCACATAAATAGGGCATAGATATAAATGATGCCTAAACCGATGAGTATGGCGAATACATCCAACCAACCAGTTCGGCCTGAGTTGATGTAAGCGTCTTCCCACTGGCTGTTCTTGTTGGCCTGCCAGGTCTGTAGGGATAGGAGCTTTAGATGTGGCTTCCTGAGTCCAGCCTTGTGACACCCTTGGGGAAGGGCTGGAGACCAATGGGCACTGAGGGGAAACCCCTACCCGGGTCCCAGGATGGAAGCAGGTGCAAGGGGCTTGCAAGAGGGCAGGATGGGCCATGGCACAGGTATTGTTTTACCTTGTAAGTGAAGAATACAGCTATTAATCCCAGGGGAGGGAAAAGAAGTACAGCCAGGATGGTCAAACATAGGTAATTCGGGGCATAAAATGCCATTTCTTCAGGAGTCTGTGGTTCCTTTGGCGGCTTCTCAGGGGTCTCCGTAGCCGGTTTGGCCCCTGCAGCTGGTGGGGCCCCTGCAGCTGGTGGGGCCCCTGCAGCTGGTGGGGCCCCTGCAGCCGGTGGGGCCCCTGCATCGGCTGGGGCTTGTTTTGGGGGCATGATCTTTCCACCCAGACAAAGACAGATCCCGAGTGTCTTGAAAACAGAGAGCCAAACCCACTCTACCTCCCCTCGTTCTAACCCAAGACTCCAGCATCCCAAGACTCCAGTGGTTAAAGGCCACTTCTTCACAATGGAGAAACCAGCACCTCAAGTTCTGATTGGCTGTCTGCGTAACGGGGCGTGGTCTCACTATTCTCTCATTCTCCAGGACTTGCTTAGAGCTGGTTCTATCCTCTATCAGGAGATTGACTCCACCCGCCCTGATAGGGATTGGTTGGGAGCCATCGTGAGAACTGATCCTGGCTCCTCCTTGCTGGGGAACCCTATCTGTGGGCCTCACAGGAGGGCAGTACCCCAGTTGCCTCTCATAGAATGGGGGAGAGAGGAAGTAGACAAGGCCCGTAAGAAAACTAGGAGATTTCACAATCAGAAGGGGAGGAAAAGGAATAGTGTCAATAATAGATTACAAAATATTGAATTAGAAAAGAATTCTTTAGTTCATACTGACTGAAAGAGAAAGGAGGTGAAAAAGAGAACGTGTTTTTTTTTTTTTTTTTTTTTTTTTTTTAAGTAGAATGCCATCTAGTAAGTGTGGATGGAATGATGGAAATGGGAATTCAACATGGTGGTAGGCAGAATTCTAAGATGGCCCCAAGAGTCCTGCTCCCTGGTGTACACACACATGTTCCCTGTTATTCATTCAAGTACTAATCTATGTGCTGCTGTGGAGGGGTTTGGTTCTTGGAGTTAAGTTCCCATCAGTTAACTTTAAGACAGTGAAAGTATCCTCCATGGGACAACCATAATCCAGTGAGTTCTTCAGTGGGACTGGGTCTTACAGGCAAAAATGACTCAAGGCCTGTGATGGAGTGCAGTCAAGGGAGATTCTCCATTCCTAGCTTGAAGATGGAGGAAGCCACATGGCAAGGAATGCAGGCAGCCCCTAGCTGAAGTGGCTCCCAACTGATACCCAGCAAGGAAACAGGACCTATTTTATATCTGTAAGAGCAAGGATCTGAATTCTGTCATAACCATATTTGTTTGGAAGAGGATCCTAGCTCCTGAGACTGGCCAACACCTACCTGGATTTTAGCCTTGTGAGATTCTGAATGTTCTAGAGAACACAGACATTCTGACTTAGAGAACTGTGAGTTAATAAATAAATTTGAGGGCATTTGTTATCCATCATTAGAAAACTAACATCTGGGGGTGCCTGGGTGGCTCAGTGGGTTAAAGCCTCTGCTTTCAGCTCAGGTCATGATCCCAGGGTCCTGGGATTAAGCCCCACATCAGGCTCTCTGCTTAGCAGGGAGCCTGCTTCCCTCTCTCTCTGCCTGCTTTTCTGCCTACTTGTGATCTCTGTCAAATGGATAAATAAATCTTAAAAAAAAAGAAAGAAAAAGAAAACTGGCAGCCATTTCAAACACCTTAGTCATTACTGATTCAGGGAAGAACTATCAATGGATGCTAATGCCACTGGGTTTTAGCTGATATTTCCCTTCGCTGGCTGTTTCAAGGGAGTGGAGGGTGTGAGAAGCCAATCTGTAGAGACTTGTAAGTGGGTAGGAGATGACACAGTGAAGTCCACAAATACAGATTCCAGGGTGATTTGTCAAAGACACAATCATATTGAAGCCCAGGCGTGGACTTAGAAGCACGAAGAACAGCCCAAGGGACACACACTCCAGGGGCCAGGGAAGTCTTCAGGGAATGTCTTCATGTGCAGAGTCTTTCAACCTATGCCTGCCACAGAAGAATAGGCCTTGGGCGTGGAACATTGTCTGACCAAGAGCTAAAAAGCCCACACAGCCTGCAGGGTTCCTCACCTCATGTGGGAATATCTCTCCCTATTTCAGGATCATCGTGTATTCCTTTGTTCTGCTTAAGTGCCTGTGTCCTCAGGCCTGACCCCAGCTTTTAGTATTTCAGACTCCATGAAGGAGGGATCAGGGTTCTTCTGCTGTGGCCCAAGAGGATTTCATAAAGGCCAATTGCACATGCTGCCCAGACACCCACTGTTGGAGCTGGTCCTGTGCTGTCTCTTCTTCACGTGAGCAGAAGTGTCTCCTCCAGTGCTGGACTGTATTGTGTCTTCCTTGGAAACTCTGAGACCAAGATTCAGTGGGCAGAAGTGTTTGGACTTGTATTTCTGACATTGTGATGATCTTTGCTACCCTCCATGTATTTTGAGCCCTCTCCTTTTATTGGTAACTAGTGCATGGTGATCTGCTTGACAGAATAAGTAATTAGCTCAGAGCATTTTAAAAGGGGCAAGCTGGATATTCCAAGGCAAAAAATAAGAGGTGAGGGGAGACAGAACTCAAAGTTGGGTGGGATGAAGAATGCAGATTGGTTTCTGGCAGGTCCCAAGGATGGTGGGAACATTGGATTGGGGATGAGGTGTTCTTGACTAGTGAATCTTTTGTCTGAGGTGGCTTTGATATGGTAACTTGATATGGTATTTCTGAGCTCAGGAATCCCTCATGAGCTGAATCTCTTGACTACTGTGATCTTTAGCTGGTGTGTCCCTTGGCTGGAAGGTTAGCTAACAAGATATTGAAAATAGAAGGTGTATTTATGTGCACGTAATAGCAGGTAAACTCGGGAAAAGCATTTGACCTGAATATGTCCTTGCTGTGTAACAGTTTGCTTCCCAGTTGGCTTTCTTGATCTATTAGGGGATGACGGTGGAAAGAATGAGTGGCTTTGTAGAATGAATTGAGAGTACTATTCAGGATCTCCATCAAGATAAGAACTAGGACATCTTCCACTTCTAGTGCTCATTTCTGGGCAGAAATAGATACAAGAGTGGGGATGGGTTGTATATTCTGGAGGTTAGATCTTGAGCAGTGATGACAGTGCCCAGGCTTCAGAGTGTAGACAGCAGCTGGGATTAACCTGGGAAAGTTATGACGACTAAAGACAGTGGACAGATTTGATGAATATTACCTCTTTACTGTGTATCTATTGTTTCTTGTTCTTTTTCTATTTCATTCTTTTACTTTTTTGGGGGGTAGGAAAAGAATAAATGAAACAACTGGGATGGGGAGGGAGACAAACCATAAGAGATGCTTAATTTCACAAAACAAACTAAGGGTTGCCAGAGGGAGGGGGGTAGGGAGAGGGTGGTTGGGTTATGGACATTGGGGAGGGTATGTGCTATGGTGAGTGCTGGGAAGTGTGTAAACCTGACAATTCACAGACATGTACTCCTGGGGCTAATAATACATTACATGTTAATAAAAAAATAAAAAAAATAAAGAATTCAGTCAAGCCAACAGACACCATAGGTATTTGCAAAAGAGGGGATTTGAAACAGAGGTTGGCCACACAGGGATTAGAATCCTGTAAGAGCAAAAGAAAAAGACTAAGGTAACTCCATTCCTCCTACTCCTAGAGCTGGGAGGACACAACGAAGAGGTGGTGTTACAGGACTTAGAGAAGGGGGAGCTGGGTGGCTGATGCCCAGATCTCTGAAGATAAGGTACGTCCCAGTCAGTAGGTATTAAGGCCACGAGCAGGTGATTCCCTGCAGTTCCTCCGACCTCCAGTGTGTGGCACTGATGGCAGGCAAGGGAGCCTGGAAGCGGGATGCCACCAAGTGCTGATGACGACCCTGAAACATCAGTTCTCAAACTCTTTGGTTTCAAGACCTCTTTCACTCTTAAGTTTTTTGAGGACCCTCAAAAAGCTTTCGCTTATGTGAGTTGTATCTACTGGCATTTTCTATTTCGGGGTTAAAGCTGGAAAAATTAACTTTATTAATTTTAAAATAACAGTAAAAAATATTTGCATGCTAATACAAGTAACAGTGTTGTCATGAAAATAACTCTATGTTCCAAAACATTTGAGAGCAGAGTGGCATTGTTTTACATTTTTGCAAATTTCTTTAATGTCTCGCGGAATTGAAGATAACTAGATTCTCACACCTGCTTCTGCATTCAGTCTGTTGCTGTGTATCACACAGCATGTAGCTCTTGCAAAACTATACGCATGAGAAAATGAGAGTGAAAAAACCAAATTAACATCTGTGTAAGGAAAATCCCAGTATTTCTTTCTGTTTGCCTCCTTTACTACTCATACAGAATACTCCACTTCTGACGCTTATGTTCACCAAATGTGTAGGGATCTTTCTGACAGCAAGCAGTTCGGTGGTGCTAGCTGGATGTCCTGTGATTTAATTTGGTCACTGTCTACCTGGACATAGTATCAGATCTCACAGGTTAAAGGCTCAGTCCCTGAAGACTGCTGCTCTTTGCACACCAATTGCAAGTAGTAGTAGTTTTGCCCAAAACTTCTGCCTGACTTGGCACACAAATTGGAGGTTCTTATGATTTCTTCCCCCTTAGGACCTCTGCACATAAAACTATATAACATCAGTGAAAAATATTAGAGAAGACCCAAATATAAGGAAGGATTAGACCATGTTCATGGATTAGAAACTGTACAATAAAGATATCAACTCTCCCAACTGATGTATATAACCATTTTTTTTTTTTTGGTGGACATTGTTATACTAATTCTAAAATATATATGGAAATCCAGAGTCCTAAGAAGAGGCAAGGCAATCTTTTTTTTTTTTTTTTTTTTTTTTAAGATTTTATTTATTGCCCGACCCATAAGGTCCTGGGCCGGAAGCTTCACTTTCTTTTCCTGTTCTCCACCATGGCGCAGGATCAAGGTGAAAAGGAGAACCCCATGCGGGAACTTCGCATCCGCAAGCTCTGCCTCAACATCTGCTTGGGGGAGAGTGGAGACAGACTGACCCGGGCAGCCAAGGTGTTGGAGCAGCTCACAGGCCAGACCCCCGTGTTCTCCAAAGCTAGATACACGGTTAGATCCTTTGGTATCAGGAGAAATGAAAAGATTGCTGTCCACTGCACAGTCCGTGGGGCCAAGGCAGAAGAAATCCTGGAGAAAAGTCTAAAGGCTCGAGAGTATGAGTTAAGAAAAAATAACTTCTCTGATACTGGAAACTTTGGCTTTGGGATCCAGGAGCACATCGATCTGGGTATCAAGTATGACCCAAGCATTGGGATCTACGGCCTGGACTTCTATGTGGTGCTGGGTAGGCCAGGTTTCAGCATCGCAGACAAGAAGCGCAGGACAGGCTGCATTGGGGCCAAACACAGAATCAGCAAAGAGGAGGCCATGCGCTGGTTCCAGCAGAAGTATGATGGGATCATCCTTCCTGGCAAATAAATTCCCGTTTCTATCCAAAAGGCCAATAAAAACTTTTCAGTGAAATGTAAAAAAAAAAAAAAGAAAAGAAAAAAAAAGATTTTATTTATTTATTTGACAGAGAGAGATCACAGGTAGGCAGAGAGGCTGGCAGAGAGAGAGAGAGAAGCAGGCTCCCCTCTGAGCAGAGAGCCCGATGTGGGACTCGATCCCAGGACCCTGAGATCATGACCTGAGCCGAAGGCAGTGGCTTAACCCCCTGAGCCACCCAGGCGCCCCGAGGCAAGGCAATCTTGAGGAGGAAACACAAAGTTGGGAGACTTACAGTAACAAATAACCAGTCTTACTAGAATTTTATAGTAACTAAGACATTGTGGTCTTGGTGTTGAGTATAGACATGTTGGTTAATGCAACAGAGTCTAGAAACAGACCCAAATATATGTGGTCATTTGATTTATGGTAGAAGTGGCACTGTAGTTTAGTAGGTAGAGGATATAATTTTCAATAAATGGTGCAGGTTGAATTGCATATCCATATAGAAATAATTTATTTTTTTAATTTTTAAAAAATTTTGTTTATTTGAGAGAGAGAGAGAGAGAGAACACAAGCAGGAGGAGGGGCAGAAGCAGAGGGAGAAGCAGGCTCTTTGCTGAGCAGGGAGCCTGATGCCAGACTTGATCCTAGGATCATGAGATCATGACCTGAGCTGAAGGCAGACGCTTAATGACTGAGCCACCCAGGCGCCCCCTACCCCCTGCCCCATTATAGTCTCTTAACACAAAGGACAATGCTGTTTTCAGAGAGGAAAAAACCTGTCATCTATAATGAAAAAGAATCAGATTGGCATTGGACTTAGCACTACTGCATATTAGATCAAGAGTCAGATCAAGAGTCACTTAACTGACTGAGCCACCCAGGCACCCCTGGAAATAATTTAATCTAGAGCCAATCTCACACTGTATACAGAAATAAATTCCAGAATGCTCACAGATCTGAATGTGGAATATGAAGCAGTTGAACTTCTAGAAGATAGCACAGAAGACAATTTCATGGTTTTAGACAAAGCACAGGTATCCTAAATAGGACACAAAACTAAACATGAGGAAAATGTTTGCAAATTGGACTACATTAAAATGAATAACTTCTATTCGTCCCAAAATACCATTAAGAGAGTAAAAAAGGAAAGTCACAGCATAGGAAAATATACTTGTGCTATGTATACGAAGTGCCAATGCTTATACCTAAAAAAAATGTAGAATATCTATACCTTACAAACAAAAAGATATTTGGGGTGCCTGGCTGGCTCAGTCAGTGGAGTGTGCAATTCTTAATCTCAGGGTTCTGAATTCAAGTCCCACACTGGGCAGAGACCTTATTTAAAAAAAATATTCAACAATTAGACATAAAACCTGTTTTTGAATAAGCAAAGGATTTCAATAGACATTTCTCCAAAGAAGATATACAAATGGCCAATAAGCACATGAAAAGATGTGCAACATCATCAGTCATTGGAGAACTGCAGATCAGAGCCACAATGGCATATCACTTCACAGTCACTAGGATGGCTATAATAATGCTTTTTTTTTCTTTTAAGAAAAATAGGGGAGGAGTCAAGATGGCGGAGAAGTAGCAAGCTGAGACTGCTTCAGCTAGCCGGAGATCAGCTAGATAGCTTATCTAAAGATTGCAAACACCTGAAAATCCATCGGCAGACCGAAGAGAAGAAGAAGAGCAATTCTGGAAACAGAAAAACAACCACTTTCTGAAAGGTAGGACCGGCGGAGAAGTGAATCCAAAGCGACGGGAAGATAGACCCCGGGGGGAGGGGCCGGCTCCCGGCAAGCGGCGGAGCAACCGCGCACAAAATCAGGACTTTTAAAAGTCTGTTCCGCTGAGGGACATCAGTCCAGAGGCTAAACCGGGGCGAAGCCCACGCGGGGTCAGCGTGGCCTCAGGTCCCGCAGGGTCACAGAAGGATCGGGGGTGTCTGAGTGTCGCAGAGCTTGCGGGTATTGGAATGGGAAAGCCGGCTACAGAAACAGAGCCGACAGTAAGCTCACAGCTCGGTGTTACCTTGAACCGATCGCAGGCTCGGTGAGCTCGGAGCGCGGCCAGAGGTCAGGCAGACGGGAGTAACTGGGCGCTGTTCTCTGAGGGCGCACTGAGGAGTGGGGCCCTGGGCTCTCGGCTCCTCCGGGCCGGAGACCAGGAGGCCGCCATTTGTGTTCCCGTCCTCCGGAACTCTACGGAAAGCGCTCAGGGAACAAAAGCTCCTGAAAGCAAACCCGAGCGGATTACTCACCCCGGCCCCGGGTAAGGGCGGTGTAATTCCGCCTGGGGCAAAGACACTTGAGAATCACTACAACAGGCCCCTCCCCCAGAAGATCAACAAGAAATCCAGCCGAGACCAAGTTCACCTACCAAGGAGTGCGGTTTCAATACCAAGGAGAGCAGCAGAATTCCAGAGGAGGAGAAAGCCAAGCACGGAACTCATGGCTTTTTTCCTGTGATTTTTTTTTAGTCTTGCAGTTAATTTAATTTTTTCTTTTTCATTTTTTTTTTCTTTTTTTCTTTTTCTTCTCGCCTTCGGGTAAAATTTTTTTTTTTTTTAACTGTTACCTTTTTCTTTTTTAACGATTTTTTACTAGTTTATCTAATATATATATTTTTTCTTTTTTACATTTTTCTCAGGTGTTTTCTTTCTTAAAAAAAATTTTTTTTCTTTTCTTTTTTTTTCTTTCTTCCTTTTTGAACCTCTTTTTATCCCCTTTCTCCCCACTCACGATTTTGGATCTCTTCTAATTTAGTTAAAGCATATTTTCCTGGGGTTGTTGCCACCTTTTTAGTATTTTACTTGCCCCTTCATTTACTCTTATCTGGCCAAAATGACAAGACGTAAAAATTCAACGCAAAAAAAAGAACAAGAGGCAGTACCAAAGGCTAGGGACCTAATCAATACAGACATCGGTAATATGTCAGATCTAGAGTTCAGAATGACAATTCTCAAGGTTCTAGCCGGGCTCGAAAAAGGCATGGAAGATATTAGAGAAACCCTCTCGAGAGATATAAAAGCCCTTTCTGGAGAAATAAAAGAACTAAAATCTAACCAAGTTGAAATCAAAAAAGCTATTAATGAGGTGCAATCAAAAATGGAGGCTCTCACTGCTAGGATAAATGAGGCAGAAGAAAGAATTAGTGATATAGAAGACCAAATGACAGAGAATAAAGAAGCTGAGCAAAAGAGGGACAAACAGCTACTGGACCACGAGGGGAGAATTCGAGAATTAAGTGACACCATAAGACGAAACAACATTAGAATAATTGGGATTCCAGAAGAAGAAGAAAGAGAGAGGGGAGCAGAAGGTATACTGGAGAGAATTATTGGGGAGAATTTCCCCAATATGGCAAAGGGAACGAGCATCAAAATTCAGGAGGTTCAGAGAACGCCCCTCAAGATCAATAAGAATAGGCCCACACCCCGTCACCTAATAGTAAAATTTACAAGTCTCAGTGACAAAGAGAAAATCCTGAAAGCAGCCCGGGAAAAGAAGTCTGTAACATACAATGGTAAAAATATTAGATTGGCAGCTGACTTATCCACAGAGACCTGGCAGGCCAGAAAGAGCTGGCATGATATTTTTAGAGCACTAAACGAGAAAAACATGCAGCCCAGAATACTATATCCAGCTAGGCTATCATTGAAAATAGAAGGAGAGATTAAAAGCTTCCAGGACAAACAACAACTGAAAGAATTTGCAAATACCAAACCAGCTCTACAGGAAATATTGAAAGGGGTCCTCTAAGCAAAGAGAGAGCCTACAAGTGGTAGATCAGAAAGGAACAGAGACCATATACAATAACAGTCACCTTACAGGCAATACAATGGCACTAAATTCATATCTCTCAATAGTTACCCTGAATGTGAATGGGCTAAATGCCCCTGTCAAAAGACACAGGGTATCAGAATGGATAAAAAAACAAAACCCATCTATATGTTGCCTCCAAGAAACTCATTTTAAGCCCGAAGACACCTCCAGATTTAAAGTGAGGGGGTGGAAAAGAATTTACCATGCTAATGGACATCAGAAGAAAGCAGGAGTGGCAATCCTTATATCAGATCAATTAGATTTTAAGCCAAAGACTATAATAAGAGATGAGGAAGGACACTATATCATACTCAAAGGGTCTGTCCAACAAGAAGATTTAACAATTTTAAATATCTATGCCCCCAACGTGGGAGCAGCCAACTATATAAACCAATTAATAACAAAATCAAAGAAACACATCAACAACAATACAATAATAGTAGGGGACTTTAACACTCCCCTCACTGAAATGGACAGGTCATCCAAGCAAAAGATCAGCAAGGAAATAAAGGCCTTAAACGACACACTGGACCAGATGGACATCACAGATATATTCAGAATATTTCATCCCAAAGCAACAGAATACACATTCTTCTCTAGTGCACATGGAACATTCTCCAGAATAGATCACATCCTTGGTCCTAAATCAGGACTCAACCGGTATCAAAAGATTGGGATCATTCCCTGCATATTTTCAGACCACAATGCTCTAAAGCTAGAACTCAACCACAAAAGGAAGTTTGGAAAGAACCCAAATACATGGAGACTAAACAGTATCCTTCTAAAGAATGAATGGGTCAACCGGGAAATTAAAGAAGAATTGAAAAAAATCATGGAAACAAATGATAATGAAAATACAACAGTTCAAAATCTGTGGGACACAATAAAGGCAGTCCTGAGAGGAAAATATATAGCGGTACAAGCCTTTCTCAAGAAACAAGAAAGGTCTCAGGTACACAACCTAACCCTACACCTAAAGGAGCTAGAGAAAGAACAAGAAAGAAACCCTAAGCCCAGCAGGAGAAGAGAAATCATAAAGATCAGAGCAGAAATCAATGAAATAGAAACCAAAAAAACAATAGAAAAAATCAACGAAAGTAGGAGCTGGTTCTTTGAAAGAATTAATAAAATTGATAAACCCCTGGCCCGACTTATCAAAAAGAAAAGAGAAAGGACCCAAATAAATAAAATCATGAATGAAAGAGGAGAGATCACAACTAACACCAAAGAAATACAAACTATTATAAGAACATACTATGAGCAACTCTACGGCAATAAATTTGACAATCTGGAAGAAATGGATGCATTCCTAGAAACATATAAACTACCACAACTGAACCAGGAAGAAATAGAAAGCCTGAACAGACCCATAACCAGTAAGGAGATTGAAACAGTCATTAAAAATCTCCAAACAAACAAAAGCCCAGGGCCAGATGGCTTCCCGGGGGAATTCTACCAAACATTTAAAGAAGAACTAATTCCTATTCTCCTAAAACTGTTCCAAAAAATAGAAATGGAAGGAAAACTTCCAAACTCATTTTATGAGGCCAGCATCACCTTGATCCCAAAACCAGACAAGGATCCCACCAAAAAAGAGAGCTATAGACCGATATCCTTGATGAACACAGATGCGAAAATACTCAACAAAATACTAGCCAATAGGATTCAACAGTACATTAAAAAGATTATTCACCACGACCAAGTGGGATTTATTCCAGGGCTGCAAGGTTGGTTCAACATCCGCAAATCAGTCAATGTGATACAACACATCAATAAAAGAAAGAACAAGAACCATATGATACTTTCAATAGATGCTGAAAAAGCATTTGACAAAGTACAGCATCCCTTCCTGATCAAAACTCTTCAAAGTGTAGGGATAGAGGGCACATACCTCAATATCATCAAAGCCATCTATGAAAAACCCACCGCAAATATCATTCTCAATGGAGAAAAACTGAAAGCTTTTCCACTAAGGTCAGGAACACGGCAGGGATGTCCATTATCACCACTGCTATTCAACATAGTACTAGAGGTCCTAGCCTCAGCAATCAGACAACAAAAGGAAATTAAAGGCATCCAAATCGGCAAAGAAGAAGTCAAATTATCACTCTTCGCAGATGATATGATACTATATGTGGAAAACCCAAAAGACTCCACTCCAAAACTGCTAGAACTTATACAGGAATTCAGTAAAGTGTCAGGATATAAAATCAATGCACAGAAATCAGTTGCATTTCTCTACACCAACAGCAAGACAGAAGAAAGAGATATTAAGGAGTCAATCCCATTTACAATTGCATCCAAAACCATAAGATACCTAGGAATAAACCTAACCAAAGAGACACAGAATCTATACTCAGAAAACTATAAAGTACTCATGAAAGAAATTGAGGAAGACACAAAGAAATGGAAAAATGTTCCATGCTCCTGGATTGGAAGAATAAATATTGTGAAAATGTCTATGCTACCTAAAGCAATCTACACATTTAATGCAATTCCTATCAAAGTACCATCCATCTTTTTCAAAGAAATGGAACAAATAATGCTAAAATTTATATGGAACCAGAAAAGACCTCGAATAGCCAAAGGGATATTGAAAAAGAAAGCCAACGTTGGTGGCATCACAATTCCGGACTTCAAGCTCTATTACAAAGCTGTCATCATCAAGACAGCATGGTACTGGCACAAAAACAGACACATAGATCAATGGAACAGAATAGAGAGCCCAGAAATAGACCCTCAAATCTATGGTCAACTCATCTTCGACAAAGCAGGAAAGAATGTCCAATGGAAAAAAGACAGCCTCTTCAATAAATGGTGCTGGGAAAATTGGACAGCCACATGCAGAAAAATGAAATTGGACCATTTCCTTACACCACACACAAAAATAGACTCAAAATGGATGAAGGACCTCAATGTGCGAAAGGAATCCATCAAAATCCTTGAGGAGAACACAGGCAGCAACCTCTTCGACCTCTGCCGCAGCAACATCTTCCTAGGAACAACGCAAAAGGCAAGGGAAGCAAGGGAAAAAATGAACTATTGGGATTTCATCAAGATCAAAAGCTTTTGCACAGCAAAGGAAACAGTTAACAAAATCAAAAGACAACTGACAGAATGGGAGAAGATATTTGCAAACGACATATCAGATAAAGGACTAGTGTCCAGAATCTATAAAGAACTTAGCAAACTCAACACCCAAAGAACAAATAATCCAATCAAGAAATGGGCAGAGGACATGAACAGATATTTCTGCAAAGAAGACATCCAGATGGCCAACAGACACATGAAAAAGTGCTCCATATCACTCGGCATCAGGGAAATACAAATCAAAACCACAATGAGATATCACCTCACACCAGTCAGAATGGCTAAAATCAACAAGTCAGGAAATGACAGATGCTGGCGAGGATGTGGAGAAAGGGGAACCCTCCTACACTGTTGGTGGGAATGCAAGCTGGTGCAGCCACTCTGGAAAACAGCATGGAGGTTCCTCAGAATGTTGAAAATAGAACTGCCCTATGACCCAGCAATTGCACTATTGGGTATTTACCCTAAAGATACAAATGTAGTGATCCAAAGGGGCACATGCACCCGAATGTTTATAGCAGCAATGTCCACAATAGCCAAACTATGGAAAGAACCTAGATGTCCATCCACAGATGAATGGATCAAGAAGATGTGGTATATATACACAATGGAACACTATGCAGCCATCAAAAGAAATGAAATCTTGCCATTTGCGACAACATGGATGGAACTAGAGCGTATCATGCTTAGCGAAATAAGTCAAGCAGAGAAAGACAACTATCATATGATCTCCCTGATATGAGGAAGTGGTGATGCAACATGGAGGCTTAAGTGGGTAGGAGAAGAATAAATGAAACAAGATGGGATTGGGAGGGAGACAAACCATAAGTGACTCTTAATCTCACAAAACAAACTGAGGGTTGCTGGGGGGAGGGGGTTTGGGAGAAGGGGGTGGGATTATGGACATTGCGGAGGGTATGTGCTTTGGTGAGTGCTGTGAAGTGTGTAAACCTGGTGATTCACAGACCTGTACCCCTGGGGATAAAAATATATGTTTATAAAAAAAAAAAAAAAAAAAAAAAAAAAAAAAAAAAAAAGAATAATAACAAGTGTAGGTAAAGATATGGAAAAATTAGAACTCTTATTCACTGCTGGTAGAAATGAAATGGTACAGCTTCTTTTAAAATGTAGGCTTTAGGGGCACCTGGGTGGCTCAGTGGGTTAAGCCACTGCCTTCGGCTCAGGTCATGATCTCAGGGTCTTGGGATCGAGTCCCGCATCGGGCTCTCTGCTCAGCAGGGAGCCTGCTTCCCTTCCTCTCTCTCTGCCTGCCTCTCCATCTACTTGTGATTTCTCTCTGTCAAATAAATAAATAAAATCTTTAAGAAAAAAAAAAAAAGAAAAATAACAAGTGTAGGTAAAGATATGGAAAAATTAGAACTCTTATTCACTGCTGGTAGAAATGAAATGGTACAGCTTCTTTTAAAATATAGGCTTTAGGGGCACCTGGGTAGCTCAACTGGTTAAGCATCTGCCTTCAACTCAGGTCTTGATCCTTGGGTCCTGGGATCAAGCCCCATGTTGGGCTCTCTGCTCAGCCTCCCTCTGCTCTGCCCCTCCCCCTGCTTGTGCTCTCTCATTCTCTCTCTCTCTCTCTGTCAAATAAATAAAATCTTTTAAAAAATAAATAAAATGTAGGCTTTATTATTATTCAGGCATGGCAAGGCCAACAGATCAGGAGATGACTGCCATCGAAAAGATGGATCCTTACTCATAGTTCCTAAGAGGAAGGGGCACGCCACGCTGTGCAGAGCAACAGAAGTGCCAAGGTTAGCCAGGACACAGAGGAGGCGAGGGGCTGACCTGAGGAAAATGCCTTTCTAGTGGTTTTGGCAGGAAAGGCATGCCAAAGCAGGGCAAGCAGGCTAAAGACTGACTTGTCTGAATAATACCAGTGGGCTCTGGATGTGGAGGCTGTCTCTAGTCGTCTGGATTTACCCCCCTCCTCCCTCGTCTGTCAGCAGGGCTAGTGAAGAGCTGAGCCTTCACAGGGTGCAATTTCCAGTTAGAAGGTAAATAAGTTCTGGGGACATCATGTACAACATAGTGATTATATGTTATATTTATATTATGTTACATTATCTATCATATACTTGAAAGTTGCTGAAAGAGTGGATCTTAAATGTTCTCACCAAAAACAACATAGTAATTATATGACATGATGATGTCAGCCTTTGGCTAGGGTAATCATCTCAGGGTCCTGGGATCAAGCCCTGAACTGGGCTCCCTGTTCAGCGGGGTGTTATGCTTAAATACCTGACTTTAACACCGAGGTCATTAAAAACAAGTGAGAAACTCTTACCGACCAGAGGAGGCCTAGGAGACATGACAGTTAAGTATAAAGTAAGGTATGATAACAGAGCAAATATGTACAAGATGTACAAAGCAGTATCTCCCCAAAAAGTGATTCTGCTAAGTTTGTATCTTGCCCGGCTCATACTCTTAATTTAATATGCAAAAATCCTGCTTCAGGTGCGCCTGGGTGGCTCAGTGTAAAAACACATATGGATACTCAGTGACTTTCAAGATCAAAAGAAATCAAGGCACTGCACAAAAATTAAATTCGTTAAAAGATAGGAGATCAGATGACAAAATATATTATGCTGAAATCAGGAACATTTTGGTGCAAATAGATTACTAGTATTTATGCTATCTATCTGTACAGGAAAATCTATTGAACAGGTAGAAAAGTGAGTAAAGTTCCATACTTTGTAAAAGATGTCTGTATATAAAGCTCTACACTTAACAGAAGGTCGAATCCTTTGCTTACAATAAATGAAAGTTACTTTAAAAATACGTTAGATGAACAGCAAGAGATATGAACAGATGTGCCAAATTTGAATATAAACAAAAAAAGCAATGTAAAAAAATTGAAAATGTATTAATCACTAGAGATTATCATAGTGCTCATCACTTTTATAAGGTAATTAATCGGTGCACCTGGGTGGCTCAGTGGGTTAAAGCCTCTGCCTTCAGCTCAGGTCATGAACCCAGGGTCCTGGGATCGAGCCCGCATCGGGCTCTCTGCTCAGCAGAGAGCCTGCTTCCCCCCTCTCTCTCTGCCTGCCTCTCTGCCTACTTGTGATCTCTGTCAAAAAAAACCTGTAATGTAATTAATCAATACAAATTAAGTAGATTATAGACATCCTAGCTTTACATTGAAGTGGAGATATGAAAAATTAAATTATCTTAATTTTTCTTTAAAAATTGTTTATTAGAGAGGGAGAGGGTGTGCATGAGCAGGAGGAGGGGCAGAGGGACAAGCAGACTCCCCTCTGGGGGCAAGCCCAATCCAGGGCTTGGTCCTAGGACCCTGGGATCATGACCTGAGTGGAAGGCAGATGCTGAACCTACTGTGTCTTAAGATTTAAAATTTTTACCCACAGAAAAATTAATCTTCTGGTAAGTTGGATCTTAAATATTCTGGTGCTTCAAGTAGTGTGACATTTAATCTGAAATAGTTGTAAGCAGTACGGTTATATTTTTTATTTTTTATTTTTTTAAAGATTTTATTTATTTATTTGTCAGAGAGAGAGGGAGAGAGAGCAAGCACAGGCGGACAGAATGGCAGGCAGAGGCAGAGGGAGAAGCAGGCTCCCCGCTGAGCAAGGAGCCCAATGTGGGACTCAATCCCAGGATGCTGGGATCATGACCTGAGCTGAAGGTAGCTGCTTAACCAACTGAGCCACCCAGGCATCCCAGCAGTATGGTATATAAATAACTTGTCTTATCAGTGTCAGGTTTGGATCTTCTAAACCCCATTCACAAATTTTGCTTAGTACAATCTTATCCAAATTCGAAAGTGAACTTGAGAGTTTTTTTTTTTTTTTTTTTAACAATACACTGATGTCTTATAAAAGTAGTTTCAGGGGATGCCTGGGTGGCTCAGTCTGTTATGAGTCTGCCTTTGGCTCAGGTCATGATCTTGGGGTCCTGGGATCGAGCACCGCGTTGGGCTTCCTGCTCAGTGAGAAGCCTGCTTCTCCTTCTGCCGCACCCCCTGCTTGTGCTCTCTCACCTGCTCTGTCTCTCAAATAAATAAGCAAAATCTTTAAAAAAAAAAAAAGATGTTTTAGTAAGCTGAAGTCATTTTAAAATTATTTATTTATTCAAAGGAAATTGTCAATTTGGCAATTCTCTCAGTTAAAATCAAGATAAAGATATTTTGAAAATATTATTGATGAGTTTGCTTTCATTAAAGCTAGGAAAGTAAGATTATAACAAATTAGTTATAAGAGTATAAGTAAAATATGTAAACTTAAAAATAACTGTTTTTTTTTTTAAAAAGATCTTATTTATTTATTTGACAGCAGAGATCACAAGTAGGCAGAGAGGCAGACAGAGAGAGAGGAAGGGAAGCAGGTTCCCTGCTGAGCAGAGAGCCCGATGTGAGGCTCGATCCCAAGACCCTGGGATCATGACTTGAGCCGAAGGCAGAGGCTTTAACCCACTGAGCCACCCAGGCGCCCCAACTGTATGTTTTAATATAACTGCTTTTCTTTAAATATATTTTTAGCTACTTTCATTTTCTGAAAAAAACTAACTGGTTAAAAACATGTACATAATAGGGTGCATATTTTTCCTTTTGCACCTGGCTCCAATGGCAAGGCAAGACACTGTTTCAGGGGACTTTGGTTTGGGGTAAAGTGAGTCAGAGAAGAGAGGGTAGAGCTGAGGTTTGTGAGGTCTGCAGAGGACTGGTGATACAGATTTGTATAAGGTAGGGGAAGAAGTGTGTCCTGGTGACTCTTTTTTTTTTAAATTTTAATTTTTTAAGATTTTATTTATATATTTGACAGAGAGAGATCACAAGTAGGCAGAGAGGCGGGCAGAGAGAGAGAGAGAGAAGCAGGCTCCCCTCTGAGCAGAGAGCCCGATGCAGGACTTGATCCCAGGACCCTGAGATCATGACCCGAGCCGAAGGCAGCGGCTTAACCTACTGAGCCACCCAGGCGCCCCTGTCCTGGTGACTCTTAAGACCCCAGGATAAGAGTTGAGAGGACTTTGCTTTTCCTGGATCTACACCAAAGTCGGTTGAGCAGGGCAGGAAAGGGACCCAGATTAGCTGGAAATTGGACAGACCATAGCCAGTCATGCCTTATCTCAGAGAATGCTCTTGTGAAGGTTGGAAGTGAGGGCACCTTCCTGGCACCTGCTCTGCTCACCCCTTGATGCAGCTTCTGCTTTGTGAGGGTTTGAGGCTCCTGGCAAATGAGGAACCTACTGCCTCCCACTTTTCATTCTGTTCAAGGCAGCCAGAGCTTCTTCACAATCTAAATCATATCTCATCTCTCCCAGATTTACAGCCTCTCGGACGTTCCTGAGGCTCTTAGGATCAAATCCAAACCCCCAATCAGATGTCCAAACCCTGCCTAGTCTACTTTCTACTCTCCCTCACATCCTCCCCTCATGATTCCCCCACTCCAACCACAGGCTTTTTTTTCCTGCTTCTGGAACCCACAAAACTCCCTCCCACCTCAGGACCTTTGTACCTGCTGCCCTCCTGCCAGAAACTCTCATTTCCCCAGATCTGCTCTTGGCTAGCTCATCCTGCACATCTGAGCTCAAATGGTCCCTCCCTCTTCTGTCAGGCCTCCCTCCTTCCTTCTATTACCATCATAGCCACTGGTCTATTCTGAAGTTCTCTGAGTTATCAGGCTGTTTATCTTCCATCTCTCCCATGAATTGTTAACCCCAGAAGAACCATGGCCTTTCCTTGTTTGCTTTGGTCACCACTCTTCGCTGGTGACTGAGCTCGGGACCTGACACACAGTAGGCTCCTAATTAAAATATGTTTAATGAATTAATAAATCCTGTCCTCTGTATGCATGGAACCAATCAGAAGTTCAATCACGAATATACCTGGTGGTGAGGGAGACCCACATATTTTACACGTTGAACCAATCAGAGGAGTTCAGGCTGGAGGATAAATGCAAATAACTAAAGCCCCACCCAATTCTTTCAGCGGAAGAGGTTTTCCTAGGTGTCAGCCTCACTTTCAAGGGAAAGAAGCAGAGGTCCGAACTGAACACTTTGGACTCCACCCTTTCTATTTTAACAGCCAATTGCAACGAGGAAATAAGGGCAAAGGAAGTGAGCATAGAGACCACGCCCCATGACGTCACTCCCCAACGTGGCAACTTCCAGGCCTGAGGGACTGGGGGCTCAGCCCTAGTTCCTTAGTGAGGTTAAGAGGAGCGTTATCGGAAAAGAGGGGAAGTTGAAGACCAGGGTAGGACCGTGTGTGGACAGAGAGGGGGTGAGGAAGAAAGAGAGCTAGTTAGAGGATAAAGAAAGGAGACTGGTAGGGGACCAGGGTCAAATTAAGGAAGGACAGAGAAGGGGTGATGGGGGGAATGGGAGAGGGTCATAGGAGGACTGGGAGAGCTTATAGGGGACACATTGCAGGGTAAATGGGGGAGCTTTTGTAGAGGGATAAAGAGTGTGTATGGGGTGTTACCAGGAGACAGTGTCATCATAATGGCAAAAGGCAAAGTCATAAGGAGACATGAAAAAATTATAGGAAGATTTAAATGAGAACAGAGAACATTCACTGGGACAGAAACAGTGTTATGGAGGATAGGGAGAGAGCCTTTGGGTGTCAGGGAGAGTTGATGGGGACAGGAAGGATAAATCAAGAAGGGAGGGAAATCAGGAAACTCTAGATAGAGGACAGTAAGGAAACATACTGGGGCAGTGGGGTGGTGTAGGGGCCAGGCTGCCCCTCCTTTCAGGGCTCCTCTGACCTGCAGAGTTGGTTCAGCCTGGTCTCCATTCACTGGTGTCTCTGATGTCCATTCTTCTTGCCATTGTGCTGAGACCCTTTCCCTGGCCATGGTCATCCTCAGTCTGCTGCCCTTTAGGTCGTGTAGGTCATGCCCCAGAACCCTGGTGGTGATTTGTCCCTGGATCCCTGAATTTGGTACCCTTGGTACACCAAAACTGACCATAGATGCATGGGTTTATTTCAATCTCAGTTCTCCTGCAGTGATCAATATGTCTACCCTTAGGCCAGTGCAGTACTCTTTGGAATTACTGTAGCTGTAATCAAAGCTTTGAAAGCAGGAAATGGGAATCCTCCAACTTTCTTTTTCAAGAGTGTTTTTGTTATTTGTGGTCCCCTGCATTTCTGTATGATTTTTAGATTTAGTTTGTCCATTTCTGCGAAGAAGGCAGTTGAGGGGCCCCTGAGTGGCTCAGTGTGTTAAGTGCCTTCGGCTCAGGTCATGATCCTGGGGTCCTGGGACAGAGTCCCACATCCAGCTCTCTGCTCAGTGGGGAACCTCTTTCTCCCTCTGTCCCTCTCCCCTGCTCATGCTCTTTCTCAATAAATAAAATCTTTTAAAAAGTTAAAAAAAAAAGGAAGTTGAAATTTTGGTAGAGATTGCACTGAACCTGTAGAATACTTGGGAGAGTATTAGCATCTGAAAAATACTAAGGCTTGGAATCAATGAACGCAAGAGATCTGAGTTATTTTAGGCCTTCTTCAGTTTTTTTAAGAGATGTTTTATAGGGGCACCTGGGTGGCTCAGTGGGTTAAGCCGCTGCCTTCGGCTCGGGTCATGATCTCAGGGTCCTGGGATCGAGTCCCGCATCGGGCTCTCTGCTCAACGGGGAGCCTGCGGCTCTCTGCTCAACGGGGAGCCTGCTTCCTCCTCTCTCTCTCTCTGCCGCCTCTCTGCCTACTTGTGATCTCTCTCTGTCAAATAAATAAATAAAATCTTAAAAAAAAAAAGAGATGTTTTATAGTTTTTAGGGTGCAAGTCTTGTACCTCCTTTGATTAAATTTATTTCTAAGTATTCTTTTTGATGGTTTTGTAAATGGGATGGTTTTCTTAATCTCATTTTCAGATTGTTCATTGCTAGTGTACTAAAATATAATTGATATTTACATGTTGATCTTAGTTATTGTGCAACTTCGCTGAAATAATTTAATAACTATTACAGGTTTTGTGTGTGTGTGCGTGTGTATGTATTCTTCAGAACTTTTCTAAGCATAGGATCATGTCATCTGTGAACAGAAATTGTTAAAGATTCCTCCTTTCCAATTTGGGTGATTTTTATTTCTTTTCCTTGCCAAATTGCCCCAGCTAGAACTATTCAGTGTTGAATAGTAGTGGTAGGAGCAGATGTCCTTGTCTTGTTCCTGATCTTAGTGGGAAGGGCATCAAGTCTTTTATCATTAAATATGATATTAACTGTGGGATTTCCCTAGATGCCCTTTGTCAGGCTGAGCTAGTTTCCCTCTATTTCTAACATTCTGATTGTTTTTTTTTTTTTTAATCATGAAGGGATATTCAATTTTGTCAAGCACTTTTTCTTTCCCAGTTGAGATAATCCTGTTTTTTTTCCCCTTCTTTCTATTAATGTGGTGTATTACCTGGTTGAGTTTTCTATGTTAAACCACCTTGCATTCCTGGGCTGAATCCCACTTGCTTATGGGGTATAATCCTTTTGCCATGCTGCTGGATTTGGTTGGCTAGTATTTTGCTGAGGATCTTTGCCTTTGTATTCATAAGGGATATTGGTCTGTTCTTCTTTTCTCCTGATATCTTTGTATGGGTTTTGTTGTTTGTTTGTTTAAGATTTTATGTATTTATTTGACAGTGATCACAAATAGGCAGAGAGGCAGGCAGAGAGAGAGGGGGAAGCTGAGCAGAGGAAAGCTGTGGGGCTCGATTCCAGGACCCTGAGACCATGACCTTGAGCCGAAGGCAGAGGCTTAACCCACTGAGCCATCAGGTGCCCCACTTTGTATGGCTTGCTATCAGGATACCATTGATCCCATGGAATAAGTTAGGAAGTATTCTGTCCTCTTCTCTTTTTTGCAAGAGTTTGAAAAGGATTCATTTTTATTCTTTACACATTTGATAGAATTCACCAGTGAAGTTTTCTGGGTCTGGGATTTTCTCTGTTGGAAGTTTTTGTTGTTGTCCTTTGGTTTGGCGTGGTTTTAAACTGATTTACTCTCTACTTGTTATTGGTTAACTCAGAATGTCTGTTTTCTTTATGAGTCAGTTTTGGTAGTTTATGGCTTTCCAGGAATTTGTGCATTTCATTTAGGTTATCTAATTTGTTGGTGTATAATTGTTCATAGTGTTCTCTTATAATTCTTTTTATTTCTTTAAGGTTGGTGGTGATGTCTTCACTTTTGAAAGTATTTCTGATTTTAGTAATTTGGGTCTTCTCCTTTTCTTGGCCAGTCTAGCTTAAAGTTTGCCAATTTTGTTGTTCTTTTCAAAGAACTACTTCAGTTTCATTGATTTTCTCTGTTTATTCTCGGTTTCATTTATTGCCTCTGCAATTTTTAGTATTTCTTTCCCTCTGCTTGCTTCTGGTTGAGTTTTTTCTTGTTTTTATAGTTCCTTAAGATGGAAGGTTAGGTTGTTGATTTGAAATATTTCTTCATTTTTTAAAAAAAGATTTTATTTGTTTATTTGACAGAGAGAGATCACAGGTAAGCAAAGAGGCAGTCAGAGAGAGAGGGAAGCAGGCTCCCTTCTGAGCAGAGAGCCCAACTCGGGGCTCGATGCAGGGCTTGATCCCAGGACCCTGAGATCATGACCTGAGCTGAAGGCAGAGGCTTAATCCACTGAGCCACCCAGGCACCCTGAGGGGTGTATGTGTGTGTGTGTGTGTGTATACGCACATATATACATAATTAATATAAGTATTATCATTATTATTATTTGAAGTATTATTTCACATAGCCCAGTCCTAATTGTTGGGCTGTCTGGTTTCCTTCACTTCTGTTTTTGCCTCATATATTATGGAACTCTGTGTTAGATGAATATATGTTTATGACTGGTATATCTTTGATGGATTGTCTCTTTTATCATTACATAATGTCCTTTTTTTTTTTAAGATTTTATTTGTCAGAGAGAGAGAAAGAGCACACAAGCAGGCAGCAATGGAGAGAGAAGCAGGCTCCCTGCTGAGCAAGGAGCCTGATGCAGGACTTGATCCCAGGACTCTGGCATCATGACCCGAGCCGAAGGCAGCAGCTTAACCAACTGAGCCACCCAGGCATCCGTATAATGTCCTTTTTTATCTCATAATAATTTTTGTTTTAGGGTCTATTTTTCTTTTTTTTTCTCCAAGATTTTATTTACTTATTTGACAGAGAGAGATCACAAGTAGGCAGAGAGAGAGGGAGAAGCAGGCTCCCCACCGAGCAGAGAGTCTGATGTGGGGCTTGATCCCAGGACCCTGGGATCATGACCTGAGCCAAAGGCAGAGGCTTAGCCCACTGAGCCACCCAGGTACCCCGGGGGTCTATTTTTTTTGATATTAGGGTAGTGACTTCAGCTCTCTTTTGCTTACTATTTGTATGGAACATATTTTCCCGTCCTTTCACTTTCAACCTATTTATGTCTTTGGCTCTGAAGTGTAGACAGTATATATTTGGAGCATTTTTTTGGAGTATTTTTTTAAAAAGATTTTATTTATTTAATTTATTTATAGAGCGCAAGTGGGAGAGGGGCAGAGGGTGAGAGAATCTCAAGCAGACTCCCCCCCCCACTCTTTCTCCCCCACCACCTATAAAAAAAAAACTTAATAAATTAGGAAAGTTTTTTGGCTATTATTTCTTCAAATATTCTTCATGCACTTTTCTTTTTTTCCATTTTATAAAATTTTTATTAACATATAATGTATTATTAGCCCCAGGGGTACAGGTCTGTGAATCACCAGGTTTACACACTTCCCAGCACTCACCGTAGCACATACCCTCCCCAATGTCCATATCACTCACTTTTCTTTCTCTCCTCTCCCTCTGATACTCCTGTTATGCATGTATTGATGCATTTGATGGGGTCCCACAGGTGTCTTAGGTGATGTTCATTTTTCTTCATAATTTTCTCTTTCTGTTTTTCAGCCAGGTAATCTCAAGTGATCTATTTCAAGTTCACGGATCATTTCTTCTGTTTGCTCAATTCTGCGTTTGCATCTTTCTACTGAATTTTTCATTTCAGATAATGTCTTTTTTAACTCCCAAACTTCTATTTGGTTCCTTTTTATGATTTCTCTGTATCGATTTTATGTATTTCACATTCTTATGGTTTCCTATCGTTCTTTGAGTCTATTTTAAATAGTTGATTTAAAAATCTCTAGCTGATAAATCTAATGTCTGAATCTCCTCAGGGATGTGTCTATTAATTTTTTTCAAGAGAGTGAGAGCATGTGTGGATGCTTGCACAATGTGGGGAAGAGGGCAGAGGGAGAGAGAATCTTAAGCAGGCTCTGCGCCCAGTGGACAAACATGTAGACTGGTATATTCCCAGAAATATGTGGGAGCTTTTCTACCCCCTTGTTTCCCAAGCATCTCATTCCCCACCTTTTCCTCTAAAGCTCTTTGGTTTGTCTGTGGTTTGCCCCAACTGTTTTCCCTCTAGCCTAGTTGTCCAACTTGCCTTGGATACCTCCCCCACCTCTAGCAGCTGCCTCATCCCTAAGATTGTTCTCAGTTAGAGGAAATAAAGGCAAGTCTTTTGAGCTGGTCTTTAAGGGGGCCACCAGACAGGTCAAAGCAACAACCATGATTCTTTGAGAATGAATTTTATATCTAGTACCTAGGATAGGTACTAAGAACTTGTACTGGGAATGAGGGCTGTTGTCTTCAAGGCTACAAGTGATGTGGGGAATGGGAGATGGTTCCAGAATAAGGTAAAACACCACAAAGCTCCCTTACTGACACTGGGGGTTTCATTTTCACCTAATTAAGCATTTGCCTGATTGCTATAAACCCTTGATTCTGATAAAGTTGATTTTGACAGTTTTTGTTGGTTTATTCACTCCTTTCATGGGGGGATGGGATTTTGAAATTCCTTACTCATGGACATCACTCTTAGTATATAACCTTTTGAAAGTGGCTTCTCTCCCTCAGCCTAATGCCTCTGAGATGTATCCAAGTTGTTGAGTATATCACCAGTCTGTTCCATGTAATTTCTGAGTAATATTCCAATGTATCAGTCTGTACAATTTATTTATCCACCCCCTCATTGAGGTACCTTTGAATTGTTTCCACTTTGGGAGATTGCGAATAGGGTATTTGTAAATATTCTCATAAAACTTTATGTGAACATGTTTTCATTTATCTAGGGTAAATACCCAGCAGTGGGGTTGCTGGGTCATAGGATAAATGTGTGTTTAACTTTATAGGAAGCTTCCAATCTGTTTTTGCAGAACACTATACCATTTTTCACTCCTGCCAGCAGTGAATGAGGGTTCCAGGTCTCCACGTCTTCACAAGCGCTTGATATTGTTACCCTTTTTGACTTGAACTATTCTTTTTTTTTTTTTTTAAAGATTTTATTTATTTATCAGAGAGAGAGGGGGGGAGAGAGCGAGCACAGGCAGACAGAATGGCAGGCAGAGGGAGAAGCAGGCTCCCCGCCGAGCAAGGAGCCCAATGTGGGACTCGATCCCAGGACGCTGGGACCATGACCTGAGCTGAGGGCAGCTGCTTAACCAACTGAGCCACCCAGGCGTCCCGACTTGAACTATTCTAAAAGTTTTAATATTCATTTCCCTAATACCTAATGATTTTGAAAAATTTTCCTGTGCATATTTGATGTTCTTATAGTCTCTTTAGTGAAGGATCTGTTCAAATATTTTCTCCCATTTTTAAATTGTGTTGTTGGTTTCCGTCTTGTAATTCTTTTTTTTTTTTTTTTTAACTTTTTATTTTTTATAAACATATATTTTTATCCCCAGGGGTACAGGTCTGTGAATCACCAGGTTTACACACTTCACAGCACTCACCAAAGCACATACCCTCCCCAATGTCCATAATCCCACCCCCTTCTCCCAAACCCCCTCCCCCCAGCAACCCTCAGTTTGTTTTGTGAGATTAAGAGTCACTTATGGTTAGTCTCCCTCCCAATCCCATCTTGTTTCATTTATTCTTCTTCTACCCACTTAAGCCTCCATGTTGCATCACCACTTCCTCATATCAGGGAGATCATATGATAGTTGTCTTTCTCTGCTTGACTTATTTCGCTAAGCATGATACGCTCTAGTTCCATCCATGTTGTTGCAAATGGCAAGATTTCATTTCTTTTGATGGCTGCATAGTATTCCATTGTGTATATATACCACATCTTCTTGATCCATTCATCTGTGGATGGACATCTAGGTTCTTTCCATAGTTTGGCTATTGTGGACATTGCTGCTATAAACATTCGGGTGCATGTGCCCCTTTGGATCACTACATTTGTATCTTTAGGGTAAATACCCAATAGTGCAATTGCTGGGTCATAGGGCAGTTCTATTTTCAACATTCTGAGGAACCTCCACGCTGTTTTCCAGAGTGGCTGCACCAGCTTGCATTCCCACCAACAGTGTAGGAGGGTTCCCCTTTCTCCACATCCTCGCCAGCATCTGTCATTTCCTGACTTGTTGATTTTAGCCATTCTGACTGGCGTGAGGTGATATCTCATTGTGGTTTTGATTTGTATTTCCCTGATGCCGAGTGATGTGGAGCACTTTTTCATGTGTCTGTTGGCCATCTGGATGTCTTCTTTGCAGAAATGTCTGTTCATGTCCTCTGCCCATTTCTTGATTGGATTATTTGTTCTTTGGGCATTGAGTTTGCTAAGTTCTTTATAGATTCTGGACACTAGTCCTTTATCTGATATGTCGTTTGCAAATATCTTCTCCCATTCTGTCAGTTGTCTTTTGGTTTTGTTAACTGTTTCCTTTGCTGTGCAAAAGCTTTTGATCTTGATGAAATCCCAGTAGTTCATTTTTTCCCTTGCTTCCCTTGCTTTTTGCGTTGTTCCTAGGAAGATGTTGCTGCGGCAGAGGTCGAAGAGGTTGCTGCCTGTGTTCTCAAGGATTTTGATGGATTCCTTTCGCACATTGAGGTCCTTCATCCATTTTGAGTCTATTTTTGTGTGTGGTGTAAGGAAATGGTCCAATTTCATTTTTCTGCATGTGGCTGTCCAATTTTCCCAGCACCATTTATTGAAGAGGCTGTCTTTTTTCCATTGGACATTCTTTCCTGCTTTGTCGAAGATGAGTTGACCATAGATTTGAGGGTCTATTTCTGGGCTCTCTATTCTGTTCCATTGATCTATGTGTCTGTTTTTGTGCCAGTACCATGCTGTCTTGATGATGACAGCTTTGTAATAGAGCTTGAAGTCCGGAATTGTGATGCCACCAACGTTGGCTTTCTTTTTCAATATCCCTTTGGCTATTCGAGGTCTTTTCTGGTTCCATATAAATTTTAGGATTATTTGTTCCATTTCTTTGAAAAAGATGGATGGTACTTTGATAGGAATTGCATTAAATGTGTAGATTGCTTTAGGTAGCATAGACATTTTCACAATATTTATTCTTCCAATCCAGGAGCATGGAACATTTTTCCATTTCTTTGTGTCTTCCTCAATTTCTTTCATGAGTACTTTATAGTTTTCTGAGTATAGATTCTGTATCTCTTTGGTTAGGTTTATTCCTAGGTATCTTATGGTTTTGGATGCAATTGTAAATGGGATTGACTCCTTAATATCTCTTTCTTCTGTCTTGCTGTTGGTGTAGAGAAATGCAACTGATTTCTGTGCATTGATTTTATATCCTGACACTTTAGTGAATTCCTGTATAAGTTCTAGCAGTTTTGGAGTGGAGTCTTTTGGGTTTTCCACATATAGTATCATATCATCTGCGAAGAGTGATAATTTGACTTCTTCTTTGCCAATTTGGATGCCTTTAATTTCCTTTTGTTGTCTGATTGCTGAGGCTAGGACCTCTAGTACTATGTTGAATAGCAGTGGTGATAATGGACATCCCTGCCGTGTTCCTGACCTTAGCGGAAAAGCTTTCAGTTTTTCTCCATTGAGAATGATATTTGCGGTGGGTTTTTCATAGATGGCTTTGATGATATTGAGGTATGTGCCCTCTATCCCTACACTTTGAAGAGTTTTGATCAGGAAGGGATGCTGTACTTTGTCAAATGCTTTTTCAGCATCTATTGAAAGTATCATATGGTTCTTGTTCTTTCTTTTATTGATGTGTTGTATCACATTGACTGATTTGCGGATGTTGAACCAACCTTGCAGCCCTGGAATAAATCCCACTTGGTCGTGGTGAATAATCTTTTTAATGTACTGTTGAATCCTATTGGCTAGTATTTTGTTGAGTATTTTTGCATCTGTGTTCATCAAGGATATCGGTCTATAGCTCTCTTTTTTGGTGGGATCCTTGTCTGGTTTTGGGATCAAGGTGATGCTGGCCTCATAAAATGAGTTTGGAAGTTTTCCTTCCATTTCTATTTTTTGGAACAGTTTCAGGAGAATAGGAATTAGTTCTTCTTTAAATGTTTGGTAGAATTCCCCCGGGAAGCCATCTGGCCCTGGGCTTTTGTTTGTTTGGAGATTTTTAATGACTGTTTCAATCTCCTTACTGGTTATGGGTCTGTTCAGGCTTTCTATTTCTTCCTGGTTCAGTTGTGGTAGTTTATATGTTTCTAGGAATGCATCCATTTCTCCCAGATTGTCAAATTTATTGCCGTAGAGTTGCTCATAGTATGTTCTTATAATAGTTTGTATTTCTTTGGTGTTAGTTGTGATCTCTCCTCTTTCATTCATGATTTTATTTATTTGGGTCCTTTCTCTTTTCTTTTTGATAAGTCGGGCCAGGGGTTTATCAATTTTATTAATTCTTTCAAAGAACCAGCTCCTAGTTTCGTTGATTTGTTCTATTGTTTTTTTGGTTTCTATTTCATTGATTTCTGCTCTGATCTTTATGATTTCTCTTCTCCTGCTGGGCTTAGGGTTTCTTTCTTGTTCTTTCTCTAGCTCCTTTAGGTGTAGGGTTAGGTTGTGTACCTGGGACCTTTCTTGTTTCTTGAGAAAGGCTTGTACCGCTATATATTTTCCTCTCAGGACTGCCTTTATTGTGTCCCACAGATTTTGAACCGTTGTATTTTCATTATCATTTGTTTCCATGATTTTTTTCAATTCTTCTTTAATTTCCCAGTTGACCCATTCATTCTTTAGAAGGATACTGTTTAGTCTCCATGTATTTGGGTTCTTTCCAAACTTCCTTTTGTGGTTGAGTTCTAGCTTTAGAGCATTGTGGTCTGAAAATATGCAGGGAATGATCCCAATCTTTTGATACCGGTTGAGTCCTGATTTAGGACCGAGGATGTGATCTATTCTGGAGAATGTTCCATGTGCACTAGAGAAGAATGTGTATTCTGTTGCTTTGGGATGAAATGTTCTGAATATATCTGTGATGTCCATCTGGTCCAGTGTGTCGTTTAAGGCCTTTATTTCCTTGCTGATCTTTTGCTTGGATGACCTGTCCATTTCAGTGAGGGGAGTGTTAAAGTCCCCTACTATTATTGTATTGTTGTTGATGTGTTTCTTTGATTTCGTTATTAATTGGTTTATATAGTTGGCTGCTCCCACGTTGGGGGCATAGATATTTAAAATTGTTAAATCTTCTTGTTGGACAGACCCTTTGAGTATGATATAGTGTCCTTCCTCATCTCTTATTATAGTCTTTGGCTTAAAATCTAATTGATCTGATATAAGGATTGCCACTCCTGCTTTCTTCTGATGTCCATTAGCATGGTAAATTCTTTTCCACCCCCTCACTTTAAGTCTGGAGGTGTCTTCAGGCTTAAAATGAGTTTCTTGGAGGCAACATATAGATGGGTTTTGTTTTTTTATCCATTCTGATATCCTGTGTCTTTTGACAGGGGCATTTAGCCCATTCACATTCAGGGTAATTATTGAGAGATATGAATTTAGGGCCATTGTATTGCCTGTAAGGTGACTGTTATTGTATAAGGTCTCTGTTCCTTTCTGATCTACCACTTGTAGGCTCTCTCTTTGCTTAGAGGACCCCTTTCAATATTTCCTGTAGAGCTGGTTTGGTATTTGCAAATTCTTTCAGTTGTTGTTTGTCCTGGAAGCTTTTAATCTCTCCTTCTATTTTCAATGTTAGCCTAGCTGGATATAGTATTCTGGGCTGCATGTTTTTCTCGTTTAGTGCTCTAAAAATATCATGCCAGCTCTTTCTGGCCTGCCAGGTCTCTGTGGATAAGTCAGCTGCCAATCTAATATTTTTACCATTGTATGTTACAGACTTCTTTTCCCGGGCTGCTTTCAGGATTTTCTCTTTGTCACTGAGACTTGTAAGTTTTACTATTAGGTGACGGGGTGTGGGCCTATTCTTATTGATTTTGAGGGGCGTTCTCTGAACCTCCTGAATTTTGATGCTCATTCCCTTTGCCATATTGGGGAAATTCTCCCCAATAATTCTCTCCAGTATACCTTCTGCTCCCCTCTCTCTTTCTTCTTCTTCTGGAATCCCAATTATTCTAATGTTGTTTCGTCTTATGGTGTCACTTAATTCTCGAATTCTCCCCTCGTGGTCCAGTAGCTGTTTGTCCCTCTTTTGCTCAGCTTCTTTATTCTCTGTCATTTGGTCTTCTATATCACTAATTCTTTCTTCTGCCTCATTTATCCTAGCAGTTAGAGCCTCCATTTTTGATTGCACCTCATTAATAGCTTTTTGGATTTCAACTTGGTTAGATTTTAGTTCTTTTATTTCTCCAGAAAGGGCTTTTATATCTCTCGAGAGGGTTTCTCTAATATCTTCCATGCCTTTTTCGAGCCCGGCTAGAACCTTGAGAATTGTCATTCTGAACTCTAGATCTGACATATTACTGATGTCTGTATTGATTAGGTCCCTAGCCTTCGGTACTGCCTCTTGTTCTTTTTTTTGCGTTGAGTTTTTACGTCTTGTCATTTTGGCCAGATAAGAGTAAATGAAGGGGCAAGTAAAATACTAAAAGGGTGGCAACAACCCCAGGAAAATATGCTTTAACCAAATTAGAAGAGATCCAAAATCGTGAGTGGGGAGAAAGGGGATAAAAAGAGGTTCAAAAAGAAAGAAAGAAAAAAAAAGAAAAAAGAAAAAAAAAAAAAAGAAAAGAAAAAAAAAATTTTTTTTTTTTTTAAAAAGAAAACACCTTTCAGAAAGTGGTTGTTTTTCTGTTTCCAGAATTGCTGTTCTTCTTCTCTTCGATCTGCCGATGGATTTTCAGGTGTTTGCAATCTTTAGATAAGCTATCTAGCTGATCTCCGGCTAGCTGAAGCAGTCTCAGCTTGCTACTTCTCCGCCATCTCGACTCCTCTTCTTTTTTTTTTTTTTAAAGATTTTAAAGGCAGCAGCTTAACCACCTGAGCCACCCAGGCATCCCAAGAACTGACTCCAATTCTGAAGGAAGTTCTACTCTGGTTAAAATGCTGTCAGTCAGCATCACATGCTGCAGAGAAATCATCCATGAAGTACAGCACACTTCAGTTTGTCTTACTTTCAGAGATTGCCAGTTATGTCAACTTTCAGCAGCCACCATCCTGGTTAGTCAGCAGCCATGGACATGGAGACAAGATTCTCCACCAGCAAAAGAGTTACGACTTACTGAAAGCTCAAATGATGGTAGCATCTTTTAGCAATAAAGTATTTTTAAAATTTAAGCAATAAAGTATCTTAAAGTTAAGGTGTGTGCCTCATTTTTTTCAGATATCGTGCTGTTGCACACTAAATAGGCGACAGTATAGCGTAATCATAACTTTCATATGCTCTCGGAAACCAAACAATTCATTTGACTTGCTTTATTGTGATACTGACTTTATTGTAGTGGCCTGGAACCCAACCTGCAGTATCTCCGAGGGTTATGACTGTAATTTATGAGAATGTCTCTTAGTTTGTGAATAGGAATATTTCTAAGTCTCCTTTTTGTTTACTTCTGATTTTTTTTGTTTTTGTTTTTGTTTCAGGAACTCCACATTCTGAAATTTCTATTTGCAGCCAGGTTCTTGATGAATTTGTAAATATTTCTTTATTTATCTCTATATCAAAAAAATATTCTTTGATATAACTAAAGAAGGTGTGGTAATTAGGGCACAGCTTTCTAAATAACTCTGTAATTGTACTTACTAGTTAAATTCTTCAAATCCTGTATGTATTTTTGCATTCTTTTTCTACTTCATTTTCAAATTTTCTAAGAGGCATATTTAGATCTCACACTAAGGTTGTGGTTTTAGATATTTCTCCTTGTATTTCTAGTGGGCTTATAAAAATTTCTTGTTTGTTTCTTTCATTTTCATGATGTAGATGATATGTAGCTCACTACATAAGTATTTGTGACAGTTACCTTGTCTTTCATGCATAGCACACATGCCCTCTTCCTTCTCATTTTAGTTATTCCTTGGAGCCCTTGGTTCTCCCTTAAATTGTTTCGTTTATCTATTTGGGTGTTTTCCCTCTTTCTATCTCATTGGCTGTGGATTCCAGGAGAGCTGTGATCTTGTCGACTGTAGTCACCACCTGGTCCTCCAAGCCCCGCGTGGGCCATGCATACAGTAGGCTCCTTGTGGGACTACCAGTAAATTTGCCCATTGCACTTAGATCCAGTCTAGAAGTGGGACCCACACACTATATGTTGAACCAGTCAGGAGTTCAGACTGGGGTCAACAACAAAAAAGGTTTAACCCAGTTCACTGAATTGATTAAGAAGGTGAGAAGAAAAGGCAGTGGCTACATAACCCCCCCCCTTACACACACTGAGCCAATCAGAAGCTGGGTCTGAGCGCTTGAGACACATCTAACCTGAGCCCCTCATCTTAATGAGTGGTGGCCAGTAGAGAAGCCCACGCCCCATGACAGAAATCACCTGGACATTCTCGGGAACTGAGAAGCCCAGGGAAATCCTAGGGCCGTTATCTAGTTTTGAGATGGGATAATCAGAAAAGAGTGGTGAGTTTAAGTGTATGTGCATGGAGTGGGGTGGGGAGAGTTTAGAAGACGAAAGTGAACCAGTTGGAGGAAGACATGGAGGGTGTAATGAGGGTACAGAGAGGAATTATGAGAGGGTAGAGGAGGGTTGAATTTTTCATAGGCCAGTAAAACTATTATACAGGAACACGGAGGTGTAGTGGGTTCTGGCTTGGGGCAGTGTCTGTTTTCAGTGTCTTTCTAGGCAGAGGGGATGGTTTAGCTGATCTTCATTTCTTGGAAATGTAGATGTTCCCTGTCTGGGACCCATTTCCCGTCTGCAGATTCTGCCCACCCAGCATCTCCTCCTCAGACCAAGGTCCATGGCTATGACTGAGCCCAGGAACCTGGAGTTCAAGGTCACATCAATGCAGCCAGTCGTGCTGATATCCTTGAGTCCCCCCGAAAAGGTTATTTATTTCTCTCCATCCTTTCCTTCTTCTTCATTCTGCTGGCAATCCCGGCCCTCCTCTTCTCCCTCAAGGTGAGTACTGTTTGGCTACCACCAATTCCCGTTGTTCCCAAATGTGCCTCCTCCCTCCCTCCCCACTCCTCTCTCTTCCTCCCTAGGGACCTCTTCGTGTTCCTCCTGGAGAATTTACTCCCTCCTTCACCATCTAGCTGCCCTTGTTCCTCCCCAGGATCCCCCTCACTGCTCCTCTTCCTTTACCCGCTGGGGGACTGAGCCCTGCCCTTACCTCCCTCACACCCCCATTCCTGGTCTTGAACTCCCCACCTTCCCCTGGGATGTCCTTGCTTTATCTCCCTCTTCCCTTGGAAACACTCCCACCAGCTTGCCTTCATCCCCACAGACCAGGCAAGGCCACTTTCATGGGAATCAGAGGAAAGCACGGATCAGTTCCAGACTGGCCATGGGCTTCAGCAACTCAAGCATC